>NC_056500.1:25976702-25994256 GCF_014905685.2 Nematolebias whitei
TTATAATAAACACCAAGGCATTTTTGTAAAGAGAACACTGATTATGTATTGACAAATATAAATAAATAAACCAAGCCCCTGAGGTAGATATTCACATACACAGAAACAGGAAATGATGTCAGTAACAGGAAGTGATGACAAAGGGGCACACCTGCAGGTGAATGGAGCATTGCTACACTGGATAACAACACTGACAGCAGAGACAGATCTGATGTTTCTTTAGATTATTTAGAGTCACGATCAAAACGGAGGAAGAAGAGTCAGAGTTCAAATAATATTGTTTCAGTAAACAAAGATCAGGAAGTTCCTCTTTTTAAACAGGTCCACTTTAATGTCACTTCCTGTTTCACTTTGGCTGCACCAAGTTCAAAAGAAAAAAATGCTAGATATGTGACAAAAGTAATGCAATTATGTTTATTTTGCCAAATATCATAAATATTAAGCTATATTTTTCAACTTATTGTATTTGGAGGATATGCATGTCACGTGCACTTTAAATATACAGTATATTAGCTGTCCAAAATATGCACAATTTCCATGTGATTTATTTTCTTTATGGAATAAATAACCACTAAATACACATAATTCATTATCAAAAATCTACAGCTTCATTTGAAATAAATGAGCACCATCAGCAAAGTTATCTACATGTACCTACATACGTAAACACTTGATTTGATAACTATTTCAGAAAGCAACAGGAAGTAGCCTGACCAACAGCTCTCGCCTTGCGTGAATAGAGCACGCTCAGCTTTTCTCAAGTTACAAAAACCAAAAGTTTTAGCTACAAAGTCTTAAACGAGCAGAACGTTTTGGTAGATAAAGGGTAACATCACTGAAAGTATGCTGAAGAAGAAGTAATCCAAAACACAAATGGAAGAAACTACAAACTGCAAAACAAGCTGACTCAGCATTCCCACAAACACAACTCGGACTACTCAGATATGGGCTGCACACCTAATAACTGTCTGTATGGCTGCTCCTCTTCACTCCTCCTTCTCCTCCTCCTCCTCCTCCTCATTGAACTACATGAGACAAACAGAAACGGTTAAACGTCTTGGGACAGAGATGGCAGCTAAAGATAGAAACCAGGCTTCAAAAGCGAGGGTAGGAAACATGTTCCCTTTTTATTTCCAGAAATATCTAATGTATGCTGTGAGTGTGAATCAAAGCAGAGTAACAGATGATAAATAAGCCATGGCTCTTCTCTCTATCGTCTGCGCTGTGTGAGGATGTCTCCCACCTCTCCCCTGTCTCTACTTTCAGACGTCCTTACGTGCTGTCACGTCCTCAGCCTCAGTTTTCAGCCTCTCTGAGCGTTTCCTCCCATATGTTTCTGTTGGGTGACAGAAGCTGCCGCATGCTTCACTGAGGAGGCTTGTTTGTTGGAACACACGAGGGTTTGTGTTTGCTGCAGTTATCTGCATCCTCATCCCCTCTTTTACCAGCACCGTCCTCATCAGGACTTTCTACTGAACACGTTGCAGCTGAAACTAAAAACCCACTACACTTACCTGCTGCCAGTGACAATTATGGGTTTGAATCTCTTTAACTTAGCAAACTCTCTTGAACCATTCAATACATTTTATTGCAACTTTTAGGAAGTAATGAATGAATCTGCAGCTACTTAACTTTTTGAGAAAATTGATTAAAAGTGTCCCTAAACACAACAAACCATGTCCATAACCAGTGCTTAATTTGAGCCATATCTTGCTGGAACAGGATCCAAGAACTCTTATTTTTGTGCCCGGTAACCGTTTGCTTGGATCCGGTAAATCTTATGCTTACTAATACTGTAATAAAGTGAACTAATTTGACTACCTTGAACAAATAAAACATTTATTGGATAAGTAATCTAACAATAATTATATAAACACTAATTTTAAACATAACAGCTACTATACTTGCGAGCTTCTTAATATCACATAAGAGTTGCCCCTTTAAGCATTTCTGCTTATACCCTTAAAAAAGATCTCCGGCCCTGGGTGGGATTAGAATGCTTGAGAGAAGCGGAGCGTGCTCTATTCACACAAGGAGAGCTGTTGGTCAGGCTACTTCTTGTTGCTCTCTAAAATAGTCATCAAATCAAGTGTTAACTTATGTAGGTAAATGTATATGTTTAACAACCCGTTAAAATACAGCAGAATGCAGGAAATGGCATCTACTTTATTCAAAATTTTCTGGGGGAAGACCCCCCCCCCCCCACCACCACCACCACTATTTGTGTTCCAGCATCGTTTCATTTACACCATTTCTATATCTATACAGTAACTACTGTATCTATAATCTATACTGTACATTGTTTGATGCACTGTCCGTAACCCAATAAACACAGATGATGAGCTACAGTTGAGTGTGTTAGCAGCTGAGAGTGATTCCCAAACAAGAGCACAATATATATGTTTAAAATCTTAACTAATTTTACTATTTGGAGCCAGCTGTCGAGCTGTTATCTAGATTTATCTCAAGCAGCTTAGAGATTTTGAAAAATGTTTAGGAAATAACCATTAGATGTATTAGTCCACAGAAAAGTAGCTAAAACTCAGTTTTACAGACACTGAGCTAAAACTAGACCTGGTGGTAGCTGAGAGCCATTCACAACACATACAACTGATATTGCAAATAACTGCACAAGGTTCTGCACAAGGTTGTGTTCACAGTTCAACCAAAATGGCCACTTTGGCCAGATCTCATTCTGAGGTAATGTAAAAAGAGGCAGGCTGTGTGGATGCCTTTAAGATCGCTGGGCCTGTCATTTTCTACACACGTGCTTCTAGCTGAAGTCTTAAACTATTCGAGGGTTGTCTCACATCTGCTTTCCTTCCTGTAGTTACAGTTTACAATAAGTTGAAGAGCTTTATTATAGCACTTAACAAAATAAATAAATAAACAAATAAATAAAACTCTGCATATACTGTATGTAATCAAACTTTACAAAGTAAATATTTTGGAGCAAATCTAGGAACAAAACTGCCAAGATCAGAGCTCCACAAAGTCCCATGATAAAAATGCATATATGAGCTCTGTTCCTCACCATCAATACAACATAATCCTGATAAAATATAAACTGTAAGACCGTAGAATAACAG
Source organism: Nematolebias whitei (assembly GCF_014905685.2). Lineage (NCBI taxonomy): Eukaryota > Metazoa > Chordata > Actinopteri > Cyprinodontiformes > Rivulidae > Nematolebias > Nematolebias whitei. The sequence goes on from NC_056500.1 coordinate 25,979,792, forward strand.
AAAACATTATGTTCGACTAGCAGAATTATGGATATTTATGACGTTATTGTGCAGAGATAATAGCTCTGATCAAACTCTAAAAGCTCAACTGTTCCATTTAGTCTGATTGTTTCTGATGACTTGAATTCAGTTTCTAAACGTTGTCAGGTTTGAAGAGTTGCAGGTTTAGGAAAAAAAATGTTTATTTTTCATTTCATTAGTTTTACTTTTGATTTGAACACTGAGGGCAGACATGAACAACAACCTGACAATGAAACAAAGTAACCCTTAGCTGAAATCTAACATGAACTTTATAGTGGACATTTGATTTGTTGCTTCGACTCCACAAGTAAAATATTTAAAATAATTTCAAGAAATACATATTTTATTTTTCCTATGGGGCTGTGAAGCAAGTAGGGACTGTCAGACAGATCACACAATAACATGAAAAACAAAAGAGAAAAAAAAACAACAACAAACTGTGCATAAACTGGAATGTTTCCTTCCAGCTGACGTGTCTGTTGAACACCATCTGATATTAATGTCTGACAGCAGAAAGTTGCAATGGGAGGTTCAGCTAATGGTAGAACTGCTGGGTGTGGGGTTATTCACAATACCACATGTTTCTGTATTCAGATATGAAAATTAAAGTCAAGAATCAAGAATTTAACTCTGTCATGTTGAATATTGCATTATATACATACATACATATACATACATACATATATATATATATATATATATATATATATATACTGTTTAATATACCATATTATTTGACATTATTAGTATTTAGCATATATCCCAGATGCTTGTATACTGTTTATTTTATACTTTATATAGTTTTTTTTGTTGGTATTTTTGGGCATAACTGGGACCTTGGGTATACAGTTTTGTTCCACCTCATGTACCACATGTGATGTGAATGACAATAAAGAACCTTGAACGTTGAACCTTGAATAAAATGGCCAAAAACTGAAAGGTCATGTTTTAGTGATGTATGGACTAATATGGCACACGACTCATCATTAATATGTGATGTGACGATCTCTGAAGTGCTGACGCTGTTTTCAAAGTCAGAGTTTCTTTATTTGTCATACATACATGTGGTACATGTGGTGGAAAGTAAATGTCTACACAGGGTCCCAGTTATATCCAACAAAAGTTTTAAAATGCAAAATAAAAACAGTAATAATATCTAAGATATGAACTAAGAAAAATGTTAACTAAAAATACACTAAGCACTAGTAGCATAAAAACAATACGCCGAACAGCAGAACGAGCATCACCACATTATAGCAGCTAGTGTGAAAACATGGGACTCCTTTGAAATTTTTTTTATACATATTTATAGTCTGTATCTAAGAATGCCTGTGTAACCACATGAACTATCATGACAAAATGATGGCACAAATATTTGTCTCGTGAACATAGATTATGCACAGACTGGCTATACCAGTGTTTCTCTATTTCAGTGGTCAAACCCTCTCCGGCCTCCCGCTAATTTGAACCGTGACATCTAGCCCTACTTTAGTGTCTACAGTTAATCCAGCTTCTCAAACTTTCACTGTTTGGAGGAAGAGAAATGTCCAATGGAGTGGAAAGTTTATCTGCACATCTGTCAGCCTCCTCTGGTGTTTCTGATTTAAAGAGCCTCCGTTTATGTTGTGCAGCTACGCGACAACCCACTGTCAAAAAATGTTTCATAAAAAAAATGCGCAGAAATATGTTCTTTCCGAGCCTTTCTCACAGTTGAGTAATTAAATGTAGCAAAGTGAATGAAGAGTAGACGGTGACAAAAAGCCAACTCCACTCAATGCATCTGGAGTGACAGGAAGAGTTCTCCCAGCAGACTAACCATGAAGTTCCAGACTAAATTTTCTTTCTTCGTCTGCCTGGGCTGTCAATCATTTCGACAAACGCACATAAACACACATCTATATGCATGCAGAGTGAAGCCATGGCTGCTTGCAATGCAAATCAATAAGAAAATAGGTATGTTTATCTAGTCACCATGGAAACCCTGCAGGACACTGCTGGACCCCATCTCTCTGTGTGAGTACATGCTCTTTCTTTTTTTGGGATAACCTGACATTTAATCCATGTGGGGACCTGGTCCTAATGTGGTGGACGGTCCTTTTTGCGTTATGGGTCAGGTCTAAGACTTTGGTTAAGGTTCAGCATGCAGAGGTCATATTTATGTTTGGTGTCAGGGTGATCCAGGAGTTAATGAATGTCAAAAGAATGTCCTTTACAGACCATGCAGTTCTTCTGTTGATAACTAAGCCTATACAAAAAAAATCAACAAATCAAAAAAAAAAGTTCATGACTGAAGTTAGATTCTGTAAAATTAAATTGCATTATTGACAATATAGACAATTATCAGTGATATATATTGTGCAAAATAGGAAATACAGAAGAGTTTCATGCTGTGCAGTACATTAGAGATGATTTTGATGTTTTTTTGTGTTTGTTTTTTTTTTTAACTTCCCTCACGGCAAACCTGAGCTCATTCTTTGTTTTAGTTTGGCGCCAGACAAGTAGCCTATTGACTTTTAGCTCTGGGCGTATTGCAGTTGACAAGCCCAACATCACAACCGGCAAGAAACAATTATTTTTTATTTTTTTATTTATTTACGTAAAGCCAAAATATAGACTATTCAGTGTTTTGTTGGAGGCAGCTGCATGCGGAAGAACCTTCTACAACCCCAAATACAGCCTCCTACTTTATCAAGTATGTACACAGTGTTGCATTGTTAAACTTTAAAAAAAAAAATTTTATCACAAGCTGGTTTTTGTTAATTAAAATATTGACATTTTAAAGTTTGATTTTAACAGTACCCCGCCCCTCGCATAGTGATTGCCGGACATGGGCACCGGCGACCCCCGTGACCCAAAATGAAAGAAGCAGGTAAAAGATAATGGATGGATGGAAGGATTTTAACAGTGATTGAAAGTGTTGTGGTTGTTTCTTTATGTTCAGATTATCTTCAGATTTGGCAGATTAACATGTTACTAAAAGCAGCCCTTTCTGGTAGTTATTTCCTCTGCCCCCCCTGCAGGGGTTGCCACAGCAAACAAACACGTGACAATTTGACAATTATTTTACACCAGATGCTCGTCCTGAGGAAATCTGGCATTGAATCTGCAGGATCTGGATTACGAGACCACCGACCTACCACAGCGCTAGCTTGTAGCAGAACAGAGTAAAATCAGACTGCAGCCACTGGGTGGGGCACTCGTCCTTATGGTGACTTCAAATTCAGGCTTCTGGTTCAGTGTCTGTTAATTAGATATGTAGATGGCGTAAACCTGAATATTTAACCAGGAAGCAGGAAGCTAACAGTTGCTTCCTTTAACCAACTCCTCCACATATAAGGTTGTTTAAGCCTTTGTCACTGAACGTGAATAAATTATATAAACTCCATTTTTCCTAAACAAAGGTTTTTCTGAGTGAAACAGGAAGTTGTTTGATGGAGCTACAATGAAAACAATAAATGGTAATTGTCAACAAAACAACAGCATCATCAACTTTCTTTTCTACAGACAAACAAGACACAATTTCAGTCTCATCTCTTTTGTGCTCTGATAAAAAAAAAAAAAAACAATCACACCTTTTGTGTTTCCAACATTGCCTTCTATTTGACTTGCTAAACTTTCTACAATTCTGTAGGGAGAAGCCACTCAGTATTTGTTTTCTCTTGGCGGCTGAATAAAATGGTACTGAGATAAATGTGGTTCCATTTCAATAGCAGATGATGTCTCAGATTATTGTAGGCTGCTTTTACTAAACGTCAACAAGCTAACAAGCTAAAGAGAAGGCGAAGGTCAGCGAGACTGGGGTGTGAAACTGTGAAATGTCCTCGGTGTGAGGCACACCAATGATTTGTCTTCTGGATTAAAATAACTCCTGCCAGTAAATAAAAAGCTGAACTGAATGCAATAGTTTGGATTTGATGACATCTTCTGCTGTTGATTGGATGTTTTCTTTTTTCCCACCTGAACTTTGCTCCCGCCATCAGTCTGATTTAGCAAGGTGCACAGGAAGCTCAGATGAGTTCCCATCAGGAGGAGACACGTGCACCTGTTGGTGAATTATTTCAGCTCTAACACTTATTATCCGTGTGACCCTCAGAAAATTGGATATAAATAAACCAGCAGCAAATCTGACAGGAAATACACGTTCCGCTGCACTTGACATTTCTGAATTCACGCTTGTGCAAAACTGGCGAACCCTCTTTGCGCCGTCATTATTTCCCACTCCCAAACAAAGCATCTCAGATCTGTCTAGGGTCGTTGTTTACCGTCCTGTTGTTTGTGTCTTTTTGTGCTATGGCTGTGCCTCAAAGGGAAAGAAATGTGCAGAGTTCATTCTTTTCAAATACGTCACACGTGATTTGCATTTTACAAATGAAACTTGTTTTTTATTGCCGTGTTAGTTGCTTTAAGACACTTCATCATTTTGATGAGTTGACTGCAAATCATGTAAATGTCATTAATGATGTAAATCCATTTAAAAAAAATGATGGATGGAGCAACTCCCCATGCATTATTTATTTATAGGATTTGTTGTTGTTTGCTGATACGCTGCAGCCACGTTCCAACATCTGAACTGAAGGACTAAATCAGAGGTCTGCAACCTTTGCAATAAAAAGAGCCATTTTTTGCCACTTTGCTTACTAATAACGATATCTGGAGCCGCAAGACCTGCTACAACTGTGTACTGTCAACTGGTGGCCCATGGACCACTACAGGTTTGTTGGAGATGGCCTTTCCAGCCAGCAGAGGTGATATTATAAAACCAAAAATGTCTATATTATTAACATTTATTGATATGTTTACATTTTAGTACAAAATATAAAACCAGATTCTTGTAAAGAAAGAAACATATATAATCTTCAACAACTTTATAAAAAATAAAACACTAAACTCTTCAGGTTGATGTGAGTTCTCTTAATTGTTGAAGAATTAAGTATCCTACTTCAAGCAAAAAGTTAAAGACAGTATACAATTAGGCCAGTTTTTTGGATGTCCAATTACACTTTTTTAAGAAAAATAAATAATTTAATTTACTCTGACTTAGTTGTTTGTGTTTATTCTTTGAAATATCAAAGTTACTCACTGTCGACCACTTACAGTTTTACACTGTGTTGTTTTATATTATTAATGTTTAGCGTATATCTTAGATCTTTTAGCGTACAGTTTAGTGTTTGTTTAAGCATTTATCTTAGTGTATATCTTAAATCCTTATTTAATGGTTATTTTTATACTTTGTATTTTGCTGGTTTCAAGTGTAGCTGGGACCCTGTGTACATAGTTTCGTTCTATCTCATGTACCACATGTGATGGTAATGACGATGACGTTTACTTCAACTTGAACTTAAAGATATTCCAAAGCATCCAGGTTGTTTTGAGATAAAGATCATGCTGTGACACTGAAAGTCGACTTAAAGCGGCTAACAAACTGCTAGCATGATGTAGTCCACATGTTTTACATATTGTATTATTAATACTGTCCTTCAAATATTTGAAAATAACAGGAAACCTACAAAAAATAGCCATTTTCATAGTTGGCAATAATGTAAATAAAATTCAGTTTTATTTTAGTTTTGGTCAAAGCCTTAAAGAGCCACTGCAGAGGGACCAAAGAGCCGCATGTGGCCCCAGAGCCGCAGGTTGCAGACCCTTGGCCTAGCGTTACCTGGAGCATCTGTAAACTTGACTTACTGTTGTTTACCTGGCCAGCTTGAATCACACTGGCTCCACAAGTTAATCACTTATACATGTTCCTCCAAGCATTCCTTTCTGAGTGTTTCGCCCTGTTGTTCATGACATATTTTTCCAACAGACACGTAAACACAGAGACATGGTTTAAAATCATCATCTCACGCTGCTGTGAGGTGCAGGTGGCAATAATAAAACTGCAGCAGTTTTGTTTGCATTAACGTTAGTATCAAAACAACAAAAGCACGCAGCAGTTTAATTAGCTGCTGATGTTGGATAATAATGACGAGCCCGTTCGTATCAATTTTAAATACTTTGCAAGTGTCTGCCGTGCTGTAAATCATAAAATTAAAGAATCAAATATTTAAAGGTTTCAGCGCCGAGCTGTACCTTGTCTCTATGGTGATAAACCACTTTAGAGCCTCAGGCTTGCCCGATATTTTATCTCAGCACCATCGCAGAAGGCAGGTGGAACTGATTGAAAAGAAATTATGAAAGAAAAGAGAGGAAAAAAAAAGAGGCGCACAGCATCTGCAGAGCCCGGCCGAGGACATTGCAGAGAAGATTGAATACAGGTTATCAAATGTGAACCCAAAATAAATCTCTTTCATCAAGCTCTTGGTCTGATTTATTTATTTTTTTTTCTGCACCACTTTATTCTGAGCCGCCTGTAAACTCAGTAACACCAGCTCAAACCTGGAGCCAAGTGCTGACTCAGTCACGTCCCGGCTCCAAACACAGAAACCCTGTGCAAAACCCTCACTGCCACTAAATCCTGACATGGAATCCCTGATCTAACCGGCGCACCACTGAATGGATTTCAATGAAACCTACAGAACATCTTTATTGGATGTAGCTTTAGAAAATGATTCAAGACGACTGCCACAGCAAGCTCACCTTAAAAAACACAGCAGTGCCTATATTTCTGTCATACATGTTCTAAAATAGTGTGCGTTAACCTCAGGCTGTTGGTTCGAGCCCAGGTTGTGTGAGGAACATCGTCCAGTCATAATGCCTAAACTTTCATAGGTCACTCGCAGTAGTGATGCCTGCAGAAAGGAAACATTTTGTTTATTTACCTTTAATGAACCTTGCAAACCTTTATGAGGTCCAGCTCAATGCAGCCTATGCATAATTTGGAATGTGGAAGGAACCAGAGAACCTAACAAACAAACAAACTCCACACAGAACAAAAAAACAAAAAAACAGGCCCAGCACAGGGCTTGAACCCGGTGAGGCAACAGTGCTGATCACTAATCCAGTGTTTAAACATTAAATAATTTAAAAAAAATAAAAATAAAGAAGAGGCAACAGCAGCCAGTGGTGTGGACTCAAGTCTCACCACTTGTACTCGAGTCATTAATATTATGACTTTAGACTTGACTCGAAAAAATGTTCAGAGACGTCTTAACTTGGACTCAGGACTTGACTTGGACCTGTTTATTTGAAAAGACTTGATATTTTACCCAAAATCTAAAGTTTAAATCACATTTTATTTTAAAAGTGCTCCTGTTAATTCATTTCACTCATTCCGTATTAACAAACGCAGCTCATCTCTTTGTCTTTTCACACTCTGTACATATGCTGGTGCAGATTCTCAGTCATCCAGGACATGGTAAACCCCCCAAAAAGATTAAAGACAAAAACAATTAGACTTTTATGTAGATGAAGACGTTTTGCTACTCTTCCAAGGAGTTTTCTCAATTCAAGGAAACAGGGAGTGCAGGGTTCGAGTTATAACGATAAGGCGTTAAACTTGCAGATTGCCCTCTCATTCCTCACAATAGAGGATCGTTAGGGTCTTTGTTAATCTAGTCTCAGAGGTGCAGCACAAGTCAACTGAGAGATAAAGTTAGAGAGGCCAGAATGAGATGGTTTGGACATGTCCAGAGGAGGGACAGTGGGTATATTGGTAGAAGGATGTTAGAAATGAAGCTGCCAGGAAAAAGACAAAGAGGAAGGTCAAAGAGGAGATACATGGATGCAGTTAGAGAGGACATGGAGGTAGTTGGAGTGAGAACAGGGTGAGATGGAGGAGGATGATGACCCCTGAAGAGGGAAAAGCCAAAATAATAAGAATAAGGGTTTTTGTCTCTGGTCAGGTGAACAGAGGTCTTGACTGGTATGAAACTGACTGGGTATCTGGTCTAAAGTTGCTTTATAGGTTTTGGAAAGTTGAAATCTGAGCTATGCACTTCTGTTTAAAGATGGTTTCTCTCTTTTAACATAAACATCTTCCTTCACCCCCCTCTCAAACCATATGTCTTCACGGTCCAAAATGTGAACATTTTGGTCCTCAAATGAGTGTCCCTTATCCTTGAGGTGCAGGTGAACTGTTGAGTCTTGTCCTGGAGAGAGGCTCTCCTGTGTTGAGTCATGCATCTGTAGAGACATCCGGACATTCCTTGCACTGCTCTGTTTGTGAACTTTGTGTTTGGGTGTTTTGTATTAGGGTGGACCAGCCTCTGTCTGAGAGTCCTGTTGGGTTTGAAATGTACACAACATCCCAGTACATTTCATTTATTCTCATTCATTTCATTCTTGCAGCTAAGTTTAATTGAACTGTGCAATATAAAGGTGCAATTTCAACATGACTTGTTTTAACACTGTAAGTTCAGTTGAATTTGTCATCACAATTTGAGATAAATACAAATTTAAAGAAGAACACACCATTTGTTATTTACATTTAACATATAATTGCAACTTTGTTAAAAAAACGACTCAAAAGTACTTGAAATTCCAAGTTTCAGACTTGGGACTTGACTTGACAGTTGCCTGTCTTGACTTGAGACATGACTCTGGACTTGTGGATAAAGACTTGAAACTTGCAAAACTATGACTTGGTCCCACCTCGGGCAGAAGCTGAGAGTCGTTCACTAAACATACACCAGGGGCTACTCATCGTAGATTCATTCACAAAACAATTTTTCAAAATGGCCTCCACATTCTGAGAGAGAAATACAGTATTTCCATTCCAAAAGAACACTGAAACCTTATAAAGAGTTATTAGGAGTAGTGTTCAAAAACAGACGTGTAGAAATGAAGCTCCTCTGGTCTGAATCACTGGATCTAATTGAAAGTGCTGCGACATCACCGCGGTCGATTCGGAACAAAACTCCTCATTAAAATGTGTCGAGTCTTTCACTGCCTCCAACAGATAACCTTCCCTGTCTGGACTCCACAAACCTTTTTTTCTCTTTCTGTTTTATTTAAAAAAGCAAACAGGCTTTGTTTTATTTTCCTCCTCTTAATAATTATTGTGTTCTGCTAAAAGCTCATTTAAGAGTCTTAGCATCATTAAATAATGTAACATGATTTTACTGCAACAACAGTTTTATCCTTCACCGTTAGATGTTTTTACCTGTGCATGTTTGAGTCTGTCAGTTAGCAAAATTTCACCTGCACAGTGAAACTGATAAAAAGAAAATATTAGATGCAAAGCTGCAACTGATTAGAGCCAGCCTGATTAAAGATGGCCGCCACAGGCAAATAGCCTTATAAAACAGATACGGTTGAAACTATTTTTTAAGACCCCAATGTTGCATTGACATGGAGCATGAAATAAACAAAGAAACTTGACAAATAAAATCAAACAATCTAAAAATCGACATGTTATTGTGCACATGGAGATATGTGAAGGTTTGGTACAATCTCAGATGTTATGTTTGTACAGAATTCTTTAAGAAGACGCTACAGCTCAGCAGGTAGAAAGATGATTGGCAGAGAGGCCCCACGCACAGTGACTGCTGGATATAGACACCAGTGACCCTCGTGACCCAAAAAGAAAGAAGCGGGTAAAGATGATGGATAGGTGGGAAATCGTCTTTACTTTTAGTGTTGACAAATAAGCATCAGCCGCCTCCCACCTTTCTGCAACGTCAATAGAATGACATCATCATTAAAACTATCAACAAACACCTCCTCCATTTTACTTCCCTATAGGCTTACAGGTGGCGTCGGGTGTGGGGGGTGCCATGTTGCCCCCGCAGTGACTGCAACTTCAGTTAACAACTTTTCATTTCCAGACACTTTTGGGTTTTGCGTCATTATTAAAAGGTATCTACTTATTTATTTACAAAATTATATTTTTCAGCATTTAATTCTCTAACAGGTTCTGATCCACCTCAGCAGCCCTGCCCACATTTATGATGAGGAGTGGTGACGTAGAGGTTAGAGAAGGTGAGTCCGTGATCAGAAGGTCATCGGTTCAACTCCCCAGACTGACAACATCAAAATGTGGGTGGGAAAGATGAAACACCCACACCTGCCTCCACCTTCATTTTCCTCACTCTGGGCCCTTGAGGAAGGCTCTTAACCCCCATCAGCTGCTCCCAAACAGGTCGTTCTTGAAAATGAGTCCTCATGACAAGACTACCTGTGTAAATAAAGGTTAAATAAAAAATAAAAAATATTCCGCTGGAGTACAGTAGAAAAAATGGCAGGCGGACATGTTTGTCTAAACACATTTATTGTTAGCTTAGTTTTAAGACCTGGACATCGGACTTTTGGCCAAAGAAGAGCTACCTGCAGGTGTAGCAGCTCCTGCATTCTGAGCCGTGTTGGAGCCAAATTCAGATGGGTTTGATGCGAGTTGGCGATGCCTCCAGATTAGAACCCAGCTAATGCAGGCTTACACAAAGAGCTAAAGTAAAATGGTAATTAAATGTCTTAAATAAACTGACAAACAGACAGACCTGGCAGCAAACTATGGAGGAGAACCAGACATGGCGTCAGCACACACAAAGGCTAACAAAGATTCATCTTATTACAGTTTTCTTTACAGTTTATACTTTTGTTGGATGTAACTGGGACCCTGTGTACACATTTATGTTCCACCACATGTACCACATGTGGCGCGAATGACAAATAAACTTGAACTTCGACTTAACTGATGAGCGAACAGAGTGTGAGTGAAGTGAATAAATGGTCTGAAGTTGACGAGGAGATGGGAGACACCTGAGTTTAAACAAAGGGGGGTCAGGTGTGGGTGGGCGTGGCAGGACTGAGGAGCAGGAGCTGAACTCAGGAACAGTACTGGGAAATATGAACTGATGATAACACTGGACTTTAGAGGGACAGAAAGCATCCAATAAACCAACAAGAATAAATCCAAGCAATAAACACAGACTGACAAATAGCTGTGCAAAGAATTGGAACATGATTAAAACTTAAACGGTAAATGGAATGGACTCATATATCATCTTTTTATCTTATCAAGATACTCAAAGCTCTTTACACTACAATCTGTGCCCTCATTTACCCATTCATACTTCACTCTACTATATCTGTACAAAGAATAATCAGAGCTTTATCACATTCATGCACCAACGGGTCGTACATCGGAGGCAATGAGGTTCAGTGCCTTGCCCAGGAACACTTCAGCATGTGACTGCTGGTGGAATCAAACCCCCAACTCTTCACTGGAGGACGCCAGCTCTAACCACTCAGCGACAGCCGCCCCTAAAACATAAGTGACGCGACTCACGCAAGGAAGTCGTGAGACCTTCAGGAGCCTTCAAGACACCTGAAGAGGACCTCAGGACTACTCACAGCCCGGTGAGACATGGCCTGACAGAGTTTGATGTGAAACATAGGAGGCTTCAGAAGATTATTATGAAATACTAAAACAGACTTATAACAAGATTATCAGTCCATGACATATATTTTGATCTTTAATGATTGTGTCAGCAGACAAATAATTTTTTAAGTCAACCATCTTCCTCAACATGAGCGAGCAGCAGAGGCTGAGGAGGAGCAGCCAGCTGACACTGTCTGCCTGCTTCGTTAATAAAGCTGCACGGTGACAAACAGCAAGACCCAGTCGGAGCTCAGCTAAGGAAAATAAAGCTGTGTAATGACAGCACAGATGTAATCTGTACGCTGCGCGGGAGGAGGGCAGGGGGAGGCGATCTTGCAGATCGATAGAAAAGATGAAAAACATTGTTAATAGCACAGTTTAGCACTCCGTGTTGATATTGTTGCTTCTCCTGTCAGAAAGCCCAACCCGTCAGAACTCTTTATTCTCTCATATTTACCACAGCCTGGAGTTCATGAAACATACAAAGAAAATTGATGACAATTTATAAACTTGGTGGTTTAAAATCACCACAGATCATTCCAATAAATCATTATAGTAATAGTGTTGATAAAACAAAGTCTAAGCATTTTGTTTTCTTTTTGGCTGCTCCCTTCTTCAGGGGTCACCACAGCAAACTCATTCGCACAAAAACTGGCAATTATTTTTACGCCGGATGCTCTTTCTCATGCAACCACAGACCACCAAGCTACCACAGCCCTCGTTGTAGAGCAGAGAGCTGCCGTCTAGGACGCCAGCGGGAGCAGATAGTGGGGGTTAAGGGCCTTGCTCAAGGGCCCAGAGTGGGGCAAATAAGGGTGGAGGCAGGTGTGGGTGTTTCACCTATCCCACCCACATTTTGATGTTGTCGGAAACCGAAGTTGAACCAGGTCTAAGCACGCATGCATCCATCCATCCATCCATCCATCCATCCATCCATCCATCCATCCATCCATCATCTTTTACCCCCTTCTTTCTTTTTGGGGGTTTGCTGGGGTCACTGGTGCCCGTGTCCAGCTATCACTGTGTGAGAGGTGGGGTACACCCTGGACAGGTCTTCAGTCCATCACAGGGCCACATTGAGACAAACAAGACAAGCAAACATTCTCTCTCTCACTCACACCTAGGAACAATTTAGAGTTACCAATCAGTCTAACATGCATGTTTTTGGTCTGTGGGAGGAAACCGGAGAAAACCCACGCATGCACGGAGAGAACATGCAAACTCCACACAGAAAGGCTCCCAGAACGGGATTTGAACCAGGGCGACCTGCTTGCTGAGAGGCAGCAGCTCTACCAACTGCACCACCGTGCTGCCTCTCACTATATCTATATGATCAAATTGTTATAATTAAAAATCTGGTTAAAATCTGTCTTGAGTGCAGGAAAAGGTTGGCATAATTTTCAACTGTGACTAATAACTGCATGAGTGTGTTCAGTCTCCATTTTTTTAACCTGTGAGCAAAATTTAAATCATAATACATACCTAGTATATTTAGTATTGTTTTATGGATATTCCCCTTATTAGACAAACATGTGATCATGTTTAGGCAGCAGTAATTATAGTATTCACATTTACTTTTATGTAAAAACAAAAATATCTTTGAAAAATGGTTTAAATACTGTGAATGCACAATATCATTTGCTCAAGTTTATGATAATATTCTGAGTCCAAGCATACCTTTAGTGTACACAGGACATTTTATATTATGATTAATGTGATTTTAAGTTACCTTTTAGATGACCAAAAACTACATGTTTCTGATGCTGAACACTGAGGAAGCTTTATGAGAAATAAAAATAAAACACTTTAAGGTCTAGATCATATGTGTTTGCCATCTTTTGGAGGATTCAGTTAACAATGGCATAAATTAATTTTGTCTTTGGCCCAATTTGGACAAAAAGAGAACAAAAACATACAAACCGGGGCGAGAACACTGTAATCCACACTTCTGTGTACAGACTGCACACATGGGAACAAAGACAGTCCATAATCTGAGAATGGGGATTCGATCCAGAAAAAAAAAAAAAAAGGGTTTTAGTGTTATTTCATTGTGTAAAAACAACACACACATGTGCACACACACACACACACCTGAACACCTGGTCTCTCTGTGATGCAGTTTGGTCACAGATGTGGCCATCTGCCATCCACTCTGACTGTGATTTTGTTCATGTGTGTGTGTTTGTTTCTACGCTTGTTTGTGCATGAGTGTGACTTTGTGTTTGTGTGTCCTAAAAGAACAGTGAGTCCTGAAGCAGAGCACTTTCAAAATAAAGTAAGACGAAATAAATAAAAATGAAACACTGTGGTTGGATTAGAAACACAGAGACCAGTGGTCCATCAGTGACCCCCGCTACCTGAAAAGGAAAAAGCAGATAAAGATAATGGATGGATGGATTAAAGTGCTGAATATAATATTTAAAAAAAAATATTAAGGATTACCTAAAGAAAATCAGTGATTGTTTTTTTTTTTAATGTTGGCTCAATAGAATATTCAAAAACAAACTAAAGAAACTGGTTTTGACCCAACAGATAGTACATCTAGAAGTGACTGGAACCAATGTGACCACAGGAACAAGTAAAACCAAGGTGTGTCCTGTATTCAGCATCACAGGGGTCTTCAGTCTGTCTTTTTAAAGAGTGACAGGTAGTCACAGGGTTGATTGATATCATGTTGTGTACCACACTGAACCTTGAGTACAAAAAGCTAAGGACAGAGTTTTGTAAGCATATTGAATGTAAAGAATAGAAGACCATCTCCAGCAACTTGATGTCCCTCCCTCTGACTACAGCTGTTCAAATTATTCAGAAGTTGATGGTTCACAGGACTGGAGACAACCTCCCTGGATGTATCCACATGAGGACAACTGGAGACAAACTGAAGAAACAAATAAAAGATACATATCAAAAAAGATTAAAGATGAACTTCAAGGTCAAGAAAGAATAGATGGATGGGTGGGTGGATGAATGGTTGGCTGGCTGGATGGATAGATGAATGGATGATGGATGGGTGGGTGGGTGGATAGATGGCTGGATAGGTGGGTGGGCGTATTGATGGATGGATGGATGGATGGATGGATGGATGGTTGGTTGGTTGGTTGGTTGGTTGGATGGATAGATGGATAGATGGATAGATAGATAGATAGATAGATAGATAGATAGATAGATAGATAGATAGATAGAT
>NC_056500.1:25994356-26007025 GCF_014905685.2 Nematolebias whitei
GATGGATGGATGGATGGATGGATGGATGGATGGATGGATGGATGGATGGATAGATAGATAGATAGATAGATAGATAGATAGATAGATAGATAGATAGATAGATAGATAGATAGATAGATAGATAGATAGATAGATAGTGCTTACCCTCCTTTTTATCAAGGTCAGTTGTATTAGATTTATTTTATCATTCCGTTGAAACAAATTGTTTAAAATTTTGATGGATTTTAATTTCTTGATTTATGATCATTTTTATTCTTTTGCCAGTTTCAAATTATTTGCAACTTCTCATATTTATGGGACTAAAACTGAAAATGAACTTTTTATTCTTCCTGTTTTAAACCCCTGACAAGTCACAGCTCAGTAACTTCATACTGTCCTGTGTGTGTGCTACTCGACCTGATCCATATATTTGACCTGGGTGTAGCTAAGACGTATTGTCTGAGGCCTACATGTGTGTGCTCTAACCGGTGCATGCATCATTGCTGTTTGGAGGCAGACAAACGGTTCCAGGTTAGACGTACTGGAAGTGTTGATCTGGCTGCCAGCTGAGGCTCAAACATCAGAGCTAAGTCACGGCTTCGCTGTGCATCTGTGACAGGTAACTGTGCTCTTACATGGTGCTCTCAGCAGGGCTCATTCATGATTCTATTTGAAGTGGAGTGTTGTAGCTCATCGGCTTTAATGTAATCCTGCTACCTGCTGCTCAGCTTTGTCTAACAGGTAAGAGGCATGGCTCTGAGGGCTGAATGCGTAGCAGCTTGCTGGACAAACATTAGCAGCATCTATGCTGCTGCAGCTTGTTTCTGACACATTTCTTTTTGCTCACCCACTTGTCTGACAAGCAAACATCTGCTCTCCAATCAGTGCCGGCCCTGTCTCCCTCGGGCAAACTGGGCATTCGTGATCATCACCAGCTTATGCACTGCTCTTATACCAACGCACCATTTCTTTAACATAAATCGCAGTGTTCGCCTAGTTTGGGTCCAATATGTATTTTGTTGCACAGCCTTGAAATAAAACAGACAAATGAAACAGCAAACTGTTTCGCTAAGTGTGGGTCATGGAATTTGGTGGTGTTACATTTTATAATGTGCACACTATTTGTAAAGAAGAAAACTCCCTGAAAAAATGCATGAAGGAGATTTTAGAGCTCTTCAGTTTAGACATACTTCACAAAATAAATATTATTACTGGTAGGTGATTAATCATTTCAGAAAGGTGGACTTTACATGTCTGAACTGACACTTTGATATACAAAGTAGTTTATGATGTTTTTTTACACAACCACAGTTTAAGTTTTATGATTTTTACAGATATTTCAATAAAATAGTCAACTGACGGCAGACGTCACTCTGTCTTTGGAGCTTTGTAAACTTTTTTCAATCTTTTGCAAACAAACTGGTCATAACCTCACTCCTCTTACTGGTACATTAACTACACATCAAACTATTGGTATATTTATCTTTTTTCACTCAGTGTGTCTCTGACTGGTTTAGGACTCACAGTTTTCCCTGACTCCCTGAAGAATGCAGAGCGTGTACACACAAGCTTCCACAAATTCAGCTACTTTAGAACTCAAATGATCTTCCAACCTGGAACTGAAGGCTCCTATTTCCTGCATAAAACACTGTGGAAACATCAACCTCAGGTTTGAGACCTTCAGGGTCTTATGTCGCTCACAGTTCAAGATGTTTTAAAAAGCAACTTACATTTTTGCACATCGACTGTTAGTCTGAGGCTTATCTTTCAGTCTGCACCAGTGTCTTCCTCTCATTAAGGCAGGGAAGAGCCTGAACAGGTGTGCGATTATCTCAGTGGCCACAGTGAGCTAAAGGCAGCAGCTTTAATGGCGCCTCATTACACATCTTTTACAGTTTAAATATGAAATGTGGACATTTTTTATTTATAGTTTAAATTATTACAAATTCATGCTAGACCTTTGTTGTAATGACGTCGTTCAAAATCCCATAAGGAATTTTCTAGCGATTTACTACTGTCCAGTTGGTACATAAAAGTTGACTTTTTGCATTTTCTTTCTTCACTCCTTGTTGTTGTCCTCCCTGTCTTTGCTTCAGTTGTCATCTTTCTCCTTTTTGTTGCATCCTTTGTTTTCAGTCAAATTCCTTTATACATCTCCCCTGTGCCCATAATGTTTCCCCCCCCCCCCCCCATCTTTGTCCTCCATCAATTTTCTCTGCTGTTGTCTTGCTGGCTCTGAGCTCGACCCTGCCGTCTGTCTCTGGCTACATAGAGTAGGAAGAAGGGGAGGAGGACGAAGGTTACACTGACTCACCCACCTTCTCTCCGTCTCTCATTAAAATGGCTGTCAGAGCGAAGTGCAGTTACCAAAGTAACTGTGGCGCTGCTCTGTTTGTGGCTGTGTTTCCTTAGGGCGAGCGTTGGTTGTCGACGCGTGGGTTTTACGATTATTTTAATTGTTATGGGCAGTACACGTCTGGGTTCAGACAGCACACAGAGCCACCACAACACATCTGCCACACACAATGATGTGTTGTAAGACTAATGATGCAATATGCTGCTGAAACAGTCTCCTTTGTGTTGCTTTTTACACGAAGGTGACCAAGACGTTCACCAAATTCTGTGACATGAATGGAGGTCTTCTAAAGTAAAAACATCCAGAGGGGGGTCAGAGAATGTGGAGTTGACAGTCTGAAGTATTTCTCACCTGCTGCAAAAAGGCAAAAGACACACAAAGTTTTTGTATGTGCCCGTAGTTTGTATATTTATTAGCAAAACATCTCATGGACCAGACACACTTTAAGGAATCTTTCAGAAAGTAATTATTAGATGTACATTAAATGTTGTCATGTTAATAGGTTCTAATAAACATGGCTGTTTAATATGAAAGCCTTGGTCATCATGTGGTTTATGGATGGCAACAGGCGCCAAAGATTTGCGTTTCCAATAAAACACCTGGAGTAAAATAATTATCAAATGTAAACCACTGGCTTTGGAAATAATTCACATGTGCAAGTATGGAAAGGACTTGGGGCAATTTTTAGTCAGTTAAAGGAATAATATGTTTTAGGCAAAGTGTTAAAGTTAAATTTACCTCATAATCCCCTCGAGATTGAGTATATTTGAATTTAACTTCATTTAATCAGGGGCAGCACAGTGGCTCAGTTGGTTGAGCTGTCCCTTCTCAACAAGAATGTTGCCGGATTGAATCCTGACCTGGGGACCATTCTGGGTGGAGTTTGCATGTTCTCTCCGTGCATGCGTGAGTTTTCTCCCACAGACCAAAAACATGCATGTTAGGCTGATTGGTATCTCTATAGTGTCCCTAGGTGTGAGTGAGAGAGTGAACGGTTGTTTGGTCTCGTTTGTCTCTATGTGTCCCTGTGATGGACTGGAGACATGTCCAGGGTGCAGTGACGTGCGGTGAGCTTTGTTACAGGTGAGGCACTGACTGTTCTGGACTTGGATGCTCACATATATGAATCCTAAATAGAAGCTTATATTTCAATTTACCTTTTTTATCTTCCTGTCTCTCTAATACCTTCTATTACGAAAACCGAGAGGCCTCCTCCCTCTTGGTTTTCAAGTCCCGTTTAAAAACCCACTACTATTCAGTAGCTTTCAACACCAGAGGAACTGTGTTTTGATCCTGTATGCTCCACACTGGTTTGTCGTCATTATCTGCATCGTTTTTATGTCTATATTCTGATTTACCTCATTTTGTATTTTGCTTTGTGTGTTACCTGTTGTTTTGCCTGTACAGCACTTTGGATGGCCTTGTTGCTGTTTTAAGTGCTCTATAAATAAAGTGGTATGGTATGGTACGACTGAAAGTCTAGTTTAGAAAATTCCTATAGTTTTGAGATATGATCTTCCATTTTGTCTGGACAAATTTAAACGAGTGCACTGTTTGCTTCACCCTTGCACCTCTGTGTGAAAGAAGAACGCACAGCGACTGCACCTGCTTCATTGTAACTATGGGGCAGCACTGCCCCCTATCGGTGCGGCAAGATATATTCTGCCTCACCCCTGTGAATTTTCAGAGTGCATTTATGACTGATTAGAAAGAGGAAATATATCACACACTTTCATTCAATAAATTAGACAGACCGTAGAACATCAACATGTGTAATCAAACATGTATATTGGCGATTTAAAGAGAGACAGCAATGGGCATGAGCCAACCACCTACTTATTGTATGACACAGCGCCACCAGACGTGAGCCAGAGCACTACACTGACTCACCAGGCATTTCTTCAATGCTTTTGAACAGGCAATGTGTAAGTTTTGCAATTTTAACGTAGTGTTGAAATAATTCAGAAAACACAGCAATGAAGGCTACTTATAGGACAGATCTGGTTGGCAGGCCACAGACTGATGAAGTCTTCCAGGTGGAAGATGAAACGTTTCTACCTTAAAAAAAAATGGCCTAGAAGAAATTATTTAACTTTTTTTTTAATCCATCTGGATGGTTGAGCCTACAAACCTTAATTCAGAAAACAGTTTTATAAAACAGTTTTATTAGAGTCAAGTGATCAAATGTACTTTCTCTTATCATTGTTAGTATTTTACTTGTCATGATGACAGGTGCGGCACTGCCTCACCTGCCTCCCCTGACTGCACGTACCCCGCCTCTCATACATTGACTGCTGGATATGGGCACCAGTGACCCCAGCGACCCAGAAAGGAAGAAGCTGGTAAATATAATGGATGGATGGATGAATTTAACCAGCAATATGTAGACACTTTAATATCTCAAATTGTTCTGATTACTTTAACTGTTAAAATGCATACCGTTACCTATCCGTTAAATTCATGGTGTAATTCACACAAATCTCATTTCTTTGAGTGCACGGAAGGCTTGACAAAGGTTCAAAGGTTGAACCCCTTTATCCACTTGCAATGCAACAAACAAATTCCATTGTGATCAACTCAGAAGATAAAATCGTAAACAAACATTGTCATTACTGTAATACAATTGACAGTATTGCTTATACTAGAGCCAGGGTGGATGTCAGTGAACACACCATGAGGGCTTCAGTGTCAGAGAGAGACAAAACAGGGTGACTTTAATGTGGCGGTGAGGAAACTAGGGGAACCCCTTTAAGACCATTTTAAAATATATGTTATAGTTTTAAATAGTGTAGTGTGAGCTGAAAACACTATATATAACTCTCATCATAATAGCAGATGATCATCTGCATCCCAGCAAGACAGAAACGATCCTATCAGACGGCTCAGGGCTCATCAAAAGACTTCTGACCAATAATCTAACTCAGTGGGGTGCCACCTTCACAACACTGGTGTGAACACACCACACATACACGCTCACGCACAGCACACACACACGCTCACACACATCTGTGTACTGGCTTCTAGGCTGTCTATTAACTATGCTGCTTGGAATGTATTTGGAACTTTACTTTCAGGAGACTCTTGGTTAACAGAAGAAGTTTCAAAGAAAACATTAAGATTTTAATTACCACTGTCTCTCATCTGGGTTTATACATGCCCTGTTGGGGGAAAACTATTTTTTATGTTTTTCTTAATGCCT
Organism: Nematolebias whitei; assembly: GCF_014905685.2. Taxonomy (NCBI): domain Eukaryota; kingdom Metazoa; phylum Chordata; class Actinopteri; order Cyprinodontiformes; family Rivulidae; genus Nematolebias; species Nematolebias whitei. Next base: position 25,999,891 of record NC_056500.1, read on the forward strand.
GTAAAAAGGCAAGCAAGGACATACTGTAGACACTATGTTTGTATATTTTGCCCAAGCTCATGACAAGTATTAATTCAATTTAATTCAGTTTATTTATATAGCACCAAGTCACAACAGAAGTCATCTCAGGGCACTGAACAGAAACGTTCATATATATATATATATATATATATATATATATATATATATATATATATTATATATATATATATATAAATTAAGTTAATAACATTGTCTGAGGAGCAGACTGCTTTGAGTCTTAACTTCATCACAGCATCTCTTAGAATGGTGTGAATTAATTAATTAATTTAACTTTCATGGTTTTGTGGATCTTTCATATATTCATAAATCAGGTTTTGTTTATTTTTTCTGTTTGTAAAGTCTTTCAAGCTATGCCATTTTTTTTTCCCTCTTCAATAACATCTTATGCTGATAAATGCATCAGAGGTTAAATGGAGTCGAGTGTCTCGCTGAAGGAATCTTTGATATCAGGACTTTCAGAAGCCTGATGTGTAGCTGACACAAAATGGATATCAGGGGTTTTTACAGAGTGCACTAAAAGTCTGAAGTGTTACAGTGACTTAATAATTCATTTGTTTTTAACTTCACAGTTTGCTGTCTGGTGGTAAAGTCATTTGTTTTCGCTGCATTTGAGTCTTTGCTTTTCTGGGGCACACTCGTCTATCTTAGTTTACAGTTTAAATGTCAAATGTTAGAAGGTGTCCAGCCCTCCAGTCTGACTTTATTCTCCTGTAGGCCAACCATGTAATGAGATCATCATTTAGCTTCTCTCCATTGACTCCCTGTCAAACTCAGAATGGAGTCATTGTAACATACAAAGCTCTCAACAACCTAGCTCCGTCTTACAATATATATAGTATTGCTCCATATTTTCCTAACAGAGCACTTTACTTTCAGACTGCAGGTTTATTTGTGGTTCCTAGAGTCTCTAAAAGTAGAATTGGAGCAAGATTGTTGACGTTCCTCTCATGTGGAACCAACTTCCAATTTGTGTGAGGTTGATACTCTGTCTACTGTTAAAACTTGCTCAGTAGTCCGGGTAGATAAATGTAAGAAGGTTAGATTTATTAAAACATATTTTTCTGACTATAAGGTGGACTGGATTATAAGGCACATTAAGCAAAACAAAACAGTCAGATAAGTCAAACTTTATTCAACTCATTCGTAATAACTCTCAACATTGTTCAGTCGTAATACATAAATTACAAAATACATTCAATACAAAACATTACACATTTTTGAGCACGGTGTACCACATAAAATCGTTTTGAGGTCAGTAAGCACAACCAGAATTAATAGATAAGGTGCACCGGATTATAACATTCACTGTTGATTTTTGAAAAAAATAAATAAATAAAAGGATTTTAAGTGAGCCTTATAGTCTGAAAAATACAGTAAGACTTTCTTCGGAGTGGTGGTGCAGAGGTTACAAAAGGTGAGCCTGTGATCGGGAGGTTGTAGGTTCAAATCCCCAAACAGGGACACAAATGTTGGTGGGGAAGTTGAAGCGCCCACATTTGCCTCATTTGTCCTACTGTGGGCCCTTTAGCAAGGCCCTAACCCTCCAGCTGTTCTCCATATTTGAGATGTCTACTTATGTGTGATGGAAAAAAGACAAACTAAAGTCCCCATCGAGGAATCCTCAAGTATAATAATGAACAAAACTTTGTTTTGTTTTTTTGTTTGCTACGATCTACTATATACAATTGGAATTTTATGATTTGCAAACCACTGAATTCCATTTTGATTTACATTTGACAGAATTTCCCGTCTGCAGCAGCCCCACTTCCCAAAGCATTTTATACGTCTACACCGCACTCAAATTTACATTGTACATATATTTTCATAGACTTCTACAGGTATTTACAAGTCTATATAGCCAAATTTAAAATCCTCAGATGATCCAGAGTCACTGACAGAAAGTTTATATTTCTTCTGAGGGTATTTGAACGGGGATCACATGAACCACACTGAAGTGTGGGAAACTGGGGTTATTGTAGGTGCAGTCCTGTCAGAAATAAACTTGATTTCTCCTAAATGAGGTCATTCAGTGAGTTATTTGTTACAGGTAAGATACTGATTATACATCTTACATAGAAATCCACTTATACATGACTGAACTATTCATTTAAGCCTCTTCAGAGTCTTGTGTGAGCCTGGATTAATTTCCAATATCTGTACTTTTCAAAATCAAACTTTGATGATTTGAAGACGTTCAGTTTCCTGCAGATCAAACCGACTGCTCCTCTTTAAATGGCTGAACTGAACTCATCAGTAAATGCATCTGGAGGAGTACTCATAAACGGATAAGACAGGAAACTTCACGTATTCTGTCCAAGTTGTTCTTGAATGTTCTGTCTTAGAGCTGCTGCTGCTTTTTAAATCCAATTTTCTTCAAACTCTAATTGAGCCTATGACCAGGAAAAGTATAGAACAGACCTGCTAGAAGATGAAGGAGGTAACAAGATGGCAGGAGAAAGAATTGTTAATAAAAACAGTTCCAGTTCAACAAGGACTGCCAAGTTGGCAGAAAATTGGATTCTTGAAGGTGTCACATGAGCAATTATTATAAAATGTCATGTCTGTTTTCTAGTTAGAGGCCCAGGTGCATGACTAAACTTTTTGTTTTTAATCATCAGTTGTAATTATTGCCACCTGCTGAAGAAAAAGAACAGACGATAATGTTTGTGCGTGTGTCTGTCTATAGGTATATATGTTTATGTGCCTGTCTGTTAGCAAAACATCACACAAATTATTTTAAGTTTCAGAAAGTCATTACTGGATGCACATCCATAACCAATTATTTTTTGGAGTCGACACAATTCAAGATGAACTTTCTTCACACAAAAATGGCTCAAGCTCACCATTTTTACAGAAATTGTCCAACAATTTGATGTGGTAGTCATGAAAACTGATCCTCGAGACATAATCTGAAATAGAGCTGTCATTTCTTACCCGAAACCGGAGCCCTGCCCCGCCCAACCCATATACGGACAGGGCCAGGTCATAATAATGTGCTTAATGTGCGTGCCGGGTTCATGTTGGGCTTTTAATTGCGTCAGGGACGTGCACGGCCAACAATCCAATTATATGCCAACGTGGCTTGCCATACTACACCTGCTGCATGCAGCCAATTGACCGCATAAAAGAGGTAAAAAGTTCAGTTATGCTTCAGATAGACTACTGCCAGCGAACCATCGCCAAAATGGACGTTCATTCAGCTGCTGCACTCAGTGGAAGCGCGCGGCCGATGACCCAAAAAGGTGAAATCACAAAATATCCGACGTGTCAAAGCAGGATGCAGGGGAAGCATTTAATGCACTTTGAGGGCTCCTCAGCTCTGATCTTCTGCCCCCTCAGCTGTGCACTTAATAACCGTGGTATAAGCAGTCAAAGCTCAATTCAAAAGGTTTTGTTTTGTTGTTTTTTTTTCTGGTTCGGACCTTTAATTAACTGTTAATTTGCCAGATCCAGTGAGGTTTGGAGATGATGGCTGTGGGCTGGGCCCACGTTGGGTCAGCTTATTTGGACCCAATTGCAATCTGAAATCTGAAATCTGAGATTGCATGAGATGTTTATTTATTTAAGTATTTAGTTACTTATTTGCCAATAGTCAACTATTCCTGTCTTTCAGCAAAAAAGCTCATGAACCGCTCAATAGATTTTAATTAAACTTTTAGAAAATAGTCAATATATAAAACTCTATAATTATATCTCAATTGGAGACAACCCAAGATGACAAGATGACCATCAGCCAACTGACTATAGGAAATGCAGAGATGGTTATAATTCAGACAAAGTGAGAGATCTTGAACTAAAATCTGTTGTAAGAGGCATTAGCAAAACATACTATGTGTGCTAGAACATTACCTAAAACGTTAGCATTAACTGTTAGTGTAAACCCTGTTTTTCTGTTAGCAAAATATCTAATGAACCTGTGGTGGGATTTTGATGAAGCATTCAACTTTCAGGAAACAACTATTGATTGAATATAAGTAAGTGATTACGATTGAAGTCAGTCCACATTTACTGACACAAATATCTATGACTCAGTCTAATTTACATACATTGATCTAAAATGTGAAGGAGTAGTACATGAGGGTCATATACAACCCACATATTGAGAGTAACATCTGATAATATTGCATGAGATTGCACAAAATGGTATTTACAATGTTTGGCCGAGATGTACATTATAGTTGAGATACATTTATTATCCAAGGAAAAGGAAAGGGTATTTGATTGAAAGATGGATGATTACTTGTTCTGAAACTGTCAGATGTTACATAAATATGTAGAGGACATTTGAGTGAAGTTCATTGACTGATGATTGGATGATGATTATAGTCACAAAGTTATTTTGTATTTAAGTAAAATGCAGTTCAAATGCTGTGATGTAATCCACTTTGCTCATATTGAATCTATCATTAAGGGAGCAGCAAAGTAAAAGCTCATGAATTCATTGATTTTTTTTTTTTTTTTTTTTTCCCCGTTTGTGCCCTTTGGAGTGGAGTATATGAAGAACCCTTGCCCAAAACTTGAGCCAAAAAGCCCAGAGTGACTGTATCATCAGGGGATGGGCTGCTTCACTGCCAGGGCTTCTGGAGTTCTGGCATGTTTTTTACTCCTTCCCACAGACTAAAGCTAATCTAAATGCTCGCATGCTCACTTCAGACAATGTGCATTGCTTTAATGATTGAGAATCACATGGATCCGTTTTAGCTCTTTGACTGACTGTGGTGACCTGTAACAGCCAGCTGTCAGGGCCATATGTGGAATAGTCAGAAACCAAAGACTGACGATGTGCAGTTGGACACAAACAGTGTCGGTTCTGCTCCACTGCTCTCCTTCTTCTTTTTCGGCCTTTCGCTCTTCAGGGGTTGCCACAGAGTGTCATCCTCCTCCATCTACATCCTCCTCCATTTATCTTCATTTCACAAGATCTGTCTTGATGGTTTGGTTTATGTATGCAAAATGTGTTAGCTTTTTGGCCAAAATCTCTGTGAAATGATGTTTACAAGCCATAAAATATACATCAGCTGGGAGAACTGCCAGAAAATGCTAACATGTGGGTAAAACTGCAATTATAGTAAGGGGGCATTGATGATATTCATATGTTTTTCTTTTGGATTTATTGCAGTTTTCAATGCATGTCTACTCTCAAAGGTTTAGAAAAATCTATTTACCAAACCATGAAACTTGATCAGAGATGTGCTGTAACTTAGCAGTATGGGCGAGAATCTTTAGGCACCTCGTTGTACATACCGGTATAAAAATGTGACTTTAAGAACCAGGCCTTAGTTAGGAAGTAATATTATAACAACCTTAAACATGCTGGCATCAAAGACATAGACTCACAATCCACTTACATCACTTACTTTTAGCTTCACAATAAAGGAAATGTTCAAAGTGCTAATTAATTCATGCTGCTGTATTCATTGCTGCTCACACAGACTCATGTTCGGGCTGCTGTTTTTACTTTGTATTGTTTTACATTATTAGTGTTTAGCGTATATTTTAGATCTGTTAGTGTACTACTTAGCGTTCATTTAGCATATATCTTAGATATTTTAGCGTGCCGTTTGGTGTTCGTTTAGCGTATATCTTAGTGTAGATCTTAGCTACGTATATACTGTTTCTTTTTACACTTTATATTTTTACTATTGCTGGGTGTAACTGGAACTTTATGAACATAGTTTTGTTCCATCGCATGTACCACATGTGGTGACATGACAATTAACATACTTGAACTTGAACAAAGTGCTTTCCCTCGTTTATGCATCAAGCACAACATCTGACTTAGGTCGTTTTCACACCAGATAGTCCGATAGACTCGGTTCGGTTCGGGACCAATATTCATGAGCTTTTGTTTACATTTGAGCTGGTGTGTTTGCATTCACACTGCACTGTGCAGTCGAGTCAACCTGTTGAACCAATCTATTCCCCCACTCGCCTGAGGGGGTGCTGCACCAAGAACTACTGAAAGAAACAACACAAAAACCTCTGAAGACACGTCTTCTTCTTCTTCTGTAAATAAAAATAAAAACAAAGTGGCATCAAGTTTTAGCAGTTTTAGGAGTTATATTTTGTCATTTTTCAAAAATGGACTTAACATGAGCAGAAGATGAGACAGAAGACCATGGAGAATATTGTTTTTCCACACAAGGCAGCTGACGGCTCCATATAAGGTCAGAGAAATGCGTTTGTTTACCCTGTGGAGCGGGGTCCGGTCTGTTTACATTCACACTGCACTCGAACCGCGCTGGAGTTCTCTTCTACCGGACCGAGACCTAGGTTTTAGCCCGGGCCAGAGTTCGCCTTTTTGTTCCGTGACAGAGTTCGATGGCGCGTTCACACCTCCCTAAACAAACCAGACTTTCTAGGAAAATGAGCTAGAATTCGATTAAAGCGGACTAAACAGGGCTAGTGTGAATGCACCCATAAGGTGGCATTGTTTTATGGTCACTAACAACCTGAGCATAAACACAAGCCCGACATTAGACAGAAAATCCAACACGGACAACCCATTGGAACACGTATAAGAAAAAGTCCACCCATTTCTGTCCAAAGACTACACAGACAACACTCATTATTCAGGGTGAAATTTCACAGTAACCCACAGACCTTACTGTTTCTGTAAAATCCCATCATGCATTGAAACCACACTACAAATCCAATATTGAAAAGTATAAATGTAAACATAAAAAAAATCAATTAAATGATTCACAATCAACATTGAATCACAAATCGTCATGCCTTGCAGGGCCTTCCTGAAAATTCTAAGTACCATGTTTTTGTCCCACCCACTCTACATCAGCATTGTGATTGGTTCATGTTCACACCAGTTTTTAAAAAAAATAATAATAATAATAATAAAATAAAAACACTACTTGGAGAGACTCTGACTGTGCTAAAGCCTTCTGTCTAGACAATGATGTCTTAACCACTAAGAAAGCTCCTTTAAACATATGACTGCCTGGAGAAGCAAATTTAAAAGAATCTGATTGGTTAACTATAATTTAATGAAATAAAAAAAAATATGTTTCTTGCTCAGCTGCTAAGTAGTTTACAGTAAATAAAATAAATGATCAAACAATAAGAAAAAGGACTGAAA
>NC_056500.1:26017025-26028199 GCF_014905685.2 Nematolebias whitei
ATATATATGTGTGTGTGTGTGTGTGTGTGTGTGTGTGTGTGTGTGTGTGTGGGTGTGTGTAGAAATAAGCATTTTGGATAAAAGAAGAAACATTTCAACAAAAGAAGAATCTGTCCATTAGACTGGACTTAACCTTATTTGATTAAAATACAGTTTTGTAATAAGGACAGACAGATCTGGAAACAGTTACTTATTGAATGTGTGAATGATGATTCTCACTTTGGTCTTCCAATAGTTTGTCCTACACTATTTTCACAAATGTGCTATTTGAATAATTCATTAATCAAAATATTCACTCTAATTAGGTCTCTCATGTTTTTATATGCTTTCAAAATATTTAAACATTTTTTAAATCACTTTAGAGATCACCTTAACATCTTCAAATTTGTTGTGTTTCATCATCTTATTCATTGTTCACACAAAGTATAATGACTTTTAGTTTTTAGCTATCTAATATCTGTTATCCATCTCAGCTTTAGTTTCCAGCTACTGTTTTGCCAGTTTCAGGTGCCATCCTGCAAAATTAAGCTACGGTTTCACTATAATTTTACTTACTGTTTTGCAACGTTAGCATCTGTTTTGCTTTTTGTGGCTACCGTTGTGAAATGTTGGAAAGAAAATGTCTTGCATATCTCTTTAAGCATGTTCAAAATTCAAGAAACGAGTCTGATCCTCTGCGACTCATGGAAGGAAAGGAAGAACTTCCACAAACATTCGAGTCATTTTACCAATGATCCTGTGAACACTGTTCACCTACTCTTCAGCACTAACTGGATCAGTGTGTGTGCGTGTGTGTGTGTGTGTGTGTGGTGGTGGTGGGGGGGGCGGTGTATGTGTGTTGCATGCAGAGAATCCGTTTGTTGCTATAGCAACTCACCAAGCCTCATTTAAACAAACATGCTCTCCAAAACGAAAATGAATAATTCTTTTTGACCCTCCTCCTCTTCTTCCTTCCTCCTCCTCCTCTCTCTGCTCCTGCTCCCACCATTTCAAAACATCTCTAGGATGTTTTATTTTATTTTATTTCATAAATAAGATTTTTTTTTTCTTATGAGAAAAGCAGCAGCCTTGAGACCCTCTTCCTCTGGGCTGAGATGGATTTATGATGTGCTGTCAACTGGTGGAGAGAGGGAAAGAGAATATGGAAGCACAGTAAACATGTTTTCCTCCCTCCAACTGTAATTTAAAGAGAATTAAGTTTTTAAAAAGTGAACACAGCGGGGTGCTTCTTTATAATCTGGATTAAAGTCAAAACTGGACAACAACAAATCCTCATGCACAGAAAATATGTTGGTTTAAAACTCATTGTCTTGAGAAATGTGTTTATGTGTTAAAAAGTGATTTAGTTGATAGAGCAAGGTGTTTATAGTGGGCGTGGACCTTGGCTGAGATGTTAACATGAGAACAACAGCAGGTTCTGACCTTCCAAAGAATAAATATCTATCAACAGCTCTGTCATCAACAGAATGTGCAGCAAATAAAGTCAAATTAAATGATTAGCGTGATAATTAATCAGCTGTAAAGGCTAAACGGAATGGAGGGGAGAATAAGAAAATATAGAAACTGTTGTAGCTTCTGTTCAGAACAGGTAGACAATAGTTTGAGCTCTGGGTTATTGCTCTTCTTGCTCCCTCATTACATTAGTGTCATTTTTTTCAGTCCAGTCCAATACATATACATACATTCCAATACATACATTCTTTAAATCACTTCTTGGTCTGCTGCCTTCATACATCTCCTCCTACATGTCTCTGTGCGAGTGCAGCTACAGTGTGCGCTCTCAGGACATTATTACCTGCAGTGTTCCCTCAGTGAGGACTGAACTAGGCAAAAGTGCCTTCTCCTACTCTGCTCCTGTTTCCTGGAATATCTTACAAAAACAAGTAAAGCTCTCGACCTTGACCTCTCTAAGTGGCTTTAAGAATCTGTTGGACTCCTGCCAGGGACCAACGCTGACATGTTCCTGTTTTTAGTTTTCTACATTCGCCTTAGAATCTAGCTGTTTTTTGTTACCTTTTTCTTTTAGCCATCCTATTTGTAAAAAAAAAAAAAAAAAAAAAACTGGAGTATGACTTTTTATAACTGTTTATTGTTGTGCTCTTGTCCATTGTTGTCATCTTTCTTTGTTGAAATCAGGTCTCTCTTGTAAATGAGTCCTCGAGGCTCAATGGGATTTACCTGTCTAAATAAAGGTTGAATGAAGAAAACATATAAAATAAATCAACATAAAGAAATGACCACGTGTGGAAGGTGCAAGTATGTGCATTTAGTAGAGCAACAGCACTCATAATTAATGCTCAGGACATTCTTCCTATAGGCTAATGCAAGATCATCACACTGAACTTGATTTGTGAGGGTTGAGCCCAGATTGTCATCAGCACACTGTCCCTCTTGTAAAGATCTCAGAGCAGGGCACCAGCACCTTACTCTTTAGGACAAAGGCAAACAGAGACATGTGGAGACACATTCAGAGGGAGAACCCATAGTATAATCTAACTCAGGATACAGGGCAACCATAGACATGCATTAAATATTAGACTAAGGGCCCTGACCTTCTCTAAAAGCTGGAAGTTAAAGCCAGCAGGGCCCAATCTATGGAGGCTGCCATCTTGTATTTTGAAATCAGTGTCTTTCCACTATTGATATGCAGCTTCAGATCTGGTCAACTCCCTTCCATGCAATCATAGTGTGGCATGTCTGGTGTCAAAAGCATGAAATATGCTATTACAGAAAAAAAAAATGTGTTAAAGAAAATGACATTTGAGCAGCAAGGTAAGAACTATGTGAAATTACAACCCATCAATGCCTGAAAACATTATTCAAGATGGACGGCCCGGTTCAAATCCCAGCCGTTGGCTTTTCTGGGTGGAGTTTGCATGTTCTCTCCATGCAGTGTTTCCCCTACTGATAAACAAGTAGAGCACTCTGCCCTGTAAACAGAACTGAGTGCCCTGTCTATCAAACCGAGCCCCCACCCCGCCAGTCGACAACCGCTAGCACATGATCTAATGAGCTCTAAAGATTGTACCCTTATCAACATTATCTATCATGCTAAGACAGAAATAGAATATACATTTTAATCAAATAATAAGTACATTGTTAGATCAGGTTTTAGGTATACCAATAAAGCTCCGCTTCAGTCATACAAACGAGTGGCACATGCAGCGGTCTACAAACTTCAGGATGACGTCGGCTGCCCATGTTCACAGCTGCTCTGACTTTAACTCAAACTTTAGTTGTGAACTAATTTATGAACGTTCTTTTATTAGTGACTTTCCCTCTGTGCTTCTCCCGCTGTTACTGTTCTGCAAGTAATCTTATCCAGCACCATGTGAGTGCTTGGTGACAGCAACTGTCATTGTAGCAAAGTCATGCACAAAGAAGAAGTGACATGCTGCTTTGAATATGACATTTCATTAATGACATTGTAATTGCCAAATCTGAGCGACTAAGAGAGCTGATAATAACAGCATCTGCTCTCTCTCGACACATGATGAGCACTCCACATATAGGGCTGGTTGCCAACCAACACAATGCCCTCCACTTTCACACAATAATGACAATCAACTGTGATCCTTGACATTCTCGTGTCTGTGGGCTCCTAACTTTAAATCATAGCTCTCACTCCTATTGATGTTCTTCTTCGGCGTTTCCTTTACACCCTGATGATTTGTACAGACTAGTTAAGTTTTTAAAATACATAAAGCCTTCTGGAAACAAAGCAGACAAATTAACAATATACTTCCTGTTTCCATTATGTAAATAATTGTGTTAATTTAGCTTAGTGTTGTATACAGTAATCATTAAAGCCGGAAAGGACTAGCATTTTAGTTTTGTGTTTTGAAGTAATGCATATCACCCGCTGGTTGTAAAGAACTGACAGGAGTTGTACCAATTTTAGCAAAACCTTGAGAATAGCATCATGTTCATTCATGTGTATGTGTTGGTAATGACTCTCAGCTACTACCACTTCAAACTTTAGCTCAATATATGACTGAGTTATAGCCATTGTGTGTGTGTGTGTGTGTGAGTCGGTTGATGTTGAATAGCTGTGGTTGCCATAGATCAAAATACCTGGGGAGTCAGGCAGGTGTGTCCAAATGGGATTAAAGCAACACAGAACTGTGCACGTCTGAGGACTGAAGCAGCGACATAAAAAAGAATACAGTCGTTCCTGTAAGCATTCTCTTGAGGTAGCTACTTGACAGAGTAGAAGTGAGTAACTCCACTATCCACCCATCAGTATTACTAGGAGTATTCTGATACTAGATTTTTCAAATTGCGCAAACGTGCTTGAGTTTGCGTACTTGCCGATAATGAGTATCAGTACCAAGTAGTTGTTATTTAGTACTTAAACATTACACAATGACTTTAAAAACTATTTTTTTATTAACACCACTAACATTCTGCTGTCCTAACATAGCCTGTGTTTATTATTATAATTATAATAATAATACTTATTATTATTATTATACTCTATTAATCCCCAACGGGGAATTATATGAATTATCTAAATGTATTTCAAACTTATGGACTTATTTTTATTGATTTATCTATTTATTTGTTTTTAATCCTTGGTTACTTGCTAAGTGTAAGAGGAGATTATGTTACCAAGCATAAAAGTGGTATCAGTCCAAAGTATTGGGGTCGTTGAATGAGAGTACGAGTACTTGAGGCTGGTATCATGCATTGCTAATTATTATCATTATATATTGTTTATTGTTACCCCCCAATAAGGAAACTGAATTTTTGCTCTTGGTTAGACTGACTCAATAAGTGAATTAGTTTTAGTTCAGCCGATCATTCATTACTTGTTGACGATTTCATTAAAATCCATCTCATGGCTCATGTGATATTTTGCTAACAGACAAAAAGGGTTGACTCACAGTTAATGCTGGAGACTTAGGCTCAAACAATGAGCATGTGTTGAGGATCAATCTCAGCTACTACCACACCACATTTTAGGTCTTTTTTTTTTTTTTTTACTTGACAGTTGCATTTACTTTTGTTCTTTATTCTTTTTTTTTTGTCAATTGGCTGTGGCAGCCATGTTGAATGAAACAGATGTTTAAAGTTTTGATGATTAGATGTACACCGATCACCTTTTGACAAACTACTGATAAAGTGAATATTTAATATTTAAAGCCATTTTCTATTTGATATCCCTTTGATGTGGCACGTTACACTCTTGTAGATATAAATCCAGTTACTTTCTGAATGCCCCAATAATATCCATTCAACAGCTTATAATAATTTTTGAGATTTCTTTTCTTTTGTTTTTTTTTAAGAATAATGCAGTCTGACAAACACATACACAGTCATGGGCAAAAACATTGTCACTCTGCCTCCAGGCGATAAAGAAAACAACAACTTCAGCATCCCAAGATTTGCTCAGAATGCTGGTTGCCGTGGTTACAAGGAGCAATGATAAATAAGGCCGTTGGCACTAAAGATTCCCCTCACATTCTGTCCTGCCTCACTCAGACTTCCCGTCTCCATTCGTCCCCTCTGCAGTGTCTTTTCTTACAGTGGTGCAAAAAGAACATTGCTAAAAAGAGAGGAGTAAACACATTAGGGTTATTCTTTTAAAACATCCATGAATAAAGTTCTGAGTGGTTTCAATAAAGTGTTCATCTCTACAAGGATTTGTCTGCATCAGGGCAAGCATCTATTTATGGATGTGGTATTGAAAGACTTTCTGACAACATTTCAAAAACATGTCCACATGATAGTTTCAGAAAAGAGTTCTGTGGATTTAATTGTTTGATTTATTTTAACATGTTCCTGCTTAGACCTGACAGATGTCAATAAAACATTTTGGTGCCCATATCTAGCAGTCACTGTGCAAGAGGTGGGGGACACCCTGGTCAGGTCTCCAGTCCATCACAGGGACACAGAGACAAACAACTATTCACTCTCACCTAGGGACAATTTAGAGTTACCAATCAGTTTAACAATCATGTTTTTGGTCTGTGGGAGGAAACAGGAGTACCCGGAGAAAACCGATGCATGCGCGGAGAGAACATGTAAGATCCACCCAGAAAGGCCCCCAACCAGGATTCGATTTGGCAACCTTCTCACTAAGAGGCAACAGATCTACCAACTGCACCACTGTGCCACCCACACAAAATGATATTGTCAAAATAAATCAATAAATAAATACATTTTAAAAATATGTTTTTCCCAAACACTTTCCTTTTGATCATTGAGCTGTTTCAAGGAATATAGAAATGGAGGCCCAGGAAATGATCCCAATGCTGCAGTAACTGTGCAACAGAAACTGATCCAGGCCAGGACTTGAACTAAACAGACATAATGGATGATTTCAGCTGGAATATCCTGAGAAACAGAGATGTTCAAAAGGTTCAACGTAAGTTCTTTAAACACAAGTGGCGGTTTTTAGAAATACTTTATTTTCCCATATGTTTTTAAATGAGTAGTATATGAATAATATGTTGTTCTTTTAATTTGTGACCATTTGCTGCAACACTTTCTTTAATATTGTTGACAGCTGGATGGTGACATTTATCTTTTTTTTTTTTATTATTTGCTCTGTTCAAGGCGAATGTTTGTTCATCAGCCTTTATCTGTTCATTTGACGTCATTTAAAATAATACTACTTTATTTATAAAGCCCTTTAAAACAACCACAGCTGCAACAAAGTGCAGTACACATACACTCAAGACATTTTAAACGCATAAGAAATAAAAGAGTTGTTAAAACATTAAGATCAATAAAAACAATTAAAACAGTGCGGCGCAAATCAATAATAAGAAGAAAATGAGAAGTTTTTTTCTGTAGCTGACAACCTGACATTTGCAACCCAAACACAAGCATGCAACATGTCCACATTGAGGTCGTAGGTTGTGACATCATTGTTTTCAGAAGGTTGACTTTAAGCTGTTCACATGAGAAAGGTGGCACTTAAGAATTGTCTCACTATGGAACCAGTTTGGAGCATCTAGACCAGGGGTCTGCAACCTGCAGCTCTGGAGCCACATGCGGCTCTTTGGTCCCTCTGCAGCAGCTCTTTCAAGCTTTGACCAAAACTGACATAAAACTGAATTTTATTGGTTGTACAAACAAAAATGAACTAGTTCAAACAGTTTTCTTGTCATTTATTTTGCAAATATGTGAATACTGGCGTGAAGGAGTAAAACATTAACTTCATGCTTTATTTCATTATATGAGTGCATAGTTTATAGATTTTTTTATTTTTTTTATAAAAAAAAAAAAAAGATGGTAAAAACTGACCCCCCCAACCCCCCTTTACAAGAATTTGGTATTTTATTTTAATAAATGTTAAAAATCATTAGATGTTGTTTTGCTTTATAATGTCATCCTACAAAAGCCCCCTCCAGAAAATCTAAAGTGGTCCATAGGCCATTGTAGCAGGCCGTTGCGGCTCCGGACACATTTAATTTAGTAAACGAAGGCGTAAAAATGGCTCCTTTTATCAAAAAGTTTGCAGACCCCTGATCTAGAGGCTCCTACAACAATGTTTTTATGTGAACACAAGGCTGAAACAATCAAATCCGTTGCGTAGTAACACCATCCCTGGGTGGTTGAGGCCTCCGCCACTGCCTTCTCTCTTGACCCTGATAGTTACCGTAAGTCTCGTAAAGCACAGACGTTAAAGCACCCTTATCCTGAGTTAAGTTATCCCCAACTTAAAAATGCAGTCTTGAAATTACACAACAAAATGTGCAGCTCAGTGAGCAGTATGTATGTTGCACTAAGTAGATAATACAATATTAATAGGGATCGATTGGATTTTAGTGAAACAGATTGGAAAACCCAGCCCTGTTTTTTTTTTTTTTTTTTTCCTTCAGTTTGAAGTATTAACTTTTTTCTATTGTATCACATTTTAAGATAGTTTCAATAAAAGTGAAAACTATTTTGGCCACACTCAAACCAATCACTGTTTTTAATCCTCATGGACATTTTGTGGGGGTAGGTAGAAAGCACCTCTGGAGTAAAGTCCTGCAGAAACATGGATTCAAACCAGTATGTGCTCCTCTAAGAGTCAAACATTTCAAGCACAGATAGATTTTTAGAAAAGGTAGATTTTCTGTAAACATCCAGGACCGTTGTGAGCGACTCGTCTCATCTAAAACTATTGATTTGCAGGAGGAATGTACATAAATCAAGCATGCAATAAAAACAAAACAAGACAAACAAATAAAACCTAAGACAGTGCATTCAGAAACAATAAATACTGTGACAGAAATGTCCTTTCTTATTATTTTATCAAGTTTATTTAACACCCTGAAGAAACACATAAAAATGTGCAGTGGAATTACTTTTCTATGTTTCGATCATTACTCAGAAAGAAGCCTCTGGGCTTGTTGTCCAGTTGGAATAATTTAGGATTTTATAACATTTAGGTTTTTATTTGATATGAAATGAAAATATGTTTGTGAACACAACACTTTCACAGCTATTGATCAGCTTATCAGTGCCTCTATAGTCAACAAGGGAAGGTTCGCTAAATGTTCTAAGCAGATTCAATAAATTGTCCTAATATCTGATAATGATGAAGTTTGTCCATTAATGAAATTATTCACCTGGAATTTTTTTATTATCACCCACGGCCATTAAAGGTGGGCAAACATGTAAGTGTATGTGTTTGTAGGGTGAGAGGTTCCAGGGAAGACTCGGTGTAGAGCCACTGATCCTCCACATTGAGAGGAGCCAGTTGAGGTCTGGGTAAGGATTCCCCTGGAACCCTCCCTAGGGTTGTTATGGACATGTCCAACTGGGAGGAGAACTGGAACACGCAGGACATGTTGGAGATACTGTGTCTTTCAGCTGATCTGGGAACAAATTGGAGTCCTCCCAGAAGAGATAGAAGATGTGGCTGTGGAAAGAGATGTCTGGACCTCCCTGCTCAAGCTGCAGCCCCAGAGACCTGACTCCAGAACAAGTTGCCGATATTAAATCAATGGATCACTGTAGTAATTCTATAGGATAACACTATCCTGTGTAAAAGTAAGCCCAAACAGATGGGTTTTAATCTACTGTACATTTAAACGTGTTCAGAATATGGACTCTACTCATATTCTCTGGCAGATTGTTCCAAAATCTCGGTGCGTAGATAAAGTTTTTGTTCTGTTCTGTGGAACAGATACGAGAGAGAAACTGGGGGATCTGAGAAGTTGTTACGGTTCATAAACCAAAAGCATCTCTTTGGGTTGGGTCAGTGCCGATACGTCAACAAATTCAACAAAGCTAGTGCACATTTCCAAGTGCCCTGTGTATGAATGACGCAGCAGAGTCAACTACTAGCACACCAAATCTTAGCTTAATGTCTGTAAAACTGGCTGAGTTACAGACTTTGTTTTAGGCATATGGACTGTTGTGGCATGCTGTAGTGGGTTGTTAATCAATTGTAGATGTATATCCAGTTAGCATCTAACAAGACGTTTTTTAAAAAAACCTATTATTATCAATTATTTACAGAAAAAGTGGAGTGAGTATAGAGTTTATTTCAAACAGTCAAGGTCATTTTATTCTTCCCTTTTTTGTGTGTGTGCAAAATCTGTTAGTGCTAAGACTGCATGAGGAGGACATGTCTGAGCCGATACTATGCCAGAGTTTAGCTGAATATACTGGAGCAGCTATTGTGATTAAGGTTGCCTCCATAAATAAAGCAGTTGTAGGATTGTATATACCTTTGTATACAGTCTACTGGTTCATAAGATATGCTGCTAACAAAAAGACAAATAATTACATACAAAGGTCAAAACATACAGTTAACCCTCCTATTGTCTTTGGTGGTGTGCAATATTTTACTCTGTTGCACAAGTAAAAAATATACACTATGGGGATTCTAGAGGCTCAGTTGAACATCAGTGATTAACCCGGCAACAAGTTTGCCAGAATTGTTACTTTAAAATATACACTACATGTTTGTTTTTTGTGATTCTTTTCTGCAGAGCTCATTTTTACAAGAGAAACTAGCTGACTTCACGTATTTTTTCAGACAGAGACCTGTACGACTAACAGAACATACAAATACACAGGGACAGACGCTGTCGAGAGACTCTCACATGGCTTTGACAAATTGAACACAGAAATGCTTGAGCAAGTGGAGCCAAGGGTGTCATCAGCCTCTGCCCAAGAGCTCTTCCGTGTCACAGAGCATTTGAAAGTTATTGCTGTTGTCATGCAAAAGAAGCAGAGAATCCGCTGAAATAGTTGGGCTTTATGGCACATTATTTAATATGGCTGCAGACACCAGTTGCTGGAAGCTGAAATCTGTTGTGTATGGGGGTGTTCGTGTGTGCCGACAGCCCCAGACATCAGTGTAATGGAGTCTGTGTTGATTGAGAGGCTCTGTAGAGGAGTTTGGGGACTAATAACTGTTATGAAATTGATAACCTTGGCAGACGTCTGCTCAATTTGCACCTGCTACTGTTTTCAATAAAACAAGAGAAAAGCAACATCATTAAGTATTATGCCCCAAATATGAACCCACTTCATTTTATTCTGTCATTTCCACTCTGCTGTGACAAAAGCGAAGCTGAGGGGTGGGTTGGCCGATGATGGGAAGCTGTCTGATTCTGGTTGATGGAAATGAATGACTAAAGTTATTCATGCTGCAGTGCTGAACAAAGATTTATAAAATGATCTCAGTATGAATTTACAGGATGTGACATCTTGTAATATCACATGGGTTTGATATTATTCAAGTGAAACAGCTACAATTCTGTCATTTCTCAGCTTTGGATGATTTTGGTCTACAACCTTGGCAAGGTGCAAGGTGGTGGGCGATATGTATTCTTTTGCTACAGCTGTTAAATTGTAATGTCTATTTATTTAGTTCAGACCACTTTGACTGGATTTTGTTTAAAAAAAATAGAGAAACTCAATGTGCTGAACAAATCATAAATCATAAGCAAGCAATTCGCTGATGTCCCATCGATGAGGAGTTTGAACAGTGAATAGATGAAGTTTTGGAGATGAGTGCTTTTCTGGACTGGAATTGAACAGGGAATGTAAGTAAACCTCAGGTTTTTTTTTTTTTTTTTTTTTCTGTTTTTGTTTCGTAGCTATCTTGGATTTTGACCTGGCTATGAGAAGGAGTTCTAGGTACTCTAGGACAATGGTTCTAAAACTGACCCCTGGGGGTCCGTGATCCATTGCTTGGGAGTTTGTACAAAAAAAAAAAC
>NC_056500.1:26033199-26057692 GCF_014905685.2 Nematolebias whitei
TCACCTGTGGTCCCCAAGTCTTCTGTGGTTCCCAAGTCTCCTGTTCTTGAGTCTCCTTTGGGTCCTGAGTCTCCAGAGATTCCCATGTCTCCAGAGGGTCCAACTTCTTCAAAGGTTACCACATATACAGAGGTTCCCACTTCTTCAGAGGTTCCCACGTCTAAAGAGGATTCAACAACTCCTGAACACTCCACACTTCCTGAGAGTTCCATGTATCCTGAAACTTCCACGCCTCCTGCAGTCCCTGAGGTAGCTATGCCTGCTGCAGTCCCTTAGGTAGCCACTTCTGCTGCAGTCCCTGAGGCAACTGTGTCCACTGTAGTTCCTAAGGTAACTACACCCACTGCAGTACCTGAGGTAGCTATGCCAGCTGCAACCTCCCTAGTCTCAATACCAATTGCAGCCTCCTTGGTCTCTATGCCAGCTGCAGCCTTCCTGGTCTCTATGCTAGCTACAGCCTCCTTGGTCTCTATGCCAGCTGCAGCCTGCTTGGTCTCTATACCAATCGCAGCCTCCTTGGTCTCTATGCCAGTTGCAGCCTTCCTGGTCTCTATGCCAGCTGTAACCTCTCTGGTCTCTATGTCAGCTGCAGACTCGCCGGTCTCTACGCGCGCTATAGATTCTCTGGCCTCTTTGCTTGCTGCAGATCCCCTGGTCCCTTCACCTGCTGCAGATCCCCTGGTCCCATGGCCTGCTACAGAGCTGCTGGTCCCTTCGCCTACCGCTGAGCTGCTAATCTCTTTGCCTATTGCAGAGCTGATGGTCCTACCTACAGCTCTTCTGGGTTCATCAACAGCCACAGTTCCCTTGTCAGACTCGCCAGCTGCAGCTCTCTCACCAGACTTATCGCCGCTGCCGGTCCTCATTCCTGGTTCAACATCTGTGGCTCTCCTTCCTGCTGCAGCTCTCTTTCCTGGTTCACTGCATGCGGCTCTCTTCATAGGTTTACTGGCAGCCACAGCCTTTCCAGTGGTCTCTTCACCGTCATCAACCGCCTCTCCACTGGTCTTTTCCCCTGATGTTGTGGCCTCTCCAGTGGTCTCTTTGTCTGCTGTCACAGCATCTCCAGTGGTCTCTTAGTCTGCCACCACTAGGGCTTTAACAGACTACTCGAGTAATCTACACATCGATTCCTAGGACACCTATCAAGGTTTTTAATTTCACGTCGAGTATTTGTGGTGACGGCATTACTCCGCCGTTACGTCATCGCATCACGTGATCCGCAGCGAGCGCGGGTCACAAAATGGATTCCTCCAGGCAGACGGATGGAGCATAGCAGGCCCAGTCTTGGCAAACAGGTAGAAATGCATCAATAGTCTGGAAATATTTCACTAAAGATGAATTTTCTGGTTCAACTACCATAAGGAGACAGAAAATAAAACAACTTCCTGACTGTTTGGAGCTCGTTGCGAACCGGTGTTACACCATATTTTGTGACCACCGTATATTGTGACCGTAGGGGGCGGTGTTGCATGCACTGTTGCAGGTCACAGAATGTTGTGCAACACCGGGTCCAATCGACCGAACCAGAACCAGCTTCCTCTGACCTTGTTTCACAAACCAAAAGCAAAAAATATTAATCTTTAAACCCCTTTAAAAAAAATCTATAAACAAATTAATCTCTAAAACTAAACTTAATGCACACCACAGCTGGCGGAGGTGCGAGGTGGTCGCAATTAAATTCAAAATTAATGTTTATTTCATTTTCTTTGCCTGTCCCTCTGTCGCTGAGTCTATCTGAATGTGTCTCAATTCTCTTCCTCCTCCAGCCATCTCAACCCGAAGGTGACATTAATTATTAATATCAGAGTCATTATTTCAAAAATTAGGAAAGGAAATGGACTTTCTGAAAAGGTTCTAAAAAGAACAAGTTTTACATTTTACTGTCATGCCAATCACCGTGTCAAATCTGCCCATCACGTATCATTTCCTTTCATGTGGAAGACATGGAGCAGAATTGTTGAAAGTTATTTTGAAGCTTCTATTTTAAGTTGTACTTCCTGTCTAGAGTGCACGCTTTTGTGTTGTTTGGAGTAGCAGCGACTTCATATTGTTTCTTCCCATGGTAATAATTTAGAATTTATCCAATTTAATTTAATTCTGATGATATTCCATCTTCTCAGGGTTGTATTTATTTATTTATTTCTTATCAAAAGGTTTTCTGCACAATGGCGCAGTTGGAAGAACTGTTGCCTCTCAGTAATACGGTCGCCTGAGTGAATCCTGGCTGACAGCCTTTCTGGGTAGAGTTTGCATGTTCTCTCGGTGCATGCATAGATTTCCTCCCACAGACCAAAAACATGCATGTTAGGCTGATTGGTAACTCTAAATTGGCCCTAGGTGTGAATGAGAGTGTGGATGGTTGTTTGTCTTGTTTGTCTGTGTCCCTGTGATGGACTGGAGACCTGTCCAGGGTGTCCCCCGCCTCCCGGACAGTGACTGCTGGATATGGGCACCAGTGATCCTCCTGGCCCAAAAAAAAGAGGACGCAGGTAAAAAAAATCATGGATGTTGCATTATATTAAATAACAAAACCAATTATTGTCTTAGCATTCCCTAAAGGAATGCACATATCAGTTTAAATCCAAAATCACTTCATGTTGAACTGGATAAAGTTGTTTAGTATTAAAATCATAAGATTTAATGCTCAGAGTCTTTGTAAAACAAAGTCCTACACATTTTATTGTGATTTTTTTTTTTTTTTTTGGACATGTAGGGCAAAAAATCAGCAAAAAAAAAATGATGATGACTTTTTTATGTTGTCAAAGAAGTCTGTTTTAAAGATTCAGAATAACTGTGATGACCATCAAACCAACAGTTGCCTCCACATGGCAGCTCTTTATTTACTCTGCAGCTTTCCTCACATCCACTTCTCCCTCTGTGTACAAAAGAGCCATGTTTATTACCCCACCCCTTGAACGTAGCGCTGCTGTGTAAAATCATTAGCAGAAAGCCTTTTCATTGTCTAATTATTATTGATTCAACAACAAGCTGTTTCAGCCGTCAGAATACACTGAAAGCAGCAGCAGTGGCAACAAATCTACAAGTTATTAACTTTGGTTTAAAGAATGGCTGCCGATATGAGAGGTAAGAAGCTGGAAATAACCAAGTATGAGTCTTACTGACTTGTTTAGTGATAAGAATAAAATATGTCCTAATAAATAAACCCCATTTGTGCTCTGACTTCACACAATATAATTATAAATTACTAAATGCTGTGATAGGTTACTTTTTTATTTTTTTTATTAACAAAATAAATGTTGATTATCTGCTTGTTAACTCATGGGCAGCAGGCTTTACTCATCTGAATCAGCCAACTCATGTTTGAATAAGAAAACTATTTGATTGCAACAACCTGACGAGTTGTCAAGTCAAATTTATTTATAAAGCACATTTAAAAGCAGCAGCTGTTGCAAAAGTGCTTAACAATAAAATCAATGGCAGTAACTAAAGAAAAAAAAAACATATTTAAAAGCATCAAAAGAAAAACACGAAACACAAAACAATAAAATACTAAATCCTATTGACTGGGTTAACATTCAGTGAAAACAGATGTGCTTTTAAAAGAGGTTTAAAATAGGCAGTGAAGTGGCCTCTCTAATGTTGGGAGCCAGATTATTCCAAAGTTTAAGGCCAGCGACTGAAAAAACCCGATCTCCTCTGAGCTTCAACCTGGTTTTTGGTACATCCAAAAGCTTCTGGTCAGATGATCTCAGCACCAGAAAAGGAACATAAGGTTGCATTTGCTTGAAGATGTGTGAAGGTGCAAGACCATTAGGCAAAGGTCAACAGGAGCATTTTAAATTAAATTCTGGTACGTACAGGGAGTGAGTGAAGGGAGAACAAAACTGGTGAAATATGCTCATACCTACGAGTTCCTGTGTAAGAGCCGAGCTGCAGCATTTTTGGATGAGCTGGAGACATGAAAGGGACACCTGGCTGATCCCAACATAAAGAGCATTACAGTAATCAAGTTGGGTTGTAATGAAGGCATGGACTATTTTTTCCAAGTTCTGATCCAGTCAACAATGACTTAAGCTTAGTTATCTGCCTTAAATGGAAGAAACTTTTCTGTAGAACAAAGTTAACCTGTTTTTTAAACTTATAATCAGAGTCTAAAACCATCCCAAGATTTGTAACAGACTGTTCAAGATATTGCTCAAGAGGATGAAGTAGAGCTAGGGTTAAACACAATAACTTCAGTTTTCTGATCGTTAAAACATTAAAAAGAAAAAAAAAAAAAACTGCAGCCATCCATGCCTTAATGCCTTAATGTCATCAATACATTTTAAAAGAGGCTCAATTGTGCATGAACTACTGGGTTTTAAAGGCAGATATATTTGACAGTCATCAGCATAACAATGGAAAGAAAGACCATGTTTTCTCAGGATAGACCCCAAAGGGAACAGAGGCAGTGACAACAAAAGGGTCCAAGAATTGAGCCCTGCGGAACCCCACAGGAAAGAGGCACTGGAGCAGATAATATATTACTAACAACAAAAGCTCTTATCACTCAGATAAGAACGGAACAATTCGAATGCTGTACCTGTAATCCCGACCCAGTGATCTAACCTTGATCTAAGGGTATCGTGGTCAACAGTATCAAAATCAGCAGGAAGGTCCAGGAGTGCAAGTATCACAAACTGACCAGAATCATTTGCTAAAAGAATATTGTTAGAAGTTGTGCTGTTGAGTGTACACTCAGTTGGGTTGTGGTGGCCATCAAATATATATCGTATGACCATGTACTGTATAAAATACTTTCTAATGATGTTATAAGTATCATTATATAAGTTGTTTGTTGTTGTGGTTTCTCGGTTTTGTCGTTTTTTTTTTCTCATTCCACAGGTCTAGAGGCAGACTTCAATGATGTTGATTTGTGTTCTCTTTATCCCTCTCTCTCTCCTCTATTCCTATCTCCTTCTTTACATTTTAACTCTTCTCTCACTTTTCTGCTTTGTTATCTTCTTTGTTTTCCGTCCCCGTGTCCATTACATCTGAAACAAACCCAAAGCATATTCTAATAAAATTTAATTTATATATCAAGTGGAGCATTAAGGCCAGCCATAATGCTCTGCTTGTGAAAATAAATCTGTTGGGCATCACTTTGACACTCAGACAATAATTCTAAGTGTCACAATGCCAGACAGGACAAGGAAAAAAAAAAAAAAGTTGTGCTGTTTAGAACAAACTGAGGATCGGTGTTAATCAAGAAAATTAATTTCCAGAAGGATTTTTAATTTTCAATAGTGGCCCAGATGAACATCGTTTTTAGTTGTTTGTCAAAATCAATCAGTTATTTCATTAATGAAAAGATGACATAGATACACCGTCATAGTCACAATCCAATGTGTCTATTTTTTCTGACCTTTATTCAAATCATATTGGATTTATTTATTACAATATAAATGTGTCACATCAAATATTTTCCATTCTGACCCAGATACTTTTCATGTGTGGAACTAAACCAGAGCATGAATCTTGGAACTTCACACATCTTTAGCTACATTTGTGTCCGATCATATCCATACTAAGGTGATGGAACCAATACTTGACTTTTTTCTACTTTCAGTCTTTAAAAGAACACAAACATAGAAATAAGTCCCTCAGTTTTATAGTCTTGACCTACATTTGTGTGTAGTAGTTGAGACTGATCCCCATCACATAATCTGAGTACTAAATGATTTCACAACATATCTGTTTGAAATTTATCATGAATTTTGTGGAGACAACTATGTCGGTCTGTTATCAAACTTACTCATGAACAGGAAGATTGATTAACTTTCAGAGTAATTTCAATTTAAGATGACCACCAAGGCAATAGACCTTTGAAAACACCAAATTTACTAAAATTTAATCACTTGTATACATATTGCACTAAAATGTGGTGTGGTAGTCACAGAGAGTCATCTCAAACAGTCTAAGTCAGAGCTGGGCAACATTTTTATTTTTTTTTCCCCAGAGTGGAAAATTAAATTATTTAGAACAACTGAAGGGCTACAGGGTGTCAAACTAATTTTCACCGAGGGCCACATAAGCATAACGGTTGCCCTCAAAGGGCCAGATATAACTGTAAGACAGTATAAATGTAGCTAAATTTAACTAAATGTAATGTAAAACAAATGCATCTACCCATGTTAAATAATTGATTTTTTTACTTTATCAACTTACAAATATTACATATATTTATTTGCATAGATGTAGAAACATATGTCTGCTGTTATAACATAAAACCTTTTAATTTGCCAGGTTATGAAACCCACATTCTTCCATAAATCAATGATAAACTTTCCAAGTGAATAAGGAAAAATAAGTTATGACTAACTTTGTTCAAAACGTTTTTGTCATAGGTCAAAGCGTTTTTGTCATAATTAAGAGGGACAAAATAATGGTCCAACAAACAATTTTGAGCTGCTAAGAACATGTGACAGGTGTAGCATTTTACAAAAAACAAATGGTTGCACACATCCTTTCAAGGGTCATACATACAACAAATGAGAAAATGCATTATTATAGAAAGCATTTGCCTGCATAAACACATAAACCTGCAATCCCAAACACATTGATGTAAACTTAGCATAATATAATAAAAATACATTTAATAAGTATAATAAACTCAAAATAACAACCTAAAAAAGTTAAATCTGGTCCTCTGGACATTCAAAAAACAAAACAAAACAAAAAAAATTGTGGAAATGTTTCATTTTTCATCCGAAAGACTTCTTCAATCTGAGGTGCTGTATTCAGCTCAGTCTTATAAATAGCACCTTCTCAGCACCTCAGACTGAATAAGTCTTTTGGATGAAAGCTGAAATGTTTCTACATTTTTTTTTTTTTGTTTTGTTTTATTTTTGAATGTCCAGAAGACCAGATTTAACTCTTTTTAGATTTTTCTACCTGGATTATTGAGCATGCATCAGGATATCAAAATAAAAACATTAGGGTTGAAAGCTCTCTTTGGAGTTTGGTGTCAAAATGCCGATGTAGATTGTACTCTTTGACGACCGCCACGCATCCCACAAATGACATACCATTTTTCTCCTTGAAGCACACATATGTCTTCCCATCTTTCTTGAAACAGCCTTCCATTTGCATCAGTTTTTCTCTTCCTGGACATTTTGGGATCATTGTTTGTATTTCTCAATTCCACTTGCTCGGAAAATGATATTGATGTGGAAAAACTGCAATCTAGTGGTGGGATGCTGTTACTTTGTGGGTAACATAATCAGCATGCATTATGGGAAATGGTGTTTGTTGTCAGTGCACACTTTTGACTAATATATTATACAACAATCAGACCATTTAAGCTCTCGTGGGCCTCATAAAATGATGTGGTGGGCCACATCTGGCCTGTGGGCCTTGCGTTTGACACGTGGGCTACATAGAAAATTGTAAAATATTTTTTTCTCTAAGACTGCTCATCTGGAAGACTTCTTTCAATCTTTTTCTTGTTGTAGCATGCCTGATTAAAAAATATACCTCCCTGTTACTCTTTGCGATTATGAGACATCTCTGTAAATTGGATCTTGTGATAGTATATTTTTTAGCTTAAATATGTAAAAAAAAAAAGTTTTTAAAGTGACAACTTTACTTTATGGAGACTTAAGGTTCAGTCTAGTTCAATGGACACAATGACTTTTAAAAAAGCTTTTAGTCCATTTTAATCTATGAATTTGTCCAAGATTTCTATTTAAACAATTGAATAAGTTACATTAATTAAAAAAAATTTTGGTTTCCATCAGCTTGATAAAAAGTTGTTTCAATTAAAAATATTTGGGTCAGAATGGAAATTGTCCAAGGGCCACTTTTGGCCCCAGGACCATGTATTACCTACATCTACCTACTTATAACAGGAACAATGTAGACATGTTCCTGTTTTTAGTTTTCTACATTTGCCTGTTTTTAGCTGTTTTTTGTTACTTTTTTTGGCCATCCTATTTGTTAAAGAAAAAAAAAAAATTGTATGACTTTTTATAACTGTTTATTGTTGTAGCTGTTGTCCATTGTTGTCATCTTTCTTTGTTGAAATCAGGTCTCTCTTGTAAATGAGTCCTCGAGGCTCAATGGGATTTACCTGTCTAAATAAAGGTTGAATCTGGTCCAAGCACTACCCATTGTTTCTATTGGTTAGAGCTCAATCGTTTCACAACATACGATGATAATAGTTTAAAACTCTGGCATGAAAGGCTGTGGATGATTGGCATTCATGCACATGCAGTGCAATGCAGTCAAGAAATGAGCCTTTGAATCTTTTCGCGTCGAGAACCTTTATATTTAACACCTTGTTTTGTGCAATTACAAATCCATTACACAATTACAATCCCTATCAGGGTTGTATGTTTAATGTGACAATTCAGATAAAGAGAAAGTAAATTCACAGAGGCACAGCATTGTGACATAATCCCTGCACGGTGGGGCCTGAAACCCCTCATTCTTCTCCCATGACACTATCAGCCAGCAGCCACTATGGCAAATCCCACTGTTGTTGGAGGAAGACAAGGAATTACTTCCTGTGTCAGATTAGGTTTATCGTAGCTGAGCTGAGAGTTATTATTATTGTGAATGATACGGCACACACACACGCGCACCCCCCCCCCCCCCCCCCCCCCTCCCCCCACACACACACACACACATACGAGAAGATATGAGCCAGTATTTACAGGGTTATCAACCCATTTTAACGTTGGATAATCTGCACTCAGGGGCAGCTAGCTGGCAGCTAGATTCTTCATGGGGACTTTGTGCAACATAAAAATTACAAAAAGCTAATGCATGTTCACATTCTGTGAAAGGAAAATAAAATAAGAAATAAGCCAGCCACCCTCTCAGACACGCCCTCAAAACAACAGGAAGCTGTCCACAGCGAGAGAGAACCTTCAGAAAACCACACAGGGCGATGACTCTGACAACAAAGGTGGAGAGGGAGCCGCTCGCCACAGGGACAACGAAACGTTAACAGATTATGATGGTTCCTGAATGCATCTTCAGTGCTGGGTGAAAATATGATGGTAAAACAGACTCTCTGTTTGCAGAGGTTTGAAACATCAGCGCTTCTCATGAGACTAACTGTTGAGACCATCAGACAAAATCACACTCATGTCTGTAAGAATGTTTTTTTTTTTTTTTCAGCCTGCCTATGAACAAGTTTGTGTCCGGTCTGAACGTGTGCAGCTCCGAGGGTGCTGGATGGGAATCAGAGGTACGCCAGGGGAACAGAATGTTGAAGTAAATCTCATGCCATCTGTGGGTTATATAACAGCACAAGCAGCTTGAAAATATCCCTCACATCACACCAGAGCATGGAGTGAGGGAAAACCTTTATAACGCTGCATCTGTGATTACCCTGGGCTCTAGTTCTTCTCCTGATGCAAATGGAAAAAAAAAAAAACCTCTTTGTTTCTCCCATTTTCACTTCATCCATACCAAACACAAGGGTTGCATGTAAAAGTGCACATGCCAGAGTAAATGTGAGGAGATTGTGCTTTGGAGAAAAGCCCCCTCCCACCCATCTTTCCAGCATTTGTTTCTTAGCTTTTTTTCAATACTTTGAGTTTACAAGAAGCTAATATTAGAAGACACACACTCTCAGACTGTCCGGGTCTGTGTTGTGTGTGCTGCTCGTTTAGTTTCTGTGTTTCTTGTCAGCTTCCTTCCTTTTTCTCTCCTCATGTAGCTCAGCTCTCCTCCACACTCCCCACACACACACCTGATCCTCATCGTCCCTCCCCAGGTGTCGTCATCATCTGTTTTTAGTGTTCTTTACATGCAGTGTAATTCTGTTTGTCCCTCATCGTGCATTGTGCCTGACACACCACTCGTGTTTGCTTTTTCCTTCGAGTTCTTAAAGCAATTTTCACCCGTGGGTATTTTTGCTGCGTCGTCATCTTTTTTTATTTTCCTTTGTTAAAATTAATTAGATCTCTTTACATTTGAGGCATTTTCAGTTGTTTTGGTTATTCATCTTGGGTTCTGCGTTCCTCCTCAAACATGACACAGAGGTGAACAAACTCGACTTGCTTTAAAACGCATGAAATTATTGTGCGAATGTTGTGACAACACTTATGCCACTGTTTTTCTTTCTCATGTTTATTTACTGTGCACTGTAACAACTTCAGCATATTTCTCATGTTTATTCGGAGCAATACATCTACTACTTTTGGGTTTTACACTTTTATCATTTTAAAATGTTGAACTTTATATGTTTTTTCTCATTCAAATGATCTGAGTGATCATGCTGCTGTATTCATTCATATCCATCTACTCACCGCAGACTCATGTTCAGGCTGCTGTTGTTACGCTGTATTGTTTTACACTATTAGTGTTTAGCGTATATTTTAAATCTTTTAACATACTTTTGGGTGTTCCTTTAGCGTATATTTTAGATCCTTATATACTGTTTCTTTTTACACTATATTTTTTATTATTTTGGGTGTAACTGGGACCCTGAGTACATCATTTCATTCCACCTCATGTACCACATGTGATGCGAATGACAATAAAACTTTAACTTTAGATTTTCAAATTCTTGAAAAATGTTGCTATTTGAAATCTACTGCAGCATATTGGCTTTGTGTTTAGCTTTTAGCTACTGTCTTGTTAGTTTTAGCTATAGCTATTGTTTGGCTAGTTTTGACTTTTAGTAAAAGCTTTATACTTGTTTTAACTTCTAGTGCTTTGCTCATTTCAGCTTTCACTTGTTTTATTAACTTTATTTTTGTTTAGCTTATTTTTTTGTTCTTTTGTTCTGATTGTTTTGTAGTGAACTTGACCTAAGGTCAAAACCCTTGACCTTAAGAACCTTGTGGGACAGAAACTGTCATTTCATTGATTTGAATCCAGAAATACAGGTTCACCCATCCTGAGACTTTCTTTCTTGAAAATTCAAGTGAAAGAACACTCTCTTTTCTATTATCATTACTGTTTTACAAATGTTTGATAATCAAAGTGTTTTAGTTCAAACCATTTTAGATGTTGCAGTGAACTAATCATTTTTAATTAACTGTGAAAACAGTAACAATGATTTTTTAATCCTCATGCAAAGTTAGAATTCATGTTAAGGCCTGTTACAGAGTAATTATGCATTTTCTGATTTTCTGTCTTTGAATGAGCAGTGTACGTTTGTTCCAAGGTCGGAGTCGAAGCAGACAAGTGTTGGAACAACTGTCTTGTTTTTAAATCCTCTCAGACGTAAACAGAGGAGTTGGCACCTGTTTCTCCAAACTCGCCCAAACATTTCTCTCGCCTGTCTGAAAAACATTTTCAATCTGTTCCATAACATTCTTGCTGTTTTCTGACTTCTAGTAACCTTTTACGTCACAAAACACACCCCTGTCTGGTCGACATTGACCAATAAGAAACTCCCAAATGAACCGGAAATAGAGCCCTTTAAAATGTCGATACTTCCTAGTTCTCTCATGTTCTGTGAGTTGCCGTTGGAGTCGGGCTGGAGAGTTTGCAGCTCCAGTCGTTTGGGAGAACAGAAGTCCAGCCATGATAAGGCTCTTCCGAGATTGGGATTATAACATCTTCCACCTCTGAGTGGAACTCGGACGAATCCCACTCATGTGAGGTCCACTTGCTGAGGTGAACTTGTGTCAGACGGAATATCGTCACTACTTCGGACGAGTCACAGCCATCCTATGGAGACGCTGGACAGGTAGCGTTAACTGGAACTCCGTATCCGCTGATTCATCTTCAGAGAGGTAACGAGTCAAGTTCACTACCGAGCGTACCGAGGAAAGCTGGGTTCGAATGGAGAGTGTCGTTTCTGGTCAACACTCTCCCTCACACACCATCTTTTACTCCCTTTAAACTTCATTTTCCATCTTTAAATTCTTCTATCAAGTAGAAATCATTCCAGATATTTTAGAAATGTCTGTGTAAAGTCTTCCAATCACCG
Source organism: Nematolebias whitei (assembly GCF_014905685.2). Taxonomy (NCBI): domain Eukaryota; kingdom Metazoa; phylum Chordata; class Actinopteri; order Cyprinodontiformes; family Rivulidae; genus Nematolebias; species Nematolebias whitei. The sequence continues at coordinate 26,045,099 of NC_056500.1, forward strand.
CCGTGTGGTTGATCATAATTGTACAGCTTGCTGATTAATTATGTTGTTATTGTCATATTTTGCCAAATTAATGTAAATGTTTGATGTTAAACTTTGATTCTGTAAATAAATGACCACATTCATTTTGATGGGTCAAAGATAAATAACGTCTCACGTTACATTTTATTAAATTCAATGCACGTTTATATTCAGTCCAGAAAAATGAAAGAATCCGTTTTAATCAGGTGAATATCTCAGGATATGTTCATCTACAGTTTTACCAACTTATTTTCACCTTATTCAACACATTTCAGCAAAGTCATGCAGTGCTCAGCATTGGCACAGAAAATGCTTTTTTAAAATGTTATTGTCGTTTGATTTATGCTTGATATACTGTATATTTTTGAAGATCTGTTTTGGATTCTCCTTGAAGGTGAGAGCAGAACACCATCAGACTGAGATCTGCCAGAGCAGAGCAACAGAGAGCAGCTAACAGGAAGAAGACTCAGTAGTTGCTGGCTGAGATCTTGTCAAGACGCTAACAGAAGACTGGCATTCAAACAGTGCTACAGCCTTAAAGAGGAAGTGAGACCAGAACATGCTGTTGACCGCCACAGATACACTGCAGCAACGTCACACAGAAAAACAAAACGCCAACACAACGACGCAGCGAACGACAATGATGCAAACGTAGTGATAATATCGAACACTGTAACATTCTCTCCCCTTGGACACATTCAAAACTACACTGTTTCACAGGAAGCTGTCGAGGAGGATGCAGGTACATCAAACACATCACAAAACGGAAATCACATTTAAATAAAAAACAATTAGATTTCAAAATATTAAGCTCCAACTAATAAAACAAGACAATGTAAATTTAAATGTCCTTCATGTTAGTTAGTGTTTCCCAAAATAAAAATAAAAAATTAAAAAGGGCTAAAGTTAAGATTGATATTTGACATCAGCTAAAAGTTTTGGGGCTGCTGTGGCTGAGTGGTTAGAGCAGCCGTCCTCCGATGCAGGAGTTGGGGGTTCAATTCCACCAGCAGTCACATGCCAAAGTGTCCCTGGGCAAGACACTGAATCCCTCATTGCCTCTGATGTGTGTCCCATAGGTGTATAAAAGTACAGTACATTTACCATTTAGCCATGCTTTGTCTTTGAGGTCAACCAGAGAATAATTAGACTGATAATGACCTTAAGGAGGTGTATCACAGCCCATTGTAGTAGAACTAAAATTTAATAGACTTATTCTCTTACAATGCTTGTATATCCCAAAGTCCAAGTAAATGGCCTAATCTCATTGAACATGGTAAGCGGATGATAGGACAACATTAGATGGCAAAAGAGTAGAACGTGCTGATATTCTAAGTAGAGAGATCATAGAATATGGCCCATAGACAACCCTGTCTGTTCGTTGTGCATCTTCAGTGGTTCCCAAACCAGATGCCCACTTTGAGATTCTGTCCAACATCATAAACAGGATCACAAACTAAGGACAGCTTTGGTGGAGTCCAACCAACACCAGCAATGAACTCAATATTGTGCTTAGAATGTGAGCACATCTCTGGCTTTGGTTCTATGAGGACAGGATAAGTTTTAAAGTGACCCCACCTCTTCCTCTGAATGCCTCAGGGAACATAATAACATTTTCCAAATCCATCAAACACAAGTGAACTGAACATTCAAACTCCTGTAAAATCCAGAGAAACCTTGCAACAATACATGTCTGGTCAACTTTTCCATGGCCCAGACGGAAGCTACAGCCATCGATCAGAGCTTTCTTCATGTTGAAATGGTTTCAAATTTACTACTCAACCATGGTTTTAAAGATCATTAAAATATATAGTCAGAAACGTAGCAACAGAAAAGGACAGCATCCACAAAGAGAGATTAATTTTACTGGCTGGCTTCAGTCCTGATACTGGCAGTCAAATGAGAATCCAGGTTTTGTCTTTTACCATGTCACACACATCAACCTCTGTGTTTCCCTCTGGTTTCTGTCCCTTTATCAATAAAACACACACATGTAAACTCAGGGTCAGTGCACTCACAGTACAGAGGTGCAAACACTTGCCAGGTGCACAGAGGAAGTACACAAAGGATACAAACACAAAAAGAAAGATACTCGAGTGGTCCAGAGTGACTCTGTTGGTCAAGGAAGACAGCTATGACTTTGCCAGAGGGAGTGAGGACAGGAGAGCATGGGCAGCGTGGCTGAAGGAATGAGAGTTACAAAGATTAATGATCCAAAACTCTCTGTTTTGAGAGAGCATGTGTGGGTGTGTGCATGTGTGTGTGTGTGTGGCCCTCACAGAGACATTATGCAGAAGAAAGCTCTATCCCTGACGGATGAGCTCGTTTAACAGTGAGAGGCTATTTCCACTGTGACTCGTACAAGGGTGGAGGTTTGGACGGATTTCACACAAACACACAGAAAGAGAGATACACAAACACACACACACACAACACAGACGAACTGACACAGCATGCAGTGCTGCCGATGCAATGTGTGTCCCCGAAAGTCGGCTTTTACCAAAAACCCCAGCTGAGTGACATATTAACCTGGTAGCCTCACACCCGCAGACAACCCCCCCCCCCCCAATACACACAAACACACACACACAGCCTCAGCATGTAAAACATTGCAGGATACCAGTATGAAGACATAACCACGATGTCACCGTGGGATTCTGTCTACTTACACACACAAATAGAGCTCTACACAAAGGTAGGTGCACATCTAAATGCACACACAGGGATCCAACAAAACAGGTGTGCTGCATAATTAACACACACAGAGGAGGCAGAGATTATATGAGTTAAAGATTGATTGACATTTAGCATGTACTCCCCTGTCAGGTTAGTGTATATCTGCATCATAGTAGACATCTTTTTTATTGCTCCACATTTTATTCTGCATTATGTTGAGTTGTTATTTCCCTGTCTTTAAGCTTTTAATTACTCAGTGTGTGCGTGTGTTTGTGTGTTCAAGTGTGTGTGTGTGTTTTAGAGAAAAGCCCAATGACACTATCAATTAATTAAATCCCTAGCATTATTTGAAGAAATATATATCACCCACCACATGCCAGTTTGACAGTACGTCTCTGTTACCACATCAAATGTAGCTCAGTGTCTGTCATTTTCCTGGTATTGTCATTTGTGTTGGCTAACACTAATTAACTGTGAAGGCCATCTTGTACTGGGTTGACTCCAAAGATCAAAGAGTTGTAGATACACAATTGATTATTGATTTGTGAGACTATCTTGAGAAAAAAAAATCAAAAGGTTCAAAAGATATTCTAAATATCTTATGAACCAAAATATCAAAAATGTTTGACTGCACAACATGGAGTGCTTTGTGTTTGTGTTGCTACCACATCAAGTATGAGCTTATGTTATGAAATAGAATAAAATTAATTGTTTTGCATTGAATAAGGTTTGTGAAATAGAATAAAATTAATTGTTTTGCATTGAATAAGGTTGTTTAGCTATGGATGCCATCTTGAATTAGGTTGGCTACAAAAGTTAATGAGTTTACTGGATTTACATCCAGTGATCTGTCCAGTGGATAATGACAAATTATGGCCAAAAGACAGGCAAAGATGACTGTACTACCACCAGTTGGCAAAGATTTAAAAATAAGCAGTACATCAATGCCCCCTGTTGCTGAGGTATTCAAATACTGAATATTGTAGTTTTTTTTATTTTTTTTTTAGATGAGTGTGATTTTTGATACCAGGCACAACGGCAGACCCAGAGGGGTGGCCAATGGTGGCCTTGGCCCCAATAAATCTATCTTTGGCAACCCCGTTCATAAATTTTAACAATATGAAAACTAGAAAGGTGCAAGTTCAGGATGGGAGTTGGACTCTGCCAGGGCTGGCCATTGGCACCAATTATGTTCATAATGACAGACTATGCACATAATTTCTTGATGGAGCCAGGGGGCGGAGGGAATCCAGTTCGGTGGCCTCATGATTCCTTATCTGCTATTTACCGATCATGTAGTCTTGTTGGCATCATTGTTCCATGATGTTCAGCTCTCACTGGAGCGGTTTGTAGCCGAGTGTGAAGTGGCTGGGATGAGAATCAGCACCTCCAAGTCTGAGGCCATGGTCCTCAGTCAGAAAAGGGTGGATTGCTCTCTTCGGGTCGAGGTTGATGTTCTGCCTCAAGTGGAGGAGTTCAGTATTTCGGGGTTTTGTTCACTAGTTATGGAAAAATGAAGCACAAGATTGACAGATGGATTGGTGCAGCATCTGCAGTATCGTGGACTTTGCGTTGGGCCATTGTGGTGAAGAGGGAGCCGAGTTGTAAGGCAAAGCCCTCTGTTTACTGGTCTACGTTCCTATCCTCAGCCATGGCCACAAACTCTGGGTAGTGACCAAAAAAATGAGATAGCAGGTACAGGCGGTTGAAATGAGTTTCCTTTGAAGGATAGCTGGGCTCTCCCTTAGAGATAGGGTGAGGAGTTCAGTTATCCGAGAGAGACAAGTAGAGCCGCTGCTCCTCCACATCAAAAGGAGCCAGTTGAGGTGGTTTGGGGATCTGGTAAGGATGCTCCCTGGGTGCCTCCCTAGGAAGGTGCTTGGGGCATATCTGACTAGGAGGAGACCTCGGGGAAGACCCAGGACACGCTGGAGAGACTATGTCTCTGTTGTCCTGAGAATGCCTTGGAGTCCTCCCAGTAGAGCTGGAAGAGGTGGCTGTGGAAAGCGATGTCTGGGCCTCCCTGCTCAAGCTGCTGACCCCACAACCTGACGTTGAAACAAGCAGAGGAAGATGGATGGATGGATGGATGGATGGATGGATGAATGGATGGATGTATGGAAACACTAGAAAGCACAGATTCCTCAAATGATTGTGGCAGCTGGTTTACACATGTATATGGTCGTGGCCATCTTGGATTTTAATGTGGCCACCCAATTTCTGATACTGACCTTTCTTACATCGCTTATTTTTCATTATCCAGTTCACAAGGTTATCATGTATACACATACAGAATGGTGACTTCCATCCTGGATTTGGACGTGGCAACCCAGTTTTTGAAAGGAAACGTTCATAATCATAGATGTAGCAATATACCAAAATGGAAGTCGATACCTCACTTATTTTCAAGTAATCAATTTCACAACATGCATGAACAGGTGGCTGTTTAGACAGAGGGCATTTCCAATTCTCACTCTTCACTCAATGACAGACCATAAGTGATGTCCAATCAGTAAGTACTCAGATTATGTGTTGGAGTTTAATTTTACCTACTACGACACCAAATTTGAGCTCAGCATCTGTAAATCAGGCTGAATAACAGCTGCTGTTTTGTTAGCTGCATTTGCTTGGTTGTGTTGGCCATCTTAACTGTGATTGACTTTTAAAGTAAACCTGTTGTTGATGACAATGACTACTTTATTTTTGTTTTATTAAGATTGTTTTACTGGTTCACAAAATAATTTTCTATCGGTTAAGCCCATCAAACACAGGCAAAACACTCTTGCTCATATGTCTTTGGTGGATGCTGGTAATTCATGTATCCTGGTGACTAAAAACACACTGAACTCAACAACACACACTGATTTAAGTGTCAGAGTCATCCTTCATTAATCAGGATTCATCAGCTACAACAAATTGTATGCATTTTTATTTGCACTGAATACTCAGAGGGTTGTTGTTTTTTTTGTTTGTTTTTGCAACAATGAAGAAGTGGATTAACATGCTTGCAGCCATAAACAGCAGCTCTACATAATGACTGCAGCTAAGACATCAACTAATGCACACATATTTTCACTTCGGATCATACCAACCCGTCAAAAGGAAATTTAATTGTCCTGCTTCCAAACACGTCAGCTCAGTATCCCATTTTGCTTCCTGGTATGAAAAGTGGTTTAATGATAAATTAGTGTGCACCGGAGTGGATTACATCAAACTACATGAAAGCACAGTCACCGTGTGCAGCAGATTAAAAAGAAAATAATGTGACACAATGAAATGGAGCCAACTTAGCTCTCTCTGTGACAGTGTTCTTGTCACGTCTGACAGAAACACGAAGACAGTCGAAAAAGGAACGACACGCCGTACAAACTACAACCCTACAGATGCAACTTATGACAAATTGACTTCTTGCAAATGAGCATCATGTTGATCCTGAAGGGGAAAGACGTCAGACAGAGAGCGAAAAGGGAGTTAGAAGCAGAGAGAGATTCAGAATTTCCAAGAGATGACAGAAAAAATTAGCATAGACCATAACAACCAAGATGGTAGGGGAGGGGAGGGAGAGGGGGAGGGATGAGCAATAGGCAGAGTGCGAAAAGGAGGGATGTGGAGTGTGATAAAGACAGAGAAAGTGTTCCAGCAAATGAAATTAATCTCCATAAAAACCCAATCCTCTTTCTCTGCAATATGCTCCAAATGGACAGATTGACATAAGAGGTCGTAACCCATACTGTAACCGTGGCAACAATACATGTTTCCACTACACTCACAATCATTTCCTCTCTCCTTTTCCTCTTATATTATAACCTCTCCCATCTCTAACCTCTCCAGTAGTGCCTTTCCTCCTTTTATAAGCCCTCATGGTGAGACTCAGTCAGATGTGCTGACAGTTCTGTGGATTAGGCTAAACCTTTGGCCCTTGTTAACAGATATGGGTCTGCAAGCTGTGAGCAAAAAACAACAATAAAAAAGATTCAGCATTAAAAAGTCAGCCAGAAACAAGTTGACTTTATGATTATGTTGTTTTATATTTTTTTAATGACCAATTATTATTCACTATTCATTTAGGGCCCCAGTGGAAACCGCAAAGCTTCTCCTACAGATCTGGTGAGCCTGGAGCCATTTGTAAAATTTGTTAAAAAATAAATAAAAAAATAAATGTAGGGGTGGTCTTTGATTTGAATTTTAACCTTGAGAAACAGATTAACTCTGCTGTAAAGAAGCAGAAGATGCAGGGTAAAACTGTAGGACGAGAGTACTGTAAATATTATACTAAACACACACACACTAAATGTACATTAAGTACAGCACAGTTTGTGGCTGATTATGTCTGCACTGAAGGTCATTAAATACACATGTTGCAGGAATATACAGTTTTAGCTTCTAACATGCATCTTATAACATAAGTTATTGTTCCATATTTTCCTACCAGAGCACATCACTCTCAGACTGGGGGTTTATGTGTGGTTCCTAGAGTTTCTAAAAGTAGGGTGAGAGGCAGAACTTTCCAGTTTCTGTCTGTGAGGCTGACATTGTGTCTACTTTAAGATAAGACTGAATACTTTACTTTTTAATAATAAATGATAGAGGTTGGCTTGGGTTTCCTGAGCTCTCCTTTAGTTCTGCTGCTATAGACTCAGACTGTTGGAGGACAAACTGAACAAATCTCCTCACTCTGCTGTTGCCTTTACTCATTTTACATTCTATGTTAATATATGTCAGTATTTGTAGTAATGACTTTGTATTCTCTATTTTTCTTCCCATAGAAACTACACCTGGACTAGAAAAAGTACACGTGGACCAACATTTTGTGTTTGTCTCTTTCTCATCCTTTTTCAGATGGATATCCAGCTTGGTTTTGCTGGCATCTGTTTTTCCTGTTAGGAGGAACTCATACTTTCCCACCATCTCCAACGTGCTGTTCAAGATGGGGGATTTCACCAAAAATATTGACTAAATCTGTTGCTTGTCTTAAATAATGTTTTACAAATAGGAATTTTATAATGTGTTGCATGTGACTCTATTATACACCCATCCATTATATTTGACCCACTTCTTCCTGTTTGGGTTGCAGTGTCACTGGTGCCCATATCCAGCAGTCACTGTGCGAGAGGCGGGGGACACCCTGGACAGGTCTCCAGTCCATTACAGGGACACATAGAGACAAATGAGACAAACAACCATTCACATCTCACTCACACCTAGGGACAATTTAGGGTTACCAATCAGACTAACATGCATGTTTTTGGTCTGTGGGAGGAAACTGGAGTACCCGGAGAAACTCACGCACAGAGAGAACATGCAAACTCCACCCAGAAAGGTCCCAGGCTGGGTTTGAACCGGTGACAGTCTCGTTGCGAGGCAACAGCTCCAACAACTGCTCCACCGTGCTGCCCGTGACTATATCATCTTTAGTTTAAATTGACTGTAATTAGAAATTGTAATGTAATGTATTGGGATAAATTTTATTGTAACTTGGTCGTATATTAGTAAACTGAGTTGAATTTAAAACACTAACAAATGTAAAAAATAAAAATAAAAAAAAGAAAACAACAAGTGTGTTGATACATTTGTCTTTTTCTTTTATTTTTTTCTAAATCCCTTTTGGGAAACTAAAAGCACTCCTCTGTGACCTTCAGAGTCAACTGCTAGTTTTGAAGCATGCCTGCTACACGTAACTGAAGCCATTAGATGACGGTAATAGTCGCCTTAAGGTGCAAACACTACTCCATCATGACAGTGGCCTAATGCCACTAACCTGACAGTGAAGTTGTGAACTGAAGTGAATTCCTCTTTGACTGTGAATAGCAGATGTAATCATGCATAGAGCTTTTCAGCCACTATATTTATAACTACTTCCTGTTGAGAGTCTTGGCAGACTGGTGTGACCTGTAAAGTAATGACTGAGTGAACAGAGGAGCCAGCAGAGGTTATTGGTAAGCTAGCTTTTCTTATGGGATGAAAAAAAAAGATGAACCAACATGTTTGTCACATTTAATTCTTTAAATTTGGCACTGACTAAAATGTAAACAAATCAAAAAAGCTCTAGAACTGATACCAGGAAGTACCCCCCCCCCCCCACACACACACACACACACACACACACACACATTGGTTTCCTGTTATTATTTTTTTCCATTGTTTTATTTGCAATCTATCAACTTCTGTATATTTGTATTATTTTAGCCATTGGTGTGACAAAATATTAATCTCAGTGAGTAGACTTTGTTTATCTTTTTTTTTCCAAGTTTTCAAAATGTAACTATTTATACATTTTTTAGTTACAGTACATTGAAATCTGAAACATTGTTCTCTTTAAAACCTCTTACAGGAATAATGCACTTCTGTGCCTTCTTATGTTACTTTAAAGTTTTAGCTACCATTTTGCTATTTTTAGTTTTATGCTAACGTTTTACTACCTATAGCTTTTAGCTAAGCATGGGCTACATATTGCTTTTAGCCACTATTCACCTTGTTTTAGGTTTTAGATAGCCTTTTGTTACTTTTAAATTTAAACAGCTTTTGATAATTAGAGTTTTTAGCGAGCATTTTGTTACTTTTAGTTTTTAATCATAATGTTGCTACTTTTACATTTTAGCTGGCCTTTGGCTTCTTTAACTTTTAGGTAGATTTTTGCTATTTTTGACATGTTGCTAAACATTTGCTCCACTTACCTAGTAGCTTGCTACCTTTAGCTACTCTTTTTACTTATTTTTCACCTATTGCTAATGTTTGGTTAATTACACCTTTTAGTTAGCTTTTGGCTAACTTCAGGTTTTAGCTAGCTGTTTTGTTATATTTATCTTTTAACTAGCCTCTTGCTGTTTTAGATTTGTACTCGTTTTTTGTATTTTTTCTTACTTTGAGTTAACATTTTGCTACTTACAGGTTTTATGTAGCATCTGCTGGTCTTTTCTATAAGCTTTTGGCTAGTTCTTTGCTATTCCTAGCTAATTGTCCGTTTCATTGAGGCTTTAGCTATTGTTTTTGCTTCTTTTTGCGTTAACATTTTTTTTCCAGCTTCCTCAGCAAAGTTAATTAAAGTTAATTTACATTCTCTCAGTGTTCACACTGCAGATTCACAAAATATAGTTTCTCTGGTTCTCAGTTGCAAGTCCATCTTCGGCCTTCTGCCAATGTATCTTCCCATACATCACCTAATCAAAGCAGACAGCCTCCAATCACAGTTCTTCACTTTTACCACACTCAGTATGGACAGAAAAAAAAAAATCCATTATATTGGAACAATCTCCAATGGGACTCAACATAGTCTAAGTTCCCTCTGGTAGGTCCAGACTTATTTTAAGGACAAACTGAAATACAGCACTAGAAGCTTGTTGCTGTTCTTAAGAATTACACTGTTTTATTTGATACTTTTGTTTTATTGCAGTATCCCACTGTATCAATGTTGTGCTCTTCTCTAAAGTATATATTTTACTTTTAGGCTCACTTGAAACAGGGCTCTCTTGAGAATGAAACGCTGGGTCTCATTGAGATTACCTGTATAAATAAAATTAAAAATAAGACAAATCTCTACTCACAATCGTATAACTCTCAAAAAGGCATAACATAATAATTTGCACCAGACAACAACTGTGCACATTTTAATGAGTCTGCAGAAAGTAATCTTCAGATGGAAATCTAAACGTGGTTCACTTTGAGACTAAATCAATTCAAGATGTCTGCAAGACCAAGAAGGAAGCAACATACCTTACAAATACTGAAAAAAGGGATTTCACTCAATCAGTTTTATAGATATTGATCTAAAATGTGATGCTAGCAGCTTAGAGGTACTCACACATATACTCTGATTTTGATATCTCAATATACTGAGTATACGGAATACTCTCAGCTGAGTAATCTGTCCATTTCAAGACTAGACTAAAAGACAACTCCGTTATTTATCAGTGTAAGTTGATTTAAAACTCTGGCACGAAAGGTAGTAGGCAATATGTATCCCTTCAAAAAGGATGCAAGACCTTTAATTTATGTGCAGTTACAAATGAAACCTAAACTTTAATGAGTTCAGATGTTCTTTTTTTTACAAATCAGTAATGATGAGCTTCATAAAGAACTGTCTAAAGTGTGTAAAGAAGTGAAGCAGAGGGTCTAAACCTCTGATCTCCAGATCAACATTGAACACACAATAACACATTTCCCAATTGATCAACATATAAAGAAGTGATATGAGATAATGCCATGTTTGGTTTGTTACCAAGGTGACCAATCCCATGGCTTTTGTAAAAAGGTAGGAAATGCATGTATAATAATATCAGTGTATTTATAGAGTTGTATTACTTACTGAAAGGGTGTCTGTGTGTTCTTCTGGACAGAATCGAGAAATCGGACTGATTTTTCATCATTTGCCACCAAATGAAAAGTTGCAGAAAGATAATATTATTGCCAGTTACTGTGTGCTTGGCTGTCTGAACTGTCAGCAAAATATCTCATAAACCACTGGGCAGATTTGATACAACTTTCAGAAAGTAATCAATAGCTTAACTTCTGCAACTGATTAACTTTTACAGGCGAACCTGACGCACACTATTTTAAGGTTTGACATTGATGGCTATAACGGCGTCTTTCCTCAACATACGATCATCTTAGTCTGCAGCTGTGGCATGAGAGGTGGTGGATGATATGCATTATTCAAAGGATTGACTGTTTTGAGTTTTTTGCTCAATTTTGATGGATGGATGCAAACATTCATCGGTGTCCCAGGTTCTGTGGTCAGGAAGTCAGAAGTTATAAACTGAAAAAAAGAAAGAGGCAAAGTGAGAAAGATGTGGAGGATCTAAACCTGAAGGAAGTCAAAAGACTGAACTGTATGCACTGCCATTTTTAAAGGTCATATTTTATCATGCACTGCTGAGCTCTCACCTAAGGTCCAGAGAGAAACCAGAAAACAAGAACTGCATGGAGCTTCCCCTCTCCTTCACTTCATGTTTTATTGTATTTGAACCAGAATGAACATATTCCACTTTTAATATGCATCATTATCGTTAAACCAATCAGCTGTAATGAAAAAGATTATGAATTAAAGTGACTCTTAACTACTACCATCTTAGCTCAGTATGTGTGTACCCATATTTTTGTTGGCTGCTGATTAGCTGTGGACCTAATCAGAACTGGGTTGACTATTGTTTTGGTATGTCCAAAAACTAATTCCTGAAACTGTGTTTTAATAAAATAATACAGGGGTTCATGAGATATTTTACGAACAGTCAAGCATGTTTTTGTTGTTGTTGTTGTTTTTAACTGCAGGTCTTATGCATTCTGTTGTGGATCAGTTTCAGCTGCGTCCAGACAAGGTTTTAGGTGAACATATCTAAAATTGACGAGTCGGAGCCATTTTGGACCTGTTTAAGTTCACTTGGTTGTGGCAGTGATCTTGAAATGAGTTGATTCCAAACAGTAACTATATATAGATGTACTGCATATCTGATGATCATTCCCTGAAAGTTTAATTCAACTTTGTTTAGTTGTTCACACGAGATTTTGCTAAAACACAGGCACACAAAAAAAAATAAAAAAAATAATGCAGACTCGGCATTAGGGGTAAACAAACAAACAAAAAGCTTAAACTGCTTCCATTTACCATCTGTAAAAAAAATGACCTCATTGTGTTAATTAATATGTCAGTCAGGTAATTGGTCAGTTAGTAAGTAAGCCAGTAAGTTAATTAGTTGATCAGTTAGTTAGTTAATTAGTTAGCCAGCTAGATTGTTAAATATTTGGTCATTTTGTTTGTCTCAGATAGTTAATTAGTTAGTTGTTATTTTAATAGTTAGTTAGTTAGTTAGTTAGACTTATTTAATCAGTCAGTCATTTAGATAGTAAGATATTTTGTATTTTAGTTAGTTAGTTAGTTAGTTAGTTAGTTAGTTAGTTAGTTAGTTA
>NC_056500.1:26057702-26059853 GCF_014905685.2 Nematolebias whitei
AGTTAGTTAGTTAGTTAGTTAGTTAGTTAGTTAGTTAGTTAGTTAGTATACATAATACTCCATTAGGTTTCAGGAGTGTGGAGCTCCTCGCATGTGTTTTGCTGCTGTACAGAATGTGTATCCGGAGCAGTGGGATGTTTCCATGTATTCATATATTCATTCATCATTAACTTGACATGCTTTGTTCTATTTTAGCTTTTTCAAACACTGAGAGACAACGATCCAGAGACTGAAAGCAACCAGGCTTTGCTCCCAAGACACTGAAAAATCACACACACACACACACACACAGGAATATAACAGCATATTAGGACCATGTAGAGGGTAACATTTCAAGACAAATGTGTTGTTTGTATTTAAAGTTTAAAGTATATATTATTGACATTTTTTTCACTTATTAACAAAAAGTAGCAATGCTGATTTTATTTTTTTTTTTACCTAAGCCAGAGGAAGTGAACCCCACTTTGCTCCTGAGCCCACCAGATCTTTGTTCCACCTGTTATTGGTGGATCTGAGGGTTGTGGGTTTTCTTTATTGAGTTAAGTACAACATATATATTTCAGATAAATCAAACTGAGGTGCAGTTTATGACTGCTGCTGCAGAGGAACTCAGAAAAATTTCAGTTCTTCACAATAAGTGTCTCAAATGCACGCACTGTCATCATAAAATATTATCTAAACATGAAACCTATGAAAATAGTTTGTTGTTCAGTAAAACAGTCACTGCAGAGTCAACCACATTATGTCTTGAGCATACAGTATGTAGAAGTCAATACTCTGTGTTTCCGTTTCAGACTCTTAATGTGAAGGATTAAAATAAGTTATGTTAGGTCTGCTGCAGTAAGAAAACCAAACCACGCATCGTACTGCTGTAACTAACGCACTGCAGTTGACCCAGTAAAAGTGAACCCATGATCCCCAGATACAAAATTACAAACCAAAGAAACAAATTCAGTCAAGTTTAAGAGCACAACGGGGATACTTTCCTCTAAGTGACGTGCCGAAAGATGAATTATTTTCACCACTGAGAAATGTTCTGTCAATAAAATTGACACTTCCATCTGAAAATTTAAAGAAGTAAATCATCTTAGTTTTTTTCATTATATGAGTGTCTTTAATATGCTGCCACAGAGCAAAAAACAGACATAAAAAAAAGCTCGTAGTACACCCAAACAGCCGTGGCTCGATGAAACAGAAGGGAATGAAGGGAAAGTTTCTGACTGGTGGTGGTTGGTGGCACAGGAGGAATGAAGCATTAAACTGGGGGGAAACAGCTGTGGTCAGCTTTACTGCAGTGTAAGATGTGAGGATATAAATCATATTTATCTTTTTTTATGTTCATTTAAACTAAGTTTTTCTCTGGGAAAGTGCTATTTCATTATGGGCTCATCATATTCTCCTTTTCTGCCTCTTGTGATGTCAGCTGGAGAGGCTGCTGGTGGAGATAAATTATATAAAAAAAGTAAAATAAAATAAAATAACACATGGAGGATGATTTTAACCTTCCTGGTGAAGCTGGGTGAATCTTGGCCTGATAACTAATAACTTTTGTGTTCATAAAAATATCCAAATTATTTAATTTAGCTTAAAAAATTCAGGGCAATATGAAGTGAAATGCATTTTTAATGACAGGTATCCCAGGTTGCGTAAATGAGGGTCTAATTATTATTATTATTTTACTCACAAAACAAGTATAAATAACACACACACAAAAAAGAAAAGGCCCAGCGTTCCTCAAAGGTATGCATATCGACCAAGCCTTCATGCTAGTTTCATCCTTTAATGATCAACAATGAAAGCATTAAAGTTATTATGATCACAATTGACAGGTTATGCTATGTCATGTAAAAAAAAAAAAAAAAACATTCAGTAAAATGTGTCAAAATCTGTCTTTTTGTTAGTTTGTTTATAGATTTTTGTGTTGAAATGTTGGTTTTGGTTCAGTTTTGTAATCCCTGTGATTAGTTTTTAGTATTTTTCAGTTTTCCTGATGTTTTCAGTTTTCCCAGTTCAATCCCATTCAGTTCAGTTCCTGCATTCAGACAGCCTGCCCCGCCCACTTTCTCCTGTTACCCTGATCCACCCACTCTCACTTGTTCACCTACCCCACCCACTCTCACCTGTCCCTCTGCCCCACCCACTCTCACCTGT
>NC_056500.1:26059863-26061140 GCF_014905685.2 Nematolebias whitei
CCCCACCCACTCTCACCTGTCCCTCTGCCCCACCCACTCTCACCTGTCCCTCTGCCCCACCCACTCTCACCTGTCCCTCTGCCCCGCCCACTTTCTCCTGTTTCCCTGACCCACCCACTCTCACCTGTCCCTCTGCCCCACCCACTCTCACTTGTTCACCTTCCTTGCCCACTCTCACCTGTTCCCATCTGCATCAACTCTTTCTCGTCAGCCCAGCCTTCTTTATCCAGTCATTTTGTGTCTATTCTTCATCAGTGCATTGTTGGATGTCTGCCACAGTCAGGTAACCTCATGTTCCTGGTGCTCCTACATGAACCTCCCCATTATTTATGTTATTTGTTTTCTCTGCCTTGTCAGCATTTATATTTTTGTATTGAAGCTATATTCTTTGAGTTGTGTCACTCTGCATTCTGGGTCCCCTCTTCCATTACAATGACAACAATGTGTGTGTCTTTTAATGAGTATCAGCTTCTAACACAACAAACATATAGCTCAGTTTCTGTAAAATCAACTAAGTTGGAGCAATTTTGTGTTGGTCAAGCTTGATGAGCTGTGGCCACTATCTTGCTTTTTTTTTTGTTATAGATGTACATCCAGTGATTACTCTCTAAGAGTTTTGCTAAATTTTTACACATTTTAAATATTCTGATGCATGCTCAATAATCCAGGTAGAAAAATCTAAAAAAGTTAAATCTGGTCCTCTGGACATTCAAAAAAACAAAACAAAGCAAATCAACAAAAAAATGTAGAAACGTTTCGTCTCTCATCCGAGAGACTTCCTCAGTCTGAGGAGCTGTATTCAGCTCAGTCTCTTAAATAGCACCATCTCAGGGTGGATCAACCAGTTTTGCTGCTGACAACCAAAACCAGCTGATCACATGCTCAAGAAGGACCATCAGCCTAACAATAGATCATTAGCACACTGATGGCTGTTTACTGTTCACAGAGGGTTGAGTGATACTAGCAATCACAGCATTGTAAGAGGGGGACAGTTGAACCCGGAGGCCTCCACCCCTGTTTAATGATGGACGGTTTCTTTTCACAAAGATGGCCTCCTTTACTCCTCTCTCAAACCATCGTTCCTCTCTGTCCAGGATGTGAACATCTTCATCCCTGAAAGAGTGACCGCTGGCCTGGAGATGAGTGTAGACCGCAGAGTCCTGGCCTGATGATGTTGATCTTCTGTGCTGGGCCATCCTTTTGGCCAGTGGCTGTTTAGTTTCCCCGATGTAAGACTGATCACAGCCCTCCTGACACTGAACAGCATACACAACATT
>NC_056500.1:26071140-26092662 GCF_014905685.2 Nematolebias whitei
ACACACACACACACACACACACACAAGAGTGTGAAGCTGTCATGTCTCTATCAAACAACCTGCCCATGCATCAAAGACAAACACAAACACCCAGAGAGCTCACAAACAGCCACAAAAACCCAGTTTGGCCAAGGTCTACAAAACTTACATTTTGTGTCTTTTTTTTTTTTTTTTTTTTTTTTACTTGACTCAGGTAAACATCAGTATAAGATCAGTATATGTCATGGACAACTACATAAAAATAGGCCTGTATTCTTGGAAGACAAGAGCACGTTAAGATGAGAAAGCATGAATTACAGCAGCTTTGGTCAAACTTTGGAAATGACAAAACCGTCCAATCTCTTGATTCGTATTAGAGGTCTGGGTGTGTGTTGAAAATGACTCTCAGCTACTACCACATGAAATGTTGCTCTATATCTGCAAAACTGGCTACGCTATAGACATTCCTCTGTTGGATAAGATTGATTAGCTGTGGCAACATCTTGAATTTGGTTTGACTTTGGATGCTAACTAATAGATGTTTTGCCAGTAATTACATTGTGAGAATTGTTAAAACCATGACAGACCTTTTTTTACCTTTTTACTGCCCACATACCCTCCAGGTGAGACGGCGCTACGGACAGGAAGTGAATGTGAGCTGAACTGTCAATTGAGTCAAAAAGCAGCACATCATTTGTAGTGAGCAGTAATGCTGTGCTTGAAGCAGTTTCATTGGATGACTCACGCCATCCCCGTGGAGCCTGTCGCTCCGTGTTAGTGTGAACATATGGAAACATATACATGTTATTTTGTACTTTCACCCTCAGACTGTTTCTGTCCACTTCATGACACACTCAGACACGTGTATCATCACTTTGCAATGCCCCAGAAGTGGTTTACAGGGAAACTGGTCTTCATTTATCTGTGCCACTTCCTGTTTCATGATGATGGCATCCAGTACTATTGGCCACCATTGAAGTATGCGTCAATGGTGGCCAATAGTGTGTTTGTTTGTCTGTAGTGTTTGGAAAATATTTATGAATAACTCAACTAGTCGTTGAATGGGTATCTAAAACAGATAAACTATTGGAATCACACTAATTCAAGATGGCTGCCACAGCTAAGCAACATTAGAAACCTCATGATATATCTATAATCGGGTCGATTTTATCATCCCTGAGCTAAAATTTGTTGTGCTGACAGTCATCGCCAACTTATACTCCACGTGCTAACTAATAGCGTAATTTAGATTTTCCAAAACTGCATTAACTAATGCAATCTAATTTGTCTGTCTATTAGCAAAATAAATCATCAACCAAAGAACTGATTTTAACTTTTAGAAAGTAATTATTATGTTCACATGACCATTTTACAGATATCGAGGTAAAATATGATGAGACAGTGGATAAGCATCGTTCCAAACCTTGTATCCGTTGCCTAAAGCCTTGTTAATCACTGTTGAAGTGAGCACTGTTTATACTATGTGGTGTCAAACCAGTTCAAGATGGTCCACCACAGCTATTCAACCTGAAGTTACACAAAAACGTATAGTTTAGCTAATTCAACAGATACTGAGCATGAAGTATGGCAGACACTTTTACATACTTGGAGTTGAAGTGAGTTTACAGTATTGATCATGTTGACTGGACAGCCTTTCACCGAGATGAGATCAATAACTTTCTCCCATTTATTTTGTCTTATGTTCTGGTCTTCCATTACCAATCTTGGCCACAGTTCCTGCTTCCAACATTTACAAATTTCAAGATAGTTCACAGATTACTTTAAAATACAGCCTGTAGAGGTATTTTGACTCTAACTTGGGAAGATATAGTCACAGTATTTGTTGCCATTTGTCCTGGAGATGCTGTTAAAGAGATGTTGGTGCTAATGAGGAAACATTACTGCCAAACAACCCCCCCCCCCACACACACACACACACACAAAAAAATAAAACGTTCATAGGACATATCTTCCGTAAACTACATTTTCAGCTTTCTGCTTTTAAGTGGAAGCCTGTAAAACAAAGCTGCTGATGCACTTTTCAGTGTGTTAATTGTCTCTCAGTATAAATGCGTGATAAACTGATACTCAAGCCATAAACCAATATTTAATCCCATAACTATATTGGTTCATTGCTGCTCTACAGTCACGTTAGCTACCTGTCGTAATGGTTATGAGTTGGTTCGTTTTTAGATTTCTACTTGGAATAATTTAGACAATAAAGATTAGGTGTTCCACAGTTTTCCAAAAGATATAACGAAAGAAGAAAAAGTGTATTTCAGCTGCAAAGGGAAAAGACTGAAGTTGGACTATAAGCCAACATTCCACACCGTCTGTCTATTGTCCACTGTAATCTGAGAGTTTATGACCTCACAAGAGAAAAGTGACCTTTTTCAGCCTAATAGGTTTACTAATTTCATAAAAGAGCCTGGCATGTTTTAATACACATACATATTATGTTTATCTATCCAACCCTTAATGAAATGATTAATAACTACTGTTCTCAATGTAAACAATATCTGTTGTGAAACAAAAAATATAAAATAAATAATAATGAATATGTGTATTACTAAAAGTGATTCCCAAACAAGACCAGTTATAAAAAAATATATAAAAAATAATAATAAAAGCAGCAGAGTGGCTCAGTTGGATGGACGTATTGATGGATGGATTTATTTATTTTTCTCAGTAAACTGATTATGCCTGCAAATTTTACACAAGGACAGAACACACATTTTATTATTGGACACTGCGTTATTAAATTAAGCTTTGTTGTAGGTTGTACATGACGATATGACTTTTATAACACATCTAAAGAGTTTCTTGTCCGAGCAGATCGCGCACTTTTAAACGTCACCTCCTCCAGATATAGAAATTAGCCAGTATTCAGTGCCCTCATTACTGTCAAACAGAAGGATATGGTGCTCAGTTCTACTGCTCTCATTACACTCGTGTTACTAAGACATGGAGTAAACAAAACATAGATTGAATTTGTCCAACTCTCTCATCCGACTTCTTCAGAAAGAATAAACAATCACTGCGATCAGATTGCAAGAATGTGCAGACTGCTGCTTAACCAGTGGGGAGTGATCCAAAGATAGAGATATCAGTTGCCATGACGATGATAGTGCATTTAATACAGTCTATTATGGTTTAAAAAAAAAATCACAGCAGTGCCATTCTGTAAAATGAGACAGTAAATTACACTTTTGGAATTTAAAAAGTATACATATTTTCCTTTAAATGGAAAGGTCATTATTTCTAATACCACACACACACACACACACGCACGCACGCACGCACGCACGCACGCACACACACACACACACACACACACACACACACATCCCCAGCTTAAGTGGTCTATGTCTACTTTGACGTTCTGTACGAAAATACAGAAACGGAAAGATGTTGAATATGTTTGTACTTGTACCTTGCACATTTTACGGTAAATATACGGTAAGTATACGTCCAAAAGAGGCTTCCAGTTGTTACTGTTCTTCCATCGTCAGCATATATTGGACAAAATATTCATACGTTGGTATTGGTTGTCTAAAACTTTATAGTGTGACAAGGCCTTTAGATTGTTACAAACAACACATATAGACGAGATCGAAACTGAAAAACGAGCTGTTTTGCAACATGCTGCCATTATTTATTGCCCACTTTCAAAAGACCACGATAAAGGGATGATGTTTTGGCTTGTGTTCGTTTCTTCCATAAGCAAAATATCACCACCGACTGAATTTTTATGAAATGTTCAAGAAATGTTTAATCAATATGCTTATTTAACTTAAACACTTTTGGAGTCTGTCTCATTTAAGATGTCAGCCACAGCTAATGCACCTTAGAAAAAATAGAAAAATTGCTAATCCTTACAACATTTTAGAGATACAGAACAGCTGTGAAACAGCTTTCACACAATTGTGTTCCTGTGTTTAGGAGGATTTTTGGCATCTATTAAATACTTCTGAACTCTTTGTGCTGTTTAAACCGTTCAAATGTTAAAACATGGCAGCATATCAGTGCAGTTCGTAAAGTTGTTGCCTCTCAGTTGTATAGTTGCAGGATTGAATCTCACCGGGTGAAGTTTGGATGTTCTCCATATGCATAAAGTACTTGCCGCCGTACATGTTGCAACGCCGTATAAGTCACATCAGTCCAAATATATCTAATAAAGTGGAAGAAAACATAAATATGTTGCTTTGATGTATAAGTCACACTTATTATGAGTCACCACTGACGCATCGCGTTTGTTATGCGTCACTGCTGACCACCCAGAAACATGGGCCGGTGTTGTACCAAAAATCAATTGGCTGCCAAATGGTGGTCGCGGGAGCGTGCGCGGGAGCGTGCACGGGAAGACTTTAACAAGAATTTAACAAGATTAACACTTAAAAACGATAATTTGTTTGCTTGAAATTATATCAAAGTTGTGTCTCAGTTTAACTTTTCCTTAATAAATGCACTTTGATGGTCAAATCAGCTACATTTCAAAAATCGATTTGCGGCTGCAGGAGCGCGCAGAGGGATGACTCGCTTTTGCATTTCGTCAAAATTTAACAAGATAACCACCTAAAAGCAATTATTTGTTTGCTTGACATTATATTATAAGTGTGTCTCAGTTGAACTTTGCCTTAATAAATGCACTTTAACGGTCAAATCAGTTGCATTTTGCCTGGGCGGTGCAGTGAAATGCAGCTGATTTGACGTTTGCTCTAGGAGTTCCGGAGCGAGACGAAGGTTGCTCCGTACGACAAGCTAAGTATCGCATTAATAGCTATTTTTACCTATTAATGAGATACTTGGCTTGCCGTATTACTTGAGCCCCCTCTAGCGGCTGAAAATGGTAGTGTTCAATATTTTCAATGTCAGAATTAATGAAATCGTCAGATTTCAGCCAAAAAATAAGTTATAAATATGGAGGGGGGGG
Source organism: Nematolebias whitei (assembly GCF_014905685.2). Taxonomy (NCBI): domain Eukaryota; kingdom Metazoa; phylum Chordata; class Actinopteri; order Cyprinodontiformes; family Rivulidae; genus Nematolebias; species Nematolebias whitei. The sequence goes on from NC_056500.1 coordinate 26,076,053, forward strand.
GGTGTATATTAGTCACTTTGGTGTATATGTTGCAGGACTTGCAAGTGTATGCAAAAAGTTGCGACTTATACAGTGAAAAATACGGTACATTGATTTTCTCTGGGTACCCCAGTTTCCTCTCACAAATACAACATGCATGTTAGGTTAATTTGTAACTCTGAATTGTCCCTAGGTGAGAGAGTGGATGGTTGTTTGTCTCTATCCGTCTCTTTGATGGACTTGTGACCTGTCCAGGGTGTCCCCCTCCTCTCATATAATCACTGCTAGAAATAGACAGCAGCTTCCTGTAACTCAAAAAGGAGAATGAGTAAAGATAATGAATGGATGGATAGATATTAAAATGCTCAGTCAGAACATGGGTTCTTTGGCTTTTGGTTTTTGTAACCTTAAAACAAAAATATTTAACAAATTACAAACATGTTTTCCTTCTTAAATGCATGGAGAGCTTATTGAATCCTTCAAAAACATAGTTCTTGTTCAAATCTATTTGAGCATACTTCTGCTAATACTGCTAATATTACTCTATATACTGCTAATTTTTACTACTGCAGTTTAAAAAATGACTTGGTAACGTTAAAATTCTGACTAGCATACCTATTGAGGGTCAAAGAGAAGAACATATCCCACAACAAAGCAGCTTAATCCAGAAGGAACAAAAAAAAAAAAAAACACTTTAAAGAACTATGAAGCCCATAATAGGTCATTCACAAGTTTACCTTAATGTGAATGTTGTACTTCAATCTTTCCACGTCCGCTGTTTAAATTCCAGGAGCTTTACTTAATAAACTCCAGCTCGGTTCCAAACAGCTCATCATAATCGTCTACAAGCAGTTATATTTTTGACCCTGGCGTGTGGAAATAAATTAATGCAATTTCTGTGTGCATTCTTTCAATACTGTTGTCAGACACTTTTAACAATCTCAGTCTGCCAGTTGCAAATGAAAGCAATTTTCCATTGCAGTGTTTTATTGCTCTGTTATAATACACTGCAGTTGTTTACAGGTTGCTGGTCACAGCGTTTTCCGTCATTATAGATCAGACCGCAAATATTGCTGTGCCCATCAATACTCTTCTTCCAAATACAATGAAAAGATGGTTCCGAGTAAAATAAATGAGCAGCTGAGTGAAACCGAAAGATGTTTGGGTGAAAAACATGAAGAAATAAGAATGTTCATCCTTTACGATTGAGAAAAAAATACCTACTTATCACATGTCTGTGAATAAAACTGTGGATTCTGTCTTCATTGTCTTATTTTGGATCTTACTCTGCAGCAGATTTCTAACACAGATCTTTGTAGTTTCTACTGTCCATCTTTACCAGAACACCCACCAGCTGAGCCTTGTTTTCTGTCTGCTGCCAAAGGCAAAAACGTGATAGCATTGCCTGTTTTTGCTTAGCTATTAAATTAGTAAAATATCTCAAGAATTACAAACCACATTTTAATGAAACTCTCAGAGAGTAATCAATGGACATACAACTACAAATGCCTCAGCTAAGCGACTTCAGGAAGCACATACATTGCTATACTTCTGTAAAATTTACAGACGGAGCTAAAATGCATTTGTTGTATTTGCGGAGAGTCATCCACAAATTATATCCTGAGAGCTACCTTACTGCACATTAACACTGGTAACTGTTGGAGACAACTGTTTGTAAGCAAAATGTTTCATGGTGCATTGGACATATTTTAACTAAACTTATGTAATCAAGAGTGGGTAAAATCAGGTCATGGACGCAGGACTGCTCTTCAATGTTCTTTACTGCAGGGATCTGGTATAATAAACAGCACACAACGTTCCATCAGTGTGCGTGTGAGAGATAGAGTTGTATGCATGGATCTGTCCAGGGCAAACATATAAAGAACCTATTACTATCAGAACCGGCTTCTGTTAGTTTAGCATGACAACTGGCGCAAATCTTATTTGTCAAGTCGTTATTTCGACACAAACATGGCAAACCTTCACAAAACACTAACAGTGCTCATAAACCTGTGACAGGTTTTATGGGTTAGTTAATTTAGCATAAACATGACTTTAAATCGACGTTGAGTGTAGAGCGGTTTCACTTGCACCTACCTCCACTAGGGGTTAAACGAGTATATCATTTTTAAATTTGACATTAACATAATAAAACCCGAGTAGAACTCGAGTATTTGGTGATGTCATAGATATCAAGATACAAAAATAAATAAATAAATAAATCCGCAATAAAAGGTAATTATTTACAACAAAAAAAAAGACCAACAAAACATTGGGAGCTTATATTATGCTCCTACCGTTTATCATACTGCAAATAAGTCACAGGAAAAACTAAACTATTAGTTATTATTATTAAACTGGAAACGTGAAGAAACGTGCAGCACGTCAGAAATGAAACTTAAAACAGTGGATGGGCGGTGGATTGGACCCGGTGTTACACCATACTTTGTGACCTGCAAACACTGCCCCCTACGGTCATACGGTGGTCACATAATATGACATCACTACAGATACTCGACATTACATTTTTAACCTCGATAGAGGTCCTAGCAATCGATGTGTAGATTACTCGAGTACTCTGTTAATGCCATAACCTCCACCAGCTTCCATTAAAGCTTTGCTGGGGAAGCGGTAAGCACACCTGAAGGACCCCTCACATGCAACTGTGCTAAACTACCAGTAGGTGACTCCATAGAACTAATACTGCACATCAGATTGGCGAAATCCAATAACCTTTTCATCTCTGTTACACTTACACAAAGTAAGCATAAGACGTACATCTATCATAGTTTACAACTTTTTGGAGTCAGCATGATTCAAGATGGCTGCTACAGCCAAACACATGCATGGATCAGTCAGATACAGAACTAAAGTCTGGCATGGTAGTAGCTAGGTGTAACTGATTCTACACATTACATGGCATCTTTAAATATAATGTTAGCATTAACTGTTAGAGTCAGCACTGTCTGTTAACAAAATATCTCATGAACCATGAGGTGGAGTTAATGAAACTCTCAAAAAGTAATGAATGGATGGAGGTCTACAACTTTTGACTTTTGGAGTCATCCCCATTCAAATGGCCAACATTTGATGTGGTAGCAGCTGAGAGTCATCCTTAAATACATGTCCACACAAGCTTTTAGTGATAACATGTCTTCCATGAGCTCATTCAGGCATGGAAGGAAGTGGGTGATATGTATTCAGTCAATGAATGGCAGTCCTTTATTTTCCTCCTAATGACTCATGATCATTCATATAAATCCTTGCGTAAGGAGCCATTAGTCGTGTAAAATGCCCCCTTTGCCTTTTAATGACACAACACTCCTTTGCTGCTTGTCTTGAAACAAACTTTTTTTTTTTTTTCTGAACTAATCTTACGTGGACTTATGTTCCATCTAAGACATTTTTGAGCTCTTCAATCCATCTACAGCTCTTTATTTCTGTGGTATAAAACAAAAAAAACCCTAGTATTTGCCTACAGACAGATGTTTTGGGAAATGCTACTTGGACAGATCCCTGACTTAGATATTCCCTCATCTAATCATACCCCCAATGTCTGAAAACGCCTGACTGTAACTTCACATACAGTATACTGTAATTTACCTGCTTTTCCACATACTTGACCAAAACACACACATATGCCATGATGAATGTCCTTTTCTTTTATCTGTTTCAAGGTTGCATTTATTCTTTGTCATGTTAAAGTCTGATGATGATTTAGATCATACTAATGCACCACACTAGACATAATTTAAAGTAATACTTGAAATGTTGGTGAAATAGATTTAAAACGTTCCTTTCTGCCTTACTGAGCTGCCTCATTGATATATCTAAAATGGCTGTGTAGCACTTGGAGCAGCTTAATGAATGGAGCATCAGCTGTGACAAATTGATGGCACTTTGCCACAAATTGAACCAAGCAGATAAAACCTTGTGCCAAGTTGGGTGGCGGTCCAAGAAGTATTGATTTTAACACAGTATGATCATGCCATGGCAGATATTGCACAATGATACTGCTTCTCACGCTGCATTACCATCATAACAGCTGACCTCTTGGTAAGGAATCAATAGCTGAGGCTGCATGTTGCAGAGGGAGGCTGCAGGCCAGGGAAACATGTCCATGTTCGCCAAGAGAAGGTCACAGGTTTCAGGAAAAAAACAACAACAACTTTGTACTAAATGTAGGAGGTTTACTTTGGGCAAGATATTTTAAAGGAATGGGAATTTACCTGAAGACTACTTTGTACAATGTTTGAGGTTATACAATAGTTTCACAATGCCAACATAAAACTTGTTCACCTAATTTTGTTTCTGTCGAAGATATTGAGAAAAAAAAAAAAAAAAATTAGTTAAGACTCCGTCCTCTCAGGAACATTTTTTTGTGAATGTGTAACAGATTTATTTGTGCCTACATGGAACCATGCTTTTGTTCGTACACAGTCTTACTTCAATAACCACACAAAGCAGATGAACAATGTCATTGTCTTGAGAGGAGAAGGAAAAACTGTTATTATTACACTAAAAAGTTCTAAGAACATAATGGTTTTTTATCCCTTTACTAAACTACTATTTTCAAAATTCTAACCAGCCTTGTGACACAATAGTGTGGTTGGTAGAGCTGTTGCATCTCAGCGAGAAGGTCACAGCATCACTCAGGTCTCATCATTCTGTGTGGAGTTTGCATGTTCTCTCCATGCATGCTTGGGCGCTCAAGTTTTCTCCTACGTATCAACACCGTGCATGCTAGATTAAGTCCATGTGATGATTTTTTTTTCTAATTTAACCTTTATTTTACCAGGATTAAAACATAATAATAATTGAGATTAAAAACCTCTTTTTCAAGGGAGTCCTGGCCAAGAGGCAGCAACAAATACAACACAAAAAAATCACATTTAAAAAAAAATGTCATGAAAAAAAACAGGTACGTCATTGAAATGGCCTCAATAACTTTTAGTTTGGATGTAAAAGCACTGAATGAGATGAATTTTGTCAGTAAGATTTAAGTAGCAACTTACAAGTAGAGGAAGTCGAATGAACGAAAGCCTTCTTACCCAATTCAGCCCAAGCAAAAAAGACGGAAAGAAGCAGCAAATTGTGTGAGCAAAAAGTACAAGATTCAACATTTCTCACTGCAATTGCAGTACAAACAGAGGCCAGCGGGAGTCCAAGCAGTGCCTTGTAAATAAAAGTTAATCAATGGGAGTTCCTTAGGACAGCCAGACCAGGCCACATTTTTGCAGTTTGTAATGAACCTCAGAGAACAGAGGTTGACAGAGTCAAGCATCGTAAGGCATTGTGAGGAAGCAATCATATGCAAAAGATCTCCACAGTCCAACACACACATAAAAGTTGCAGAGACAAGCTGCTTTTTAGCAGTATATGAAAAACAATTTATTTAGAAAATAAAAGTCCAGCTTTAATTTTAGCATTTTCACAAGACTTTCCACATGGTGGTTTTTAAAGTGAGGGTATCGCAGCCTGTCTAGGGTATGTACTGTGTGTATGATTCAAAACACCTGACTCTAATTTCACCTTCAAATTAACTGCTATTCCTGAATGTTCACATACTTTTGTCACTTACAAATATGTAATGTTGGATCATTTTCCTCAATAAATAAATGACCAAGTATAATAGTTTGTCTTATGTGCTTAACTGGGTTCTCTTTATCTACTTTAGAACTTGTATGAATATTTGATAATGGTTTAGGTCATACCTATGCAGAAAAAAAGGAAATTCTAAAGAGTTCACAAACTTTCAAGCACCACTGTATGTGTTGGGGATGACTCTCAGCTATCACAACATAACATTTAGCTCAATACCTGTAAAACTGACTGAGTTATGGGCATTTTGGTGTTTGCTAAGTTTAGCAGTGGAAGACATAATTCAGTAAAAATTTGCTTATGGCCCCCTACAACCTTGGGCTGGCCCTGATTGTTGCGTTGACATTTCAGTCCATACCTAATGAATATGTTGTAGGTGCATATTCTGCACCTTGTTTAAACTTTCTGGTGTACAGTACATCTGTGGCAGAGATAGGATAAGGATAGGTTTGGTACAGTTGCTATTGAAATTTGGGTAATTTTCTACATTTACCTGTGGATGAAAACACTTAGAAATCGCGCCCCTATCGCGCGGCCCCCTGGTGGGGTGTGCCCTTGCCTGCCGGCGCGCTTGGGGCCCTTGGAGTCGGGGGCTGGGCGCTTGGGCGTGTGTCGGCTCGGCCTGGTGTCTGCCTGGTGGGGCTCGGGTCCTCTGGCCCTGTCGGGCCTTGGCCTGGGTGGTGTGGGTCCTCGGTGCCCGGGCCTCAGTGCCCGGGCCTGGACCTGCATCGGTGTGGCGGGTTCCGGCGGGGGCCTATGAGTTTGTCGCTGCTGGCCCCGGGGGGTCACTGTGTGTGGTCGCTGGTGGGGTTCTTCCGGCTCTTCCCTGTGGTCCGATCTGGGGGTTGGGCGGGTGGTTCGTCCTGTGTGGGTGGCCCTGGGGGCTCCGCGGTGGGGGTCCCTCCTGGGGTCTTGGGCTCTGATCCCCCCTTTTTTCGTCTGCCCCTGGTCTTGGGGGTCGGGTCTCTGCTGCTTCACAGTTACTATTAAATGTTCTATTAGAGAAGCCTTATACACTTATGCATGCTCACAACCACACACAAATAGATGCAGGGATGCTTATGTAGGCTTTATATGTAGATATATAGATATGTATATGAATGTATATTCATGTGTATGTATGTATGTATGTATATAGGCGTAGGTATGGGCATATATATTTATGGAAACTTACTGCAAAGCCATGAATATTTTAAGTTCTTTATACATATGTATTTTGTTGCTGTGTTTTGTCATGTTCTTTGCAGGTGAACAGACAGTGGCCGGGTGTTTTGCCGTGTGCTCTCTTTGTGTATATTTCTTATATTTTGGAGTCTTACTTTGTCTTTTCTTTCTTTCTATCCTATTATAAAAAAAATAAATAATAAAAAAAATAAATAAATAAAACAAAAAAAAAAAAAACCTACACTAGATAGTCACTAGAATAAATATTTCATAATAATGGTGTGGAGAGGATGGCTGTAAGGGGAGAAGGGAGGCCATCAAAGAAAAAAAAAAAAAAAGAAATGGTGCCATGTTTATAAGAATATTTTTAGAAACAACAAAATATTGTTTTGTAATAAAACTAAAAATATTCCCATGTAAACACGGTGTAAGTATTTTCTGTGTGTTTTTAAAGCTAATGAAGATTTTAATGTTTTCCTGAGGGAAACTTCAGAATAAATGTTGCTCTTGTATACTGATGTGATATTTTCTTGTATAATAAGACAAAGCAAATGTGTTATTTTTAATAAAAACTCACTGAATGTTATAACGGTAGTTGAGCATGCATCAGGATATGTTATAACGGTAGTGTTTAGTGTGATTTCAATTTAAAAGAATCGTCAGTGGGAAAGTGATTTATTTGAATGCCTGTGAATCCTTTTTAAAATAGTATGTCTGAGAAAACATATAGGATGGGATTTCCTGATGGCTTAATGAGGCCAAGAAGACCACAACAGCTTTTCAAAGAAACAGTGCAGATTCTTCACAAACTGGAGACCCTCTGACCCCTGGCTGTACCTACAACATCACGTCCATAAAAGTGGAAAACACTGACACCATAAAGACCAGTGCCAGAATACTTATTGAAGTTACAATTTATGAGAGAAACTGAACATTTATTTATTCATTTTATTTTATTTTTAATGATGGTGTATTGGAGCTAAAAATGGTTTAGAGACATTAATACGATATGTTTCAGTATTAGCTCCATATCTAATGTTGGGCGACTATGTCCATTATGTTTTCAGCAGCTGTACAGTAAAAGTTCTGTCAAATACTGCCGATGGAGCCAATGGGATTTACTGAGATCCCATCAGGCTACAGTGCAACATGTCAGGTGAACCGCTGTGTCCCTCTGTTGTTCCCTCACTCCTACCGCTCTCCAAACCAGTGATATCAAAGAAACACTCCATATCCAGACTAAACCACTAAATCAATTGCCTTCAAGCCAGGCCAATCGCAATCACTTGAATGTGACTGTAGCTCTCACAGAGAGCGGCTGCAGTGCCAAAACGACTTCCACCCTGTCACCGCTGACTATTGGGCCAGTCTCACTGTCATTACAAAGAGCACACAGGGTTCTGCAGCAGGTTTGTTCTTGCCTCAACAGCTTTTTAAAATGCACATGCATAATTCATGATAGCTTCTAATAAAAGATCAGCTTTTTTTTTTTTTTTATCTTTCTGTATATTTTGGTCAGTGTCAACTAATATCACAGTTTAGGCTAATTTGCTCTCAGTGCTGAGCTAGTTAATACTGTAAAAGCAGAATACAAATTATGCTCAGCCCACTGCATATTTTTGATAAATGACACATAATGGTATGATTTAATGCAATTATATGTGTTCCGAGAATTTACTTTGCATTCATCTAAAGTACAAAACTGCACGTAGTGCTTTTTACAATCGTTTCCCTGACTCATTTGCAGCAAATTAGACAAATTTAGAAACATAAGTAATTGTTCCAGGGAGTTATGACTTCATTTTTAACAAACTGTATATTTGTAACATATATGTTCACAACAAAGCCGTGCAGAGTCTTTTTTGCTCAAATATGTCATGAAGTGGACATACTTTAATGAAACTCTCAGAAAGTAATATAAGCATGTACATGTACAATTGATCATCTTTTGGAGTCATACCAATTTAAGATAGCTGCTGCAGAAAACTAAAAAGATAAAATTGTTATATTTTTGTCATTGTTGAACTAAAATGTGGTGTGGCGATAGCTAAGAATGCTCAAAAATACATGATTTTAGTGCTAACACTTTGGTAACACTTCCTGTTTTAAGTGTGCTTTATAAATAGCAAACAAACATATTGATAAGATCTTTGTTTATTTATTTTTTTTTTTTACATTTTTCTCTTACTATTTGTAGTCAACTCTGTAAACCAGCCACTAGGGAGCACAAGCCAGTGTATCTCTTGTGCCGGTCCCAAGCCCGGGTAAATGGTGAGGGTTGTATCAGGAATGGCATCCGATGTAAAACACTTTTGCCAAAACCATAATGCGAGTTCATCAAAGTGAAACCATACCGAATCAGTCGAGGCCCGGGTTAACAACGACCGCCACCGGTGCCGTTGACAAACAGGGTGCCGGCGGAAATTGTGCTACTGTTAGTCGAAGACCACGAGGAGGGAAACATGTCAGGAGACAGAGGGACAAGAGGAAAGTGAAGAATGTAGGATTGAGGGTTGCAACTTTAAATGTGGGGACAATGACAGGCAAAGGTAGAGATGCTGGATGACATGATGCAGAGAAGAAAGGTAGATGTTTTATGTGTCCAAAAGACCAAGTGGAAGGGCAGCAAGGCTTGCAGCATTGGAGCAGGGTTCAAACTGTTTTACCATGGTGTGGATAGAAAGAGAAATGGGGTAGGGGTGGTCCTAAAAGAGGAGTTGGTAAATCATGTAGTAGAGATGAAGAGAGTGTCAGATAGGGTGATGTGCCTGAAGTTAGAAGTAGAAGAGCTGATGCTAAACATTGTCAGTGGTTATGCTCCACAGGTTGGATGTGATGAAGAGGAGAAAGATACGTTTTGGAAAGATCTGGATGAAGTGATAGAGGGTATTCCCAGGGAGGAGAGAGTGGTGATCGGAGCAGACCTGAATGGATATGTTGGTGAAGGAAACAGAGGGGATGAGGAAGTGATGGGTAGGTTTGGTGTAAAGGAAATAAACCAGGAAGGTGGTGGATTTTGCCAAGAGAATGGAAATGTCTATAGTCAATACCTATTTCCAAAAGAGGGAGGAACATAGAGTGACCTATAAGAGTGGAGGAAGGAGTACGCAGGTCGACTACATTCTATGTAGAAGAGGAAACCTGAGGGAGATTGGGGACTGTAAGGTTGTGGCAGGGGAGAGCGTGGCCAGACAGCATCGGATGGTTGTGTGTAGAATGACGGTTGTTGTGAAAAAGAGAAAAATCAGAGAAGAAGACCAAATGGTGGAAGCTGAAGAAGGAAGAATGTTGTGAGAAATTCAGAGACGAGCTGTTAAAGGCTCTGGGTATTAAGAAAGAGCTTCCAAATGACTGGGATACTACAGCAACAGTAATTAGAGAGACAGGTAAGAAGGTTCTTGGTGTGTCATCTAGACAGAGAATGGATGATAAGGAAACCTGGTGGTGGAATAGTGAAGTGTGGGATGCTGTTCAAAGAAAGAGATTAGCCAAGAATAAATATGACAGTGAGAGGACTGAAGAGAAGAGACAGGAATATAAGGAGATGGGACGTAGAGCAAAGAGGGAAATAGCTAAGGCAAAGCAGAGGACGTACGATGAGTTGTATGGGAGACTGGACACAAAAGAGGGTGAGAAGGACTTGTACCGATTGACAAGACAGAGGGATCAGGCTGGAAAGGATGTGCTGCAGGTTAGGCTTATTAAATATAGGAATGGTAATGTTCTAAAAAGTGAGGAGAGTGTGATGGGAAGATGAAAGGAGTACTTTGGGGAGCTAAGGAATGAAGAGAATGAAAGAGAAAGAAGAGTTGAGGTCATAGAAACTGTGGATCAGGAAGTGTGAAAGATTAGTGAGGGAGAAGTCTGGAAAGCTCTGAAAATAATGAAGAAGGGGAAGGCAGTAGGACCTGATGACATACCAGTGGAGGTCTGGAAATGTCTTGGAGAGATGGCAGTGAGGTTTTTGACTCAAATATCAATGGCATATTTGAGGGTGAGAAAATGTCTCAGGAATAGAGAAGAAGTGTGCTGGTGCCCATTTTTAAGAAAATGGGTGATGTACAGAGTTGTAGCAAATACAGGGGCATTAAGTTGATGAGCCACACATTGCAGATCTGGGAGAGAGTTGTGGAAGCAAGACAGACGAGAGGTGACAATCTGTGAGCAGCAGTATGGTTTCATGCCAAGAAAGAGCACCACAGATGCCATCTTTGCTTTGAGAATACTGATGGAGAAGTACAGAGAGGGTCAGAAAGAACTCCATTGTGTCTTTGTGGATTTAGAAAAAGCATATGACAAAGTGCCGAGGGAAGAGGTGTGGTATTGCATGAGGAAATCTGGAGTGGCAGAAAAGTATGTTAGACTGGTACAGGACATGTATGAGGACAGCAGGACAGTGTGAGATGTGCTGTAGGAGTGATGGATAGCTTCAAGGTGGAGGACAGAGGATGCAGAGGATAGAGTGAGGTGGAGGAGGATGACTCGCTGTGGTGGCCCCTGAAGAGGGAAAAGCCGAAAGAAGAAGATTTGTAGTCAACTCTGTGTGTCCATTAGCAAAATCTTTCATGAACTATTAGACAAGGTTTAATCAAATCTTCAGACAATAGACTATATTTTCATCTCTACATCCTATCAAAGATGGACAAAAACATAACAGCAAAAAAAAAAAAAATGTTATCAAGCCTCAATAGATATACATGATCTAAATCCAAAGTAAAACCCCAACTTTAGTTTCAGCTTTTTCATCAGCTGTTGGATGTCAGGAACAGAAGACAGAACATCATCAATAATAAAACCCAAGTCTATATACTGAGATACTGCTTCGATCTGTGAACCTGGGAGAGTGATAATGGGTGACAACAACTGTGGTCTAGACTTAGGCTTACTTTTAGAAAACAGCATTAGTTTTGATTCTTCTGCAATTAATACAATTTTAGGTCACAGATTGGACTGTACCACATTTAAAGCTGTTTGTAGTTTTTCAAAAGCACTTCGTACTGTGTTGGCAGCACAATACGACAGTGTTGTCAGTATAAAATGAAAATTATCATGGTCCATTTGTTTCTAACCAGTTTAAATGAAATATAAAAAGAAGTGGACCTAGGATAGAGGCTTGTGGAACACCCTTAATAGATACCTGAAGACAAAAGGGAGACCTTCCACCTGCACACTTCTACCTGTTGGACAAGTAGTTCTGAAACCATTCAACTGTTTTCTGAGAAAGTCCAATGTCAAAGAACCTTATGACCAAGATGTCATGGTTTACTGTATTACCTCACACAGGACACCCTGAGGTCCACACTCATCATTTGTCCATAAACTCAATCAATTATAAGACATAGAAGAACTCTGTATAATGTGATATTTTTATGGAGAGAGTATAAAAAGCAAATATAGCAAACATTGATCTTCTTTACAACTGCTTAATGGCTCCCTACTTTTTTTACTTTGTCTGATATATTTAATTACTTTCTAAAACAGAGGCTCTACTTAGGAAAAAAAGCTTGCATTTTTATTTTTTTGACAATGTGAGATTGACAGGAATGTGTGCGGTTTAAGGCAGTTTATGAGTCAGTTATCTTGCCGCAGCACCCTGTCTTTGAGGGAACGTTTCTATGTGAATTGCTCATTAAAGCACAGCAGTAGCTACTGATAAAGAGAATTGGATTACTGTGATTAATACCATGTGTCACTTGTAATGTCTTTAACAGTATGAATCACAGAGCTGCGTGTACACAGAAAGCGAGTACTCACACAACACTACACAATGGCCTTTTTTCAAAGTTTGCCACTGCGCATATCCCCCCTCCCCCCCCACCATACACACACACACACACCACCACACACACACTAACACCACCACCACCAGTGCTCATTGAAACTTTTGGTAATAGCTACAATATGAACAAAAATCTGAAGCAGTTTTTTCGTGGCCATTGTAGTGAATCAGTCTCAGCTACTACCTCACCAAATTTTAGGTAAATTTGTGTGAAAGCTACATTCATCTGGGTTAACTTGTTAGGATAAAGAACTGTAGATTTGATTCCCTTTTGTAACTTTGTTCAAACCTCTCCAGTGGTGCGTGAGATCATTTGGTAGCAAAAGCACACTTGAAAACACACGAGCAAAAACATTTCTGGCCACGTTACCACTGATAAACAGAAAATACTGTCCTACACAATACCACCACTTTAAAAGAGTCTGTGTGTCCAGACTTTACTGGGCTGGATATATAGACACATACTGTATGAACCATCAACTTAGGTGATTAATCAGACTTTGTTTAGTCTGCAATAGCAGGAGAAAAGAGCTGCTTATGTTCAAGTGTCTGCCACTGAGTGTGCGTACAACATCTGGGGGTTTGGGACAAGCTGCCAAGTCCCAAATGCACAGCAGAGTCTCCTAATTGAGACAGACGGACATAATAGTGGAGACAAACATGCCCATAGTGAGAGACAGACAGCAACCTGAATAAGACGTGTGCGTATGGCGTGGATGTGTGTGTGTGTGTGTTGTGACAGTCTCCTGGCTCTGTTTTTTCCTGGCCCTCAGGCACAACAGATGCTCTTCTATTGCTTACAATTGCATGCACGCACAAACACACACACAGACCCTTCCACACACATATTTGTATAAAACACACACAAATGTTGACGCCTTTACAAATGAGATTATCTATGAAGGCAAAAAAAGGAATCTTGCTGAAAACATCTACGTCATAAAATGTGTCTGATTTGCAGTATGATGTTATACTTCATTTGGCTACGTTATTTTACTTCACTTAGTTTAGATTTTTAGCTAGCCTTAAGCTACTTTTAGCTACCATTCTGCTATTTTAGGCACTTTTAGTTTTTAGCCTACCTTGCTAGCTAGTCAGTAAGTAATTCCACAGTTAATGAGAAGAAGTTTGGTGTGTCAGTAGCTAAAACTGATCCACCTCACAAACAGATGTTACAAGACATTTGAATTTGAGATCTTAAGACTTTCTCTGTTAGCAAAATATCTCATGAACCACTGGAAGGGCATTCATGAACCCTTAAACCTATGTCTATTTTTTTTTTCTTTTGCATCCAGTCCAATGGAAAATGGTTGCCACAACCATTTTCCATTGGACTAATTGAACCACACAAGCACAAAGGTTCAAGTGACTTATGGAAACACAAAATGTATACAATCCAGTCCATTTTACATATAATGTTTTAAAATTTGATGTACTCTTTAACAAATACTCCAGGTGCAACCCAGAAAGCAGCATTTTTGCTTAAACTTCAATATTAACCATTGGAGTTGAGCATGAAACTTTTAGAAATTATTGCCAAAGTTGTTGTTTTTTTTTTTTTGGTTACTCTAAACTTACATACAGATAAATGGTATTAGCAAACAAAGTTTCACAGAGAGTGAAGTAAATTATCACTATGGTAGTAGCTGAGGGTCTTTTACAATACATAGTCTAAGCATGAGATGTTTGACCATAACAGCAACAATTTAATCATTTCTTACCGTACAGTGATCTTAGTTTAAACATCTGCCATGAAAGGCAGTGGCCAATATGCATTCCTTCAAAAAAAAGAAAGGCCTTTGAATAATGGGTTGAGTCTTGCCAAAGTACTGTAAGTAATGTCCAACATTTTTGGTTGTTGTTAAATAATTAACTCCTAAAAGCCCAGTTTTTCCAGACTCAGTGATTAGCACAAAGTGAGCAGGCTGAGGTCCAAATTGGTGGAACAAGGTTAGAGAATGAAAGCAGAGGTCAGCCCGGCCTGGAACAAAAGCTTGGTCAGCACTTGTCACAGTGTAAGTGTCTCTAAATGTACGGTGGTGGAAAGGTCTCCTCGGGGCGTGAATGAAATACACAGACACACAAACGTGTCAACACCATGACCAGTTCACAACTCCCATGGGATCTGTTATGAACCTGCAAGGCCAGCAGTTATAGATGTTTCACACAAAGACACATACACACACACACACACACACACACACACACACATACGAAGAGGACTCAGGACGCAGTGAGTGCAGGAGCCGTTTCTTCTGGACAGTTTAAACTCACACTATCCTGGAAACATTGAATGATTTGGCTTCTTATGGTACCTGTGGGGAACGATGTCATCTATTCTCATCATGCAACAAAGTGCAGCCGTGTCAGCGAGAGGATGGAGTCCTGCGCTGTATTCATGTCTATTTTTAAGATCAGCCAAAACATATAGTTGGCAACCTGATGCATGCTCAGGTAGATACATCTAACAAGGTTAAGTCAGGTCCTCTGGACAGATTCTTCTTGTTGAAACATTTCGTCTTGACTGAAGAAGTCTTTTGGATAGTCATTGTTAGATATAGGCTGTCATATTGTAAAGTTTAAGTATATGTTTGGAAAAACATGAAAAGCAATATGTGTTTTTTTAATCTACTTTTTGCAGTAGACATTTTGATCAAACCTGAACAATAGAGTTATGCTCCCACTAATGAAATACGACAAGTTGCCACATTCAGAAGACAAGTTGAGAAACACTGTCAGTCCAATATCTGTAAAACTGATAGGAGTTTTCTTCATCAGTAGGTGATAATGAAAAAATAAAAATCCATTTTAGCTCTGCTCTGTGTTGTTGGTCACAAAGAGTTTGGTTGGGTGAACGCTTGGTGTGTTAAAACGGAAAATGTGAAAAATGTCCTGAGGCATTTTTGGTTCCTCATGTTCCAACATGAGCTCTGCACTCAGAACACATGTTCCCACCATCAGAAGTCATCAAGCGTACACCCCCCCCCCCCGGAGCTTGTTGTACACACAAACACAGAAACAGTGGCTGAATAACACAGAGGGAAGAAGCAAGGGCCAATGTGATCACTGCTAACTAACTGTCTCATTTGCATGTCTAAAATTAATTTGCAGCATACAGGATCACGCTAATGCTAATTACAGAAGCAATATTAGCTGCCTAATCATTATTAATATTATCTAATATTACTATGCAAGATTATTAACATTTGTTTTCTTTCCAGCTCTACAACACTGCAGGGCCTCATTTACTGTGTTTACATCAACATCAATCTTCATTATACACCTTCTATTAATTAACCATCTCCTCATCCCACTCTCTCACTCTCTCCCTCCATCTTCTCATCTGGGGATGTTTCACCCTCTGTATGTGGCCATCATTCAAATTTAAATCTTCTTCCTTAAGTGTGGTTTTAAAAGCAAATCATTTGTTGGTATATGCTCTGTTTGGTGCAGCTGAGTCAGGATGGTGAAAACCATGATTATGGCATAAGTCTCAACATAAAAAAACAGATAGAAATGAACCATACTCATATTAGAAAATAAACAAATTACCATAACAAAATATTTAGATAACAGCTTTAAATATTATTGTAGCTTAAATTTGCTTAACATTTTGTCTCCATTAATCCTAAATTTGTGGTAAAATGAAAATGTCAGACCATATTTAAATCTTCTTCAACCACCACTCTAAAAATGTTGGTTGATTCTTTAAAGAATAAATAAAAACTAATTGCAATGATTTACAGTACACATTTCATAATCGTATTGAACTCACAATTAAAAATAAATTCTATTTTTTTTACACAATTGTACTTTTCTTTATAAAGTCATTTTGAATTGAACACTAAAAATTGTTGTTCCAGCTTCATGTATCCTTTGAGAAACAACCAACAGTATGGAATTGGTATTGTTCTATCAACAGTAAACTTCCAGAGATCAGCAGATGCAGGTGATGGAAGACCTAAGTAGACCAGTTGTTGCAGGTTTTAGAGGACCTGAGGAGATCAGTTGTTGAAGGTTTTAGAGGACCTGAGGAGACCAGTTGTTGAAGGTTTTGGAGGACCTGAGGAGACCAGTTGTTGAAGGT
>NC_056500.1:26092672-26100591 GCF_014905685.2 Nematolebias whitei
AGACCAGTTGTTGAAGGTTTTGGAGGACCTGAGGAGACCAGTTGTTGGAGGTTTTGGAGGACCTGAGGAGACCAGTTGTTGGAGGTGTTAGCGGGAACCTAGTCCCATTCTGGTCTCATGGGGGATTCTAGCCATTTAACAATCATGGGTCTTCTTTGTTGGATTTTTTTGTTTTATAATACAACAAAACATCTTCAGTTTGTGAGAGGTCACGACTGCAGTCAGGTCAGTTCAGTGGCCCAACTACAAACCAATCTTGTTGTAATGGATGCAGTAACAGGTTTAAAGTTGTCTTGCTGAAATACACAAAATATGTTCTAAAACCTGTGGATACTTTTCTGCATTGACGGAGTCTTTCCAGATGTGTAAGCTGCCCATGCCAGAGGCCCCAATGCACCCCCATACCATCAGAGAGGCAAGTATATAGACTGTAAGCTGATAGCAGGCTGGAAGGCCCCTCTCCTTTTCTTTACGGAACAAGTGGCATCTGTGATTTCTAAACAGAACTTCATATTTGGATCCATCTGACCACAGAACAGTTCTAGACTTTGCCTCAGTGGGAACTCCCAGTGTCACCTAAGGTTTGACCAAAGAAGCTAAAACTCTTATCATTTCTCATCTTAAGATGATTTCAGCTGGCGGTATGCATTCCTTTGGCAATGTTAGGCATTTAATAGATACTTCCTTATGAATGTATTAAGTTCAGTTTCAAATCCAACTTTAGATCAGTTTGTACACCGTCTAAAATGATGACGATTGGCTTCTTAAAACTCTTTTCATGCCAATAAATAAATTCAGCTAAAATCAATGAACACAAAAAGAAGTGGGAGCTCAACTGAGGGAGACGGAGAGAAACAACAGGATCTTCCAGCGTCTCCTCCACCTCCTCGTTCTATTTTATCTCTCATATTGTTCCATTGTTTCCGTTGTGGGGAAAAAAAAACAAAAAACAAATGAATACATGAAGAGCGGTGAGAGCAGGACAGGGAAGAAAAGAGAAGGCTGACCTTTGAGGGGATTATGGGATTTGTTTTAGAACAAAGCGAGAAGGCGATATGGCAGATGGATTCTGGAAAATTGACTATTTTGCTGTGAGATGCCAGAATTGTGGAAAGAAGAAGTGACTTAGAGAAAAACAGAGGATCACTGAATTATTGCTGTGAATGGGCTCTCTTCAATCCCTGAGCCTCACAGGTGAAGATTACACACACCTGTCAGGTAACACAGTTACGCTCTGAGCACGGGTCTTTGAACACACCAAAGATTATGTATTTATAAAGCTTCCCACTCCTAATTGTTTTCTTTTACATAAACATATACAAATGTCTATTATTCTCCTCATTTTAGCTGCCCTTCTGCTCTTTTTAACATTTAGATACAATTTTGCTCATTATATTATTTTAGCTATATTTGGGATCAAATCAGGCCTAAAGTGTGCTGAAGTTGTTTGAATTCTTCTTCTTTTGGCTTTTCCCTATTCAGGGGTCTCCACAGCGAGTCATCCTTCTCCATCACCCTGTCCTCTGCATCCTCTGTCCTCACTCCAACTACCTCAATGTTCTCTCTAACTGCATCCAAATATCTCCTCTTTGGCCTTCCTTTTTGTCTTTTTCCTGGCAGATGCATTTCTAACATCCTTCTACCAGTATACTCACTGTCCTTACTCTGGACATGTCCAAACCACTGCTCCTCCTCCGGACATGTCCAAACCATCCCAGTCTGGTCTATCTAACTCTATCTCCAAGTTCTTCAACCTG
This sequence comes from Nematolebias whitei, assembly GCF_014905685.2. Taxonomy (NCBI): domain Eukaryota; kingdom Metazoa; phylum Chordata; class Actinopteri; order Cyprinodontiformes; family Rivulidae; genus Nematolebias; species Nematolebias whitei. Next base: position 26,094,430 of record NC_056500.1, read on the forward strand.
TGCTGTACCTCTGATTATCTTATTCCTAATTTGATCCATACTATTCACTCCTAAGGAAAACCTCAACATCTTCATTTTTGCTACTTCCAGGTCTTTCTCCTGTCTTTTTGTCAATGTCTCATTCTCCAGAGCATACAACATAGCTGGTCTTACCACTGCCTTGTAATATTTTCCTTTGACTATTGCTGCCACACATCTGTCACAAATCATTTCTGAAACTTTTCTCCATCCATTTCATCCTGTCTGGACTCTCTTTTTCACTTCTTTACCCCATTCCCCATTTTCCTGGACATTGGGCCCCAAGTACTTGAAGTCCTGCACCTTTGTGACCTTTGCTCCTTGTAGTCTCACTGCTCCACTGGGCTCCCTCTCATTCACACACATGTACTCTGTCTTACTACGACTGATTTTCATTCCTCTTCTTTCAAGTGCATACCTCCACCTCTCCAAGTTCTCTTCCACCTGTTCCCTGTTCTCGTCACAAATCACAATATCATCTTCAAACATGGTCCACAGAGATTCCTGCCTGACCTCATTTGTTAGTCAGTCTATCACCAGTGCAAACAAGAATGTCTCAGAGCTGATCCTTGATGCATTCCCACCTCCACCTTGAAGCTATTTGTCACTCCAACAGCACATCTCACCACTGTCCTGCTGTCCTCATACATGTCCTGTACCAGTCTAACATACTTCTCTGCCACTCCAGATTTCCTCATGCAATACCACACATCCTTCCTCAGCACCCTGTCATATGCTTTTTCTAAATCCACAAAGATGCAAGGAAGTTCTTTCTGACCCTCTCTGTACTTCTCCATCAGCATCCTCAAAACAAAGATGACACCTATGGTGCTCTTTCTCAGCATGAATCCATATTGCTGCTCACAGATAGTCGCCTCTCATCTAAGTCTTGCTTCCACAACTCTCTCCCAGATCTTCATTGTGTGGCTCATCAACTTAATGCCCCTGTAGTTGCTACAGCTCTGGACATCAACCTTGTTCTTAAAAAATGGCACTAGCACAGTTCTTCTCAATTCCTCAGGCATTTTCTCACCCTCAGATATGCCATTGAATTATTGAAGCAAAAACCTCACTGCCATCTCTCCTAGACAGAAAAAAAATAAAATAATCCAGCCACTAGGGCGAACAATTCAGTGTATTGTGCCAATCCCAAGCCTGGGTAAAAGGTAAGGTTGTGTCAGGAGGGGAATCCAATGAAAAACACTTTTGCCAAAACTAGTATGCAAGTTAATCTAAGCTAAAGTTGCCTGAATAGAAAAAAAAAACTAATGGAAGAAAATATAAAACAAGAAACCAAAATGTTGACTCAACATTTATGCCATTGTCACATTAATCCAGTGACTGAGCAAACATAACATCACAGAAATGTTTAAGGAAAACAAAACTAATTTGGAAGATCTAGTTTGCTTCGTGAAAGTCAGATGTTCTATCTCTAATTTCATCACTCACCTAGACCCCCCCCCCCCACACACACACACACACACACAAAGGGCACTTTCAGTGATGCAACATGAAGGACAGCACTCACCACAATAACACTGAAAGCTGCCGCTCAGTTCAGAGGCAGAAGATTCGACATTAGGCTGCCTTGAGGAAAAATACTAATCCTGTCAAATAACTCAACAATAACCAAACTGTTTCTATCACTGAAAGTTTTCTTTAGGATTAGGATACAAACACACGATCCCACAGAATCTTTATTAGCCATATATTGACCTTATTAATAATTCAGCTCTAGCACATACAGACAGTTTTTCATTTACCACTGCTCCACGTCCCGTGGCTGCCTGATATCTCAGCACTGCGCGCCGATCTGACCTCTAAAATTATGGCGACGGCAGATTTGTGGCTTGCTCTGATAACCAATCAGATGGCTTTTGTTGTGCAGGGCAGACAACCCCCATTGCCTCTTAAATCACATTTTCTCCTCATCGTTGTGTGCCCCGGTCTCTTTGTCTTCTTTATTGCTCATTGGCGATGGTTTTATTTGGTGCCGGCAGAGAGTCTGGTAGAAAGACTGACAGCCCGAGGAGCTCAACCCATCAAAACCAGACCTCCCAGCAAATTCATCACACCGATGGATAGAAGTGACTGAGGCCGTTATCTGAAGCAAACACTTCCACATTTAAAGATCCACAATTCTTTAAAGGAATGAGTTTTACACTAAAATCATCCTCTGATGAGAAAAGATGGTTTTGGACCATGATAGGATCAAATATTGAAAATAACTTATGGAAGATATATTTCATTAATCCAAGATGTCTTCCTCAGAGCGTGTGTGTAGATGACTCTGAGCTATTACCACATAAACAAGCAGTATGCCGATGTCCCCCATCTCTGAGGGATTTAAATAGTGAACGTTTGTTGTTTTGGAGATGATTTTTTGGACTGGAAGTGAACAGGGAATGGAAGTAAACTTTATGTTTTTGGTGCAAGGTATTCAAGTGAGGGGTTACACTGTAGAGAAGAACAGAGGGAGGATTTTTTTAATGTATTTATTTTGTTTTACTTGATACCTGAAGAAGCACATCTTGAAGGATTCTGGAGAGTGGAGGGAGCAATTTTATCCACCACCAGGTGTAATGGAGAAGCCCATAGTGGCCATCTTGGATTTTGATATTACAACACAATTTTCTTTGGTGATTTTTCTCTCTCCTTCATGCAGCTACACACCAACATGGAGGCCAGCATGTTGCTTATTTTAGATTATCCAGCTCACAAGGTTAACATACAGTACATATAAATTCATGGTGGCACCCATCTTGGATTTTGATGTTCATGACAACCCAGTTTTCCAAAGAAAACATTGTTGCACTGAGACAAAGCCCCACATAAAAATGGAAGTGGACACTGTTCTTCCTCATGAGGACATTTTTCCTTTCCACTATTGCCTCTGTGCATGTTAAAGCTGAGAGTTCTGTGATGGAGTTAAATTCAAAGCAGTCTGTTCCCCAGATAAATAGTGTTAACTTATTATTTTGTATACATGAATGTTTCTGTTCAGTGCCCTGAGACAACTTCTGTTGCGACTTGGTGCTATATAAATAAACCGAATTGAAAATATATTTTTTAATGTTATCCCTCACACAACATGGACGGGTGGACATGGGCTACATCCAATTCACCCCTTTGCTCCACAATGGAGGACAAAAAAATAAAAAGCAATAACTAAAATTGACAAATTAATACCCATTTTGTTTTGGCTAAGCTTGATTGGCTGTGGGAGCCATTCTGGACTGGATTGACTCCACAAGTAATTTATTTATTCAGCACGTCAATATTAGTTGTGAATGACTTTCAGCTACCACCACCCCACATTTCATCTAAATATCTATAAAACTGACTTGAGTTGTAACTAATTTTGTGTTTCCTAAGGTCAGCTGGCTCTGGCAGCCATCTTGACACTAAAATGTAAGCAGTAGTAGATGTACAGCCAATGATTAGTTTCTTGAGATTTCATCAAAATTTCTCCTCAGTTACTTGAGATATTTTGCTAACGCTACAAACAAATAAATTAACAAAGACAGATGTATTGGTTTGTATTGACCTCTCAGCAACAGTTGATGATAATCTTTGGAGAGATAGGCAGGGGCTCAGAGATCATACCGGTCCATTTTTTTCTACACATGTCGCATGCCAAAACCAGAAGTGCACCACAAACTTTGATTGCTCTGCTACATGTGTCCATCTGCTGTTTTAGCCTCATTTCACACATGCAGGCAGAACTGGGAGCTCACAAACACACAAGCCTCTTCTCAATCACGTATTCAGAGGCGAGCCAAGGAGAACGCTTTGATCAATAAATAACACCGCCACGGGATGCTTCTACACACGGGTATGCAGTTTGCATGGAGGTGTCTAAAGTTTGATGTGGAGGGAAGTAATGTGTTTGTTTCTCAACCCGTCTTTCCATCTGCTCCTCTACAAGGATAATCAGCTCCAATTGAGGCTCTTTAATCAGCTGGCCCCTCACACCCCCACCAAGCCAAGAGCAGCAAGAACACAAAACAGAATTTTGTGCTGCGACCACAAAGTTAACCTAAACCAAATCTCATTCTGCCCAGGAGGCCAGCTTTATGAACTGCCGTATTGATCATGAGACCTCAGATAATTTATGGTTCTAGCTGCAGGCCTAAAAGCAAATACATAATTCAGGAGGAAAAAAATGTTAAAATGCTTTCCTCCTCTGCTCAGCTCATTGTTGTCACAGTAATTGATGCATCACCCATGACACTGGTGATGATTCTCAGTCACCAAGGACATGGTAAATTTGAAAAAAAGTTCAAGACAAAAAAAAACCAACAACTGGACTTTATTTGTAACAAAAGACGTTTTGCTTCTCATCTGAGGAGCTTTCGCAATTCAAAGAGCAGAGAGTGTGGGGTTCGAGTTATAAAGCTGAGCTAAGCTTGATACATATGCAGATTGCCCTATCTTCTTCTTTCAGCTTTTCCCTCGTCGTCACCACAGCGAGTCCTCCTCCTCACTATGTCCTCTGCATCCTCTGTCCTCACTCCAACGTCCTCTCTAACGGCATGCCTATATCTCATCTTTAGCCTTCATCTTTGTCTTTTTCCTGGCACCTGCATTTCTAACATCCTTCTACCAATATACCCACTGTCCCTCCTCTGGACATGTTCAAACCATCTCAGTCTGGTCTCTCTAACTGTATCTCCCAGTTCTTCAATCTGTGCTGTACCTCTGATGATTTTATTCCTAATCTTATCCATCCTTGTCACTCCTAAGGAGAACCTCATCATCTTCATTTCTGCCACTTCTAGTTCTTTCTCCTGTCTTTTTTGTCAATGCCACTGTCTCCAGAACATACAACATAGCTGGTCTCACCACTGTCTTGTAAACTTTACCTTTGACCTTTGCCGACACTGTTTTCTTGTCAAAAATCACTCCTGAAACTTTTCGCCATCTATTCCATCCTGCCTGGACACTCGTTTTCACCTTTTTACCACACTCCCCGTTTTCCTGAACAGTGGACCCCAAGTACTTGAAGTCCTGTACCTTTGTGACCTCTGCTCCTTGTAGTCTCACTCTTCCACCTGCCTTCCTCTCATTCACACACATGTACTCTGTCTTACTACAGCTGACTTTCAATCCACTTCTTTCAAGTGCATACCTCCACCTCTGTAAGTTATCTTCCACCCGTTTCATGTTCTCACCACAGATCAAAATATCATCTGCAAACATCATAGTCCATGGGGATTCCCGCCTGACCTCATCTGTTAGTCGGTCCATCACCAGAGCAAACAAGACGGTGCTCAGAGTCGATCCTTGATGCAATCCCACCTCCACCTTGAAGCTATCTGTCACTCCTACAGCACGCCTTATCAAGCTTCACAATAGAGGTTTGTCAGGGTCTTTGTTAGTTTGACTCAGAGTGGAGCCACTCTGGTGACATGGATGGAATTCCTGGGGTGTGAAAATGGCTGGGTATCAGGACTAAATCTGTATTATAAGTTTTAGAAAGTTGAAATCTGGGACCTCTTCTATTTAAAGGTGGTTTCTCTCGTTTTACATAAATAGCTTCCTTTACCCTCCTCATCTTTAATTGTCAGGAGGTTTCACTAAATGTGACATGTTAACAAACAGCATGCTCACAAGCTAACAGTCCAGTATAACAAAACTAAAGGTTTGATTATTTTGTTTACTAAAGCTGTAATTTCACAAAGAGTCTCCAAGATGGCTCAAAATGTCTTCAGTTTTTTTAAGTTTCCTCACATGAGTTACAAGTCTTAGAATTTAGTTCTGTAAGCTGTCGACCCAAAAATAGGATGTGATTTTCAAAAATCAGCCTCACAGCTGTCCGGCTGCAAACCCTTAGAATTCAGTACAACAGCAACAGAAAATTGCACAATTTTGAGTCACAAAGTTGTCTCCAACAGGTGTAGCCTGGTGAGTTACTGGCTTAAAACTCAGTAATCTTCATCCATTTTGTTAAAATGTTTTATTCAGTTTTAGTAATTAATGATTTTAATCTCTTTTTAGGTGAATTTGTTAATTTGAAGTTATCTATCTATCTATCTATCTATCTATCTATCTATCTATCTATCTATCTATCTATCTATCTATCTATCTATCTATCTATATATATATATATATATATATATATATATATATATATATATATAT
>NC_056500.1:26100601-26102980 GCF_014905685.2 Nematolebias whitei
ATATATATATATATATATATATATATATATATATATATATATATATAATAAGGGAACAGGACAGTTTATTGTAAGAAAATAGCTCATGGCTTTATGGTCAACCGTGAAACTGGTTCATGCAGAATCCTTTCAGCTCGCTCTCAGTTCTGTTTGCATTTATTATCATCTGCTTGGTGTTTACCACACTGAACATTCGGAGCAGCCTGTGCATCTTTGACCTTGGAGAACGTTCCGAGTCATTTACCTCTACAGAAAAATAGTTTTTCACAATCCAAAGTTTTTACGTAAAAGCAAATTAGATTTTTTGTGTTCCTTAAAGAGAAAAAAAAGTAGAGTGAGCCGTTTACATGCAGGCATCAATCACAGAAAACATTAATGACGGCAGCCTGAGCCAGTGAGTTGGGCTGGCAAAAAGAAAGCAGACAAGGAAATACAAGTATTTATACTGGACAGGCAAGAAACAAACACAACCTGTGTGTGAAAACTCATCCTGACAACTTTAAAATGTATCCATGTTGGAATATTTGTTTTCTGTAAAGATGTTCTTTTTTGTTTTTTGTAAAACTGTAGTTGAATATTGTCATACAAACTTTTCAGACATCATATGAAAAATAAATGAATACTATTAATAAAAAAATGTCCACAAGCCATGTTTTTATGCTCAGCTTGATGTTTCTGTTGTCCAGACCACTGAGGAGAAGGAGGCAGCATGGGCCACATCATTTAAAATAGACCAAATCTTCTTTTTTTGTTTAAATGACAGCAAGAATAGAGAAAAGAGGCCAGAAATCTGTAATTGCCCAGACAATATTTGAAAGGTAAATGCACTTACCGGACACTTTATTAGGTGTACCTGTTGAATAGCATAAATAACTAACTGACCAATCACGTGGCAGCAGCTCAGTGGTTGTAGACCTGGTGAAGACAACTTGTTTTAGTTCAAGCTGAACTCTAAAACAGGGAAGAAACAGGACTTAAAGGCCCTTGAATGTGGCTTCATTGTCAGTAACTTTAAAATCATCTGATCTGCTGGGATTTTAACACACAACCATCTTCAGAATTAAAAGAGAATGGTCAAAAAAAAAAGAAGAAAAAATATATACAGGTATATATTTTCTGATATCAGGTGAACAGCTTTTGTGTGGGCAACAATCAATGGCCTTAAGTCCATGCTCAATAATCCAGGTATAAAATCCAACCATTTTCAGTGAGGTCATCTGGACGGTTTCTTTTTTTGTGCTGAGACGTTTTGCCCTCCATCCAGACGGCTCCATCAGTCTGAGGAAATGCCAAACAAAATTTCTTCTCCCCCAACAGAATACTCCACAGTGGGAAAAAAAACTATTATGTTGGTGCTAAGATGGCCTCTGGGGCATGCCCTCAGCACAAGAAGATAAACCATCCAGATGACCTGACTGCACATTGTTGGAATCAATGGCCTTCCTTGTCACCAGGTCTGGATCCAGTCCTAACACGTTAGGGGTGGTGGAACAGGAGACTTACATCATGGACGTGCAGCTGACACATCTGTACTGTGTGATGTTAATATGCCAATATGGACCAGAACCTGGGAGGAATGTTTCCATCATTTGCTTGAATCTATTAATTAAAATTTCTGAATTTCTGAAACCATGGGGGTTCAGGTACCAGCAAGAAGACCCTACTGTAATTAGTGTATGATTCAGGGTCATCATTTATTTTGGGCCAACATGTTCATGGATTCTCCCTGAGACCAAATCAATTTTAAACATTCCCCTCTCTTATTTGTACAAAATTAAAAAAGTTCCTTAACAATGGTAGCACAACTATATTTCACTTGATCATACGACTTGTTGACTGCACAACAAATATGATGTTTTTGTTAAAACATGGGAACTTTTTTGTCATACCTTGGAATTAATATTTATACAATTCTTACAAGAGCCTTTGTATCATAGTACAGATAATTTATAAAAAAACATTTTAACCAAGCGTTGTTCAAAATATACAATATTCACTCAAAGTCCATTAATGTTCAGTCAGGTCATCTGGATAGTTTCTTTTTTGTTGTTGTTGTTGTTGAGAGACGTTTCACCCTCCATCTGAAGGGCTTCATCAGTCTGAGGAGTCACAAACAAACTGTTTTCCCCACTAAGCAGTACACTCCTACAGTGGACCAACCTGTTTGCATCAGACTGATGAAGCCCTTGGGATGGAGGGTGAATTGTCTCTCTCAAAAAAGAAAGAAAGAAAAGAAACTGTTCTGATGTCAGGACTGAACATTGTTGTGTTTTTAATCTGGATTAATGAGCAGGAACTTTGAAGATTAACCTGATGCATGTTCAATAAGCCAGGTACAAAAATCCAAAAAAGTTGAATCTGGTCCTCTGGACATTCAAA
>NC_056500.1:26103380-26119895 GCF_014905685.2 Nematolebias whitei
TGTCCAGAGGACCAGATTGAGTTAATCTTCAAATCCAAAAAAGTTCAAAGTGTCTCCTTTTACGCAGATTTTTTTTTTAAATCTACATGCATATAACAATTGTTTGTAACTCAAAAGCGTTTGTAGGCCAAAGGGAGGGGGAAGGAAGAGAATCTCGTTGTTCTTTGTTGTATATAACTGATAAAATTTAATAAACATATTTTAAAAATGCCAGCCAAAAGTAAAATGTTCTCTTTTTTTTTACCAACATTGAAAAAAGAACATTTAGTTATCTAGGCTAACTGAAGCCACATGCTCTGAGCTTTGCATCCATCCATCCATCCATACCCACTTGTTCCTTTCGCAGGGTTGCTGGTACCCATGTCCAGAAGTCACTGTGCCAGATGCAGGTTATACTCTGGACAGGTTGCTAATCCATCTCTTGTCCAACTCATTTAGTTACTTTTGTCCTAATAAGTTACTTTGGTGCAGGTGTTATCCAAAAAAAGCTTGTGCACAAAAACATTTGTATAACTACTGATTTGTATTTAAGTCTGTTGCTTGTAGCACAACCTGTCACCAGGTCTTGTTGTTCAGGATGAGATTTTATGAGTTCTGAGACCCGATCAATTCTAATTCAAGCACTGGCATTATGTCCTCAGAATAAAAGACTGAATGAAAGCAGTTTTAGGACAGTGCTTTGAAATCTTGTGTGTTGGGAGCACACAGCTCCCAACACATGGCTCCAGCCATTTCTAACCTGTGTATTATATTTTTAATAAAGATCTTGGTTGCAAGATGAGCATCTTTTTGGCCACAGACACTTGGTGTTATGGAGGATACCCAGATAGTCATCTGCTGTCACAAGAATTTAATTCTTGACGCATCGGCAAAGCTTTTGAAAGCCTTCCACTTCCAGCTCTGCTGTTGCCAGATCACTATTAGCATCACATTTTCCTGGAAGCATCACTGGCCACTGACTGAAAAAGACATTATGCTGTAGAACTAAACACAAAGTAACTAGACAGAAGAAAAACCTCTGAACCACAGTAAAACTAAAACATTATGCCGAGGCTGTGCCAAAGGGCTAAATTCAGTTTCCAAACGGTTTAACCAAGCCTGGTGCTGATGGAAACCTAAATGCTATTAGCTGTTAGTTGAGACAGTCTCCTGCTGCTGTTAGCCTTACTTAAATGGTGTGGCACACCTTGAAGGATTATACACAGATGAATTACCGACTCAGCCAAAAACAGCATTTAGATGAATAAAGTGCTTAGGGAACATTTCCATCTTATATACACACACACACACACACACACACACATATATATATATATATATATATATATAACACCTGTGTAAGGTTTTAGTTTGAGAAGTTATCAGATTTCAATCACATTTTAAGTGATGAACCAGATTAAAGGAAACGCCAGTTTAGTTTAGTTTTTTTGGAACATTTCGGTTTATGTCATCTATCTCAGTTTTTATGTTCATTTCACTAAAACATTTCAAGTGGACTAAGCTCAGAATTTGGTGCTACTTCAATACTGCAACATTAAAATGTACAAGACCTGTTTGAACGAAGACCGTATCTGGCACAATGCACTCTTTGTCTATGTCTTACAAGGACTTTTAAACCTAATTAAAAGTATAATAATGTAGAAAAGTCTTATTTTGTCCTTTTTTTGGCACAGAGCAGGACAATGAAATTAGAAAACTGTGCAGCAATTAGTACAATGTCTCTAAACTCCATCAGCTTCCTGATAAAAGCTTTTGCTGAGTTTGAATCACATTTGGTAAATTAACTGAAGGGAACATCAAGATCTGAAGGTCTGATGCTACTTTTACCACACACATGCACAAAGAGTCAGAATAAAAAAAAAGCACTTAAAATATTTTTTATAAAAAATAAAAAAAGATCTTCAAAGAGCTGGATAATTAGGGGGCATTGCAAGGAAAGGAATGTGTTATCAATGCATATGGCTTTAAGAGCTTTTCTTTTTTGTTTCATTTGTTACAAATGCATAAATGTATCAATTTTGTTAAAATGCATTTACTTGATGTATAAATAGTACATTTCTGTCCTTATATGTAAGCACCAGGAAATAAAACAGTGCATACCTTGTTCTTCCACCTGAACACTTTGTCACTAAAATGACAAAACCCTTTTTTTTTTTCTAAAATGATGCAGAAAAACTGCTCCATCAGTTCTAGACTGGACTTTGTACAAAGTAATTGTTTATTATCCGAGTGTCCCAAAAATCTCTTTAAAAGTCTTCAGTTGATCTAAAATGCTGCTGCCAGAGTTCTGATGAGTTAGACAGAAGAGATCATATGTTTCCAGTGTCAGCTTCTCCCTTTTAGCTCCCTGACAAAATTCAAAATCTTACTTCTGACCTACAAAGCCCTCAACAACCTAGCTCCATCTTATATTACAGATCTTATTGTTCTATTTTTTCCTAACAAAGAACTTCACTCTCAGACTGCAGATTTACTTGTGGTTCCTAAAGTTTCCAAAAGCAGCATGATATGAAGATCTTTCAGTTATCAGGCTCCTCTCTTGTGGAACCAACTTCCAGTTTCTGTCCGTGAGGCTGACACATTGTCTACTTTTTTTAAGATTAGGCTTAAGTCTTTCCTTTTTTATAAATCATATTGTTACGGTTGGCTTGGGATTCCTGAGCTACCCCTTAGTAATGCTGCTATAGGCTTAGAATGTAAGGAAACAGACCACATAGCATCCCTCTGTTGCCCTCCCTTGTTCTATGCTCCATGTTTGTAGTTGCAATCATTGCTGTCAAAAATCTGACGTTAATTATGTCCATTGCATACATAAATACTGAAATTGCCCACTGTTATGAGTTTGTCAGTATTCAGTAAGTTAGATAATAAGTCTGAGAGTTCAGACAAAAACTTAGAATAAGATTAGAACAGGTGCAACTTTATTGATCTCTTGAATATATTTCTTCAGGGAAATTACAATAAAATAAAAACAGTCCGATGGACAATGAATAACCAGTAAGTGATTTTTCTGATTTCCATTTTAGTTGTGACAGAATGAAGGTCAAGGGCTCAAAACAATTATATTAATTGGTTTAGCATTAATCCAGAGTGAAAAACAGCAGCTACTCCTCCTCCTCAACCTGTGATTCTAGAGTTAGAAAATTTAAATAATTAGCAGGAGTGGATTCATTTATACTGACAAAACCCTCCTGTTGTAGCCAGGTTTCTGTCAGATATCAATATGATGACCAGTTATCAAATAACAGAGACGTTGATGACTTCAGCAAGCAAGAAAGATCTGTAACATGTGCAAACACTCCAGGCATTAGAAAATGTGGTGATTCTAATCCATTCTAGCTATTAAAGATAATCTGACTCATAAGAATGCTGCAGACATTAGCCAATCAAAAATAACTATAAGCTGTTAATATTATGGATATTGAGCTCAAGTTTGATAAAGTAGTAGCTGGTAGTCGTTCACAACTCTGTTTTTGAATGCAGCATCTAGTTCATTCAACCTTTATTTATACAGGTTAATCCCATTGAGCCTCGGAGACTCATTTACAAGAAAATTGTAAAATTGCATGAGACTGTGCATAATGTTTCAAGGTTTGATCAAAACAACTAAAACTTTATGGCTCAACAAAAGATTACGAGTCTAAAACTATGTTACGTAATGCAGCTGGCAGTATGCACACCTTCAAGAAATGCTAGGCCTTTAAGTTTGTATTATTTGTTTATTATTTGTAAGCAGTGCATAAAAATATTCTGTTTTTAGATGCACTTCTATCCAGTTATTTTTCTCTCCTGAAGCAACGCTTTTAGATACAATCCCAGCACTGAGAGCAAGGCAGAGCTACAGGAGCCGCACCATGCAGCGAAATGGATATTTTACTGGTCAGGTATATCTTAAAACAATCAGAGGCTTGATGAATTGGCCGAATAGCTGATGTATGGCTGGAATGGAAGGGGTATTTGGAGAAGGTTTGAGTCAGGGAAATGCACCCCATCGATCAGCGTGATTAAAGGCTTTGGCCAAGCTAAAACAAACTCAACACTGTGAGGGCCTGGCCTTAAAGATACAGTCCACGTTCCAGAGACCTAACAGCTGATCCCTTTGCAGGCAATGGTCACTTGGATTGGCACTAACAGTAGAGTTTGTGCCTTAGCTAAAATAATGGTGTATATTCCATTAGGCAAAACTTTATATTATAGCTATTCACTGAGGGGGGGAAAAAAGAATGAGTATTGTGTAGAAGTTTGCATATCAAATAACTGAATTTGACTGTTACCCAGATCATAGTCGTCTAAAGCTGTTTAAGTCTTTTCCAACATAACCAAGCCTCTGGCTAACTGTAAACCAAAAAGAAGTGAAACGGCAGGGACAATAAACACTTGCTACTTTTTCATTGGCACTTTGACAGCACTATAGAAAGTGTTTCATTTACACCCAATCTGCAAACAAGAGAACCTGTGTGCACAAGCTTACACACACACACTCACACATATATGTGTGTGTGTGTGTGTGTGTGTGGGGGGGGGGGGGTGCCCCATGGCCAAATCCATTGTAGCCAAGGCTCTTTACTAATAAATACAGCTTTGTGTCAGCAGCTCTACATATTTAAAGCCATTAATGGGTTCTGCAGTGTTCACTCTTGCGCTCAAACCCACTGAGTAAAAAAAAAAAGTCACTGGTGAGTTCTGTCAGCAGAGCAGCCAACAAAGGCAAATAGGTGCTGCCCTACCTGGAAATGCAAGGTCAAATGCACGACTTAACCAAACAGAGGCTAAGTTGCTGCCTAAATCACAAGGCTCAAAGGTAATTAAAAAGTAATCAACCTAAAATGGAGATTTTAGCCTGTGCCCTAATCTTTCCTTTTTTTTTTTGTACAGTTTAGTCTCTGGGTTGGAAGGTCGAGTGGCTGGTGACCTGCTGCCTCACAACTAAAACGTCACTGGTTCAAATCTTGGCTGGAACTTTATATGTTGGGTTTGTACTTTCTCCCCACATGTGAGGGTTTTCTGTGTGGGCTCCAGTTTAGACTTGCAGCTGGCACTTAATTTGTGAACTCCAGGTGGTGGCTGCCACGGTGGCTACAAAGCAGGCCAAAGCTGACATAGTGTGGACGGAAGTGGGCGATGCATATGATGCAGTTTGGCAAGTCATTCACACACACAAAATAGGATTTTCAGAAATAGGCTGCACAAACTGAGCCCGCACGGCTAGCTGTTGTTTTTTTTTCTTTTTTTTCTTAGTCACAAACACTCAGAATTGAGTGAGACTGAAACAAGTTTTTTAAATTTCAATATTAAGGTTAATTTGAGTCGAACAACATGTCTTCAACAGTTACATTACCACTGAGTAACAACCTCAACGGTGAAATGAACTGTTACAAACCTAAAGAAAACTATCGATCCAACAATTTTCTGTCAAGTCATCTGGACAGTTTCTTTTTCTTTTTTTTTTCTGAAATGTTTCACCTTCCATCCAGAAGGCTTCATCAGTCAAGGAAACACACAACACAAAACTGATTCTCCCCCAAACAGCTTACTCCAAAGTAGAACAAACCAGTTATGTTGGTGCTAAGATGGTGTCTTTGGCACTCCCCCTCCTATTGTGCCGGCCGTAAACTATTGATATTTTCACTGGGCCAGACATCGTCAATGCTGGGCAAAAAAACGTGCATCTCGATCTCTTAGTGGGTGAATGGTGGCACAGTGGTTAGTGGAAGAGAGCCTGTTATTGGCCGCAGATTTAAACCCCGGGCTTAGCGCATGGCTGAGGTGAGCTGGACTGGGAAGCTCAGTCCTCACCTCCTTCTACAGGTGTGCAGTGGAGAGCATACTGTGCTCCTGCATTTAAAAAAATAAAAAATAAATCACTGTAATGCCACTTTAATTGGTGATATGTGACTCAACTGTGCTGCTGGTTATCTCATGCTGCTGTATTCATTCATACCCATCTACTCACTAAAAAAAACTCAGTTCGGACTGCTGTTTAATATACCGTATTATTTTACATTATTAGTGTTTAGAGTATATCTAAGATCTTTTAGAGTACTGTTTGGCGTTCGTTTAGCATATATCTTAGTGTAGCTCTTAGATCCTTATATACTGTTTATTTTTAAACTTTACATTTGTGCTATTTTTGGGTGTAACTGGGACCCTGAGTACATATTTTCATTCCACCTCATGTACCACATGTGATGCGAATGACAATAAACTTGACTTGAACTTGAACTGACATTTGTTTAACTCTGGTCCCTTCAGTACACCCCCCCCCCCCCCCCCCCCATACACACACCCTGTGATTTAGGATGCAGCTTCATATGCAGAGAAAAATGCAAAATATGAATAACCCCATTGAGGATTAATACATTTAATACTTAGGACTATTATTGTATTGTATGATATGCTTTTGAATAAATCACCTTTGTTGGTCACACTTCACATCTGTCAGCTTGTTAACTCATAAACTTACAGTTTATCTATTTGGGAAATAAAAAAAAACATTTTGTGAAAACTTTCATATTTGGATAAAGATTTCTGTCTGACAGCATCAATATCAAAAAATAATTCACTCACAAAATTTAATTACTTCTCTCTTTACCTTTCCTCCCACAGCTCTCCCACCCTATGTGACACAATGCCAACGTGAAATGTAAGCAATGAGGATTTGGGCTGAACTTCAGCTGAGATGAAGAGGCAGCTAGAACACAGAACAAAATGAAAGCCAGTGTGGAGACAGAGCCAACACAACTTTATTTCTGCTGAAAAAGAAATATGACTCTTGTATAAAACCTTTTTTGTTGACAGCGTCTTTACCTTTTTTTTTTTTTACTGTTAGCATCATTGCAGCTAGTATCACTGTGAACTAACATGCATTTATAAAACTGTCCAATCTAAAGCCTAATTAGAAGCTTTACATTGACACAGTTGGGCTCATATTGTTTACAGGGAATGCCCTCTATGCAGATGATCATTTAATCTACCTGACAGAGGAGGAGGAGCTACTACCCACAACTGTGGTTATAAAAAAAACAAGTCTATCTGTGGAAAGATATACAAAATAAAGCAAGTATTTGATTAAGACTCACCCAGTACTTAGTTGTATAAGACTTGGATCAGTGTTGGAACAAAATAAGTCCACATGTGGAAAACCCTATTTAAAATGGCATAAAAGGAATAAAAATGGGTTACTTTAAATGATGGAATGCTTTGTTTAATACTCACTTCAGTGTCTTTTGGCAGAGCTTTAATTTTGCTGAGGGGTTTATTCCTCCACAATTTTATTGTCTGACTCTTGTGACTTACAGCTGCTTAGCCAACTACAGCTGGAAATATCCCTGAGATTACCTTTTTATGAATTGATTTCAGAAAATGTATCATCAGTGTTTAATCAGACTCCATAAAAGGAAACAGCAGCATTTCTGTCTGATACTCAGGATGTGGTGTTTGTGTGAATACCTGTCATATGGAAGCTATCAGAGTCTGGATGATTAAAGGAAAAATAGACGATGCAGACTACCTGTAGGAAGTTAAATATGTAACATGCTCTTCTTAAGCAGTTCTCAAAGAATCAGCCACAAGTGTCCGTTCTCATTCTTTGAATCCCCACTCCCCTTTGGTTTATTCAGAAACCTCAGCATCCAAACAATAGAGATATAAGATCATTTTCGTCCATCCGACAAACAGCATCATCTCATTTAGTGCTGGAACAGAGCAGAGATATTTTAACTACTGTTTCCACCCTGTTTGCAATAAATACCTTTCTGATGGGCATGGCAGTGACAACCGTACACAGGGGAACATGAATTAGAAATTAGGCTGATAAGAGAAAAAACAGAGAATCCAAGAAACTTAGATAGTGATGAAAACATAGGGGATGTTCAAACACACATGGCATTGCCAAAATAGATAAAAGAGTGCTGAAAAGAAGAAAAGAGGTGAGAAGGTCACATAGAGTAGCAACTGAGTCCCAATCATTGAAGGAAACAGTACAAGAAGAACATAGTTGCTAAAACACATTACTGAACTCAAAGCTAATCCGAAAAGACAGTCAGACTGAGTAAAAATAGACAGAAAAATAATTAAATGAATGAATTCAAAAATGGTTGAAGACAAAAACAACTGGACTTCTATTTTGTAGATGAAGACAAGAACAGAAGTCCATTTGTTTTTTCTTTAACCTTTTTTTGGATTTATCATTTCCTGCATGACTGAGAATCTACAACAGCAAATTAAATAAATAAAAAGATTAAAAATAGAAACTGCTTTTTAATGAAGGATGACAATGAAGGACCTGAATGCAAGTACATGGGAAGACAAGTTGAAAGCAATTGAGAAATTTTATATAAAAAAAAAGAAACAGATTGAACAAGAGCCAACAGTAAAACAAACAAACAAACAAGAAGGATAGATTATGAAGTGAGTTCAACAAAGCTGGAGTTCCTGTCCTTAAGAGAAAAACTCAAAGGATTGGAACTGTCAGAAACTCAGGTGGAGGAGGACACCAGAATAACCTGCACAGCCTAGACTGCAATGTCTAGAAAACATGGCTGCACATCTTGCTGGTTGCTTGGTTCCCAAAGTTCAGTCAGACCACAATCAAAACTTCACACATTTTCTTTCACATTTAAATGATCGACTAATCCCCAACCTTTGCAGCCCAGTAACAGCCTTCAATGATCCTGGCTTGGCATTCTTCTTTACTGCCAGTGTGTTTTTACATGGAAAAAGGCATTGCATGCAGTACTTGACCATGCTTCTGATCAAAGTATAAAACTGTTAAGACAACAATATTGAAATCCTGACATAAAAACTAATTTAGGGCAGTTTGTAATCTCTTGTATGATTCACACATTTCTGTGTGTAGCCTAACAGAGGAGCTCCAACATTAGTTGATTGATGTCCCAGCACTGCTACATTCAGGAAGTCCTTTGTCCCTCAAAAACCATCAGACTGTTCAACTCCTCCCCGTACGGTAAAAACAGAACCTTGTAAATCTGCGGTACTACGGACACTTATGTATGTGTATGTATATACAGTATATACACATTTACATATATATATATATATGTGTATACATATATATACATATATATATATATATGTGTATACATATATATACATATATATATATATATATATATATATATATATATATATATATATACACACATAAGTTAATTAGAGCATGTTACTGGATACCTCAAGTTTTCCCCTGAGATTAACAAAGTATGTATGTATGTATGTATGTATTATGTATATATGTATGTATATATGTATGTATTATGTATGTATGCATATATGTATGTATATATGTATTATGTATGTCTGTATATATGTATGTACATATCTAACTATCTAACTATCTATCTATCTATCTATCTATCTATCTATCTATCTATCTATCTATCTATCTATCTATCTATCTATCTATATATCTATCTATATATCTATATATCTATATATCTATCTATCTATATGCAGCTTCTTAAGGGCTCAAAATGGAGCACATTCATATTTCCAGGTTTCATTTTAAGTTTCATATGTCATATTTATCTGCCTGGATTCATGTGAACTAATTTAAATTAATTTGTCAAACAGAGTGATGCATATCCTGATACATGCTCAATAATCCTAGAGTCTAGAATGAGTGATCTAGAGTGATGCATGTAAGACAAAATCAACAGCCTATAGTTATTTTTTATCTATCCATTTTATGTCATCCTGATCCTGTTCAGGCTCACTGACTGATGTTTCAAATGCTGGCATTTTAAGCTTTATATTTAACAACTTGATCTGTTTTTAAAAAATAGTGCAACACTGAGCAGAACTTTGATGCTGCTTTGGTCCGAGTTTATTATATGAGACATTATTAAGAACACCATATGAGACTTTATTACCATGGTCTCCTTTATGATACTACAAAATTTTGACTTTCAGCTCAACCAAGCTAGCTAAGATGTGAAACTTAATTTGTAGTCTTGCCCTCAGGTGTGGCGGGGCAGCAGAGAGTAAAACAACCAGAGAACAAAGCAATAAAATGTCAAACTGGAAGGAAACACAAGGACTAAAATCACATGAGAAATAAAACAAATCCAGCAAAATACAGACGTCACCATGAGTTAAAATGAACACAATCTGCAATATGACGGCATCAGCAATATGCCACCAAAGATTTAAAAAGCATAAATCTGCAATGCCAGGAGAGTTTTTAATTGTGTGCTGTGGTTTTGACCAGTCTAATGAAATCATTCAACATGGAAACCCACCAACACTAAAAATATCCTCTCAAAGAAAACCGCAGCACCGTTTTTTTGACAAAAGTGATGAAGACAACAATTAGAACAGATATCAACTGAGGCAGACCTGTGAAAAGCCCACTTCATCCACAAACTTGGATTTCAGTTCCAAAATGTCTGCTTATCAAGGAAAGACTGGCAACACCAGGAAGTTTTGATTCCAAACAGCTTTCCATCTAAACCGATGGTATCACCGAGAACAGCAGGAAGAAAGACGGATCCTTACCTAGAACGCCCAGGCGGTAGTTGACCGTAATGACAATCACATTCCCGTAGCTGGCCAGGATGCTGCCGTCAAACATATTCCCAGTTCCTTCCATGTAGGATCCTCCGTGGATAAAAACCATCACTGGCTTGGGGCTTCCACTCTCTCTGATGTCTGGGAAAGAAGAGGTGGAACAGGCAGATGGACTGATTAGATGACAGCCAAGTGATGACATAATACTTTAGGAGGCTTTAGCCACCTTTTTTAATTGTATTTATTTATTTTTCCAATGTATTTCTGGCTCACAGGCTTTATAATGTAGAAACCTCTTTAGTTTCAGGCATCAAATAGTAATTTTCCCATATTTTAGTGGTGGCTGGAAAATATATTTATTTACTGACTCCAAGTGCAGTAGGTGTTAATGAACCAGGACAGGTGATGGGGTGTTTTGATTTTACTGCAGCCTGACAACATGCAGCAGTGGCAATTGAATGTGTCACACCAAGTTGAGACAGAACTTGGACAATTAATCTAAGAAAAAATCTAATTGAAAATAGCATATTAGGTTTGGCATGTTTATAAAAGAGCCTTGCTTCACTGAGATGCAATCTTGTAAAAAATTAAAGCCCTGTTTTTATTTTCCAGTGTAGAAAAACGTTTGCCTTGACTCTGAAAAAATAAAATGTACGCACTCGATGGCAGCAGAGGCAATTAAAGGGAATTAGAAACTGATAACGACACTTTTCTATTTAAATAATTGGTATTTTGTAATTTGAAGGATAAAGTGTTAATTCTGATAAAAGCCAAATCACTTCCATGATGTAGGAATAAAGATAAATTATGTGAGAAATAAAAACGGTTTAAATGTCTTCTCAGATGGTGTTTCAGTGGCTTTAGCTTCAATTGAGCTTCTGATGATCGCACTTTCAGAAGGTGTTCAACGTGCAGACATGAACTGCTGAGTGAGTTCAACAATCTGTCGCTTGTTTTGTCAGAGTGCCAATAAATCAGGTAAATTAAGTCAAATTTACAACACAGCAGTTTCTGTCTTTTTTCTCCTCTGTTTAAATCATGATTATTGCACTAAATGATATCACGGTGGTAAAATCCAAAATTATACACAGTGTCAATTGAGGGGTAATTTAATTAACCTTTTATTTAAACAGACAATTTGGTACTGTCATTACAATAATAATAATACTGCACATCAAAAGTTATTCCAATATTGCACAGCCCAAACATTTGCTTAATTATCTGCCTTATAGCAGGAAGACGATATCAGCATAAGGAAGTAGTGCATCTTTTCTTAACACATCTTCATTTAATGTCATATAGTTTTCATTTTATGAATTTTTCTCATCTACTGTATATGTGTACTTTGATCTGAAACAGCGTTACGTCTAAACAAGAGTGCAGAATATGGCATATTATACAACAAACTATTATACAGCAACACAGCGATTTGTAGCATTGGTCTGGACAAGCAAAGACCTTGTATAACATTTGACCTTGATTTGTGACGTTGAACTTGGCGCTGGGGTGATGAACAGTTATGCAACACTCTGTCTAATGATTGCGCGTATGTGTGTGAAGTTACATTAAATTATCTTGAGTGGATCAAAGGTCTTGGGCAGGACAAGAGAAAGTTTACGGACGGAGGCTGTATCATTTACAACCACATTTTGATGGGGGTACAAAAATGATAGAAGAAGAACTTTGGCAACCAGGTTGTCCAACTGGGGATTTCCGTCTGTCTAAACAGATCTCACTTGTAAATGAGTCTTCTAGGCTTAATGTGACTTATCTGTCTAAATAAAGGTTGATTGAATGAGTATGCATGGTGCATCATCATCATGAAAATATGTTTATTCAGTGTGGCTGAGTGACAGGTACCAGTCCCAACACTGTCTGTGTTCTGTGGGAAACATGTTTGCATCGGTGGAAGGGGTCAGAAAACAACCCAAATATCGGGTTAACATGGCATCAGCCAACCCTTGTTTTTTTTTTTTTTATGACTGATCGCTAACAGGATGGAAATAATCTTAATTAGGATATCCTTCGATTTTAGTGCTCACGTTTTATACTCAAGTTCAAACCTTAAAATAATGTCAGTATGGGACCTTCAAAGGGTGTCCCATGGTGCAGAGGGGGCTTCAGTCTCTGACACAACTTCAGTTTGAGCTGGGCTGTGAGGAGAAAGGATGGCAAGATCCAACAGCATCCTGAAAACCTACGTTCAAAACTAGCTCTCACTTTAATCTCTCGTTGCCCAGAAATGGGGCTTTTAATCTTCCTTCCTTGGTATCTCCATCAGTACACGTAACATCACACATCGTTTATCCCACTGATGTTTTATCAGAGAGCCACTCGGGGCCGGTGGGAGATCAGTGAGTCTATAGGGGATTAATAATTAATCAACCCAAGAAAAAGTTACCTCAAGTGAAACAAAGGTGTTCAGTTGCAGGAGGACAAAGGACAGCAGGTTTGTTTCTGCATTTAAGGCCATTGAAATCAGCAAAAACCCAAAAGAAGTGCTTTACTCGTTTCTTAATGTCGTTGTGAACGTGGCTTTGCTGCTTTCATGTGGAGTTCAAGTAGCTCAGATTATTCATCACAGGATTCCTTCAGAGTCAGTTTGATTTTATTTTGGATCCTCTTTTAATTCCCACTTTGAGTTGATCTTTTGTTGTGGAAAACCTGAGAGACTGTTTTATTTGGAGCCGAGTGTTAAAAGCACCAAACTAAACTAACTACCGGAACAGGAAAATCTGTCAGCTAATTTAAATCATGGTTATAAATAAAATGCGGCCTCTTTCCTGCCTTCTGTGTCCTCAGCTTGTCCTTTTATATTCTATCAAAACAGAGCATGCTACATAACTTCTATGATTTGTTATCATAATTGTATTTGGTTTTTTTTTTTATAATTATTTATATTATTCTTTTGCTCCCTGTATTGTCAGCAGAGACCACTATGCAGCTTCTCATCATATCTCAATTGAAAGGCTTCCAAAAACTTCCTAAAAGGTCAAAGCCTAAGGAAAGCATGCGTCTGTGTCTGGCAGTAAAAAGAAAAAGAAAACTACACATGTGCAAGCTATCCAAATCGAAAGGAATCTAACTGCATAAATTAAACATAAGCATTGCCTGAAATAATGCTTATCGCCTGTGGCCTTTTAATAAAAGAGTTTTGAATTAAAATCATCTTCTAATGAAATGATGGAGTTAAAGTTATTCTGATCAAACCTTGTGAGTGGTAAACATGCACATACAGGTCTCTCTTAAAAATGAGCCCTCGTGACTCAGTGAGACTAACCTGCATAAATAAAGGTTAAATAAATAAATGAAAACATTCATGTGATAGTATGGCGATTCCAGAGTTCTGGAAGTGCTGGAGATGAATATCTCAAACAGCCACACAAATGTAACCGCAATATCTGTAAAACTAAATAAGTTAAATGATTTATGTTATTAATGTGTTAGATAATATTGATTAGCCATGGCGTCCATCTTAAATTAGGTAGACTCTAAAATAGGCATGGGCAAACTATGACCTTTAGGCCATAAAAGGACTGTTGGAGTTTTTAAACCTTCCTGCCAAACTTGTACAAAGTATATTATTAAATTAAATTATATTATTACTCATTAGTGGTGAAGGCTGCACAGAAAACAGTTGGAGTCAGCCTCACCACCATCACATACATCTAAACCTCTTGATGCAGGAAGAGGGCCACCTGCATCATGAAGGATCCTACTCACCCAGCACACACTTCTTGCCCCGCTCCACTCAGGCAGGAGGTTGAGGAGCATTAAGTGCAGAACCACTAGACTGAGGAACAGATTCTACCCTGAAGCTGTTAGACTCATGAATCCTTAATCATGGTTATCACTGTGAAAATAACACAGTAATTCCACTTGATAGTTGATATGTGCAGCTGACTATCCATGCTGCTGATTTATTTCATGCTGCTGTGTTCATTTGTACTCAGCTGCTCACACAGACTCATGTTTGTGCTGATGTTGTCCGGCGTATTGTTTTTATACTTTGTCCTATTAGTGCTTAGTGTAATCTTAGTTGTAATGCATTTCTTAGTTCATATCTTAGATACTACTACTTTTTACTTTGCAATTTTATACTTTGTTGGATTTAACTGGGACACTACGAAATTTCGTTCCACCACATGAGCCATATGTGATGCAAATTCATTCAACCTTTATTTAGACAGGTAAATCCCATTGAGCCTCGATGACTCATTTACAAGAGAGACCTGATTTCAACAAAGAATGACAACAATGGACAACAGTGACAACAAATGACAATAAAGAACATTGACTTGACCTGACATGCATTTATTTTGAATTTTACCTGTAATTTCAACATTTCCCAAATAGACATGACCCACTCCAGACATGTTGACCTTCATTGGAATGTGGTGTATTATGCTGCATTCATGTACTTTTTGAAAGCTTGAAAGTTACAGTAATCTGCGTGATTTGGCTTTTTAGTTACAGTTAAATGTGAAGCTGATGTTGACAAACAACTGTCCTAACATACCATTGAAATATACATATATATATATACATATATATACATATATATACATATATATATATACATATATATATATATATATATATATATATATACACATACATACATACATACATACATACAGTATATATGTATAATATATAATAGTATAAAAATAAGTTAGTAAGGTTTATAAGAAAGCATAAAAAGGAATATTACAGTGATTTATTAACCAAAAGTAATGGTGATACGAAATCAACATGGCGAGTAATGAATAGTGTTCTGAAAAATCACAAGGTAAAAACAGGTATTTCACAATATTATGTGGAGGATGACAATGAAATCCATGATCAGAATGAAATTATAAATGGATTTAATCATTATTTTGTGAATGTTGGCTCAAGTCTTGCAGCTAAAATAGTGAAAGTAGATAATAATGTGAGTCATACAGTTATTGGTTGTGCCAACAGTATTTTTCTTGATGGAACTCTCAAAGAAGAAATAATGAATATAGTAAAACATTTTGCAGACAAGAGATCAAAAGACTGGGCGGACATGGATATGATGTTTGTAAAAGACATAATGAGTTATGTCATTGAGCCATTTACATATATATGTAATTTATCATTTTCAGCAGGAATATTTCCAGACAGTATGCAAGTAGCTAAGGTAGTTCCTTTTTAAGAATGGTGAGAAATGTGTGTTCAATAATTATAGACCAATATCCTTATTACCACATTTTTCAAAAATTTCAGAAAAATTATTTGTGATCAGATTTGATCTATTTATTGCTAAACAAAATATTCTAAGTAGCAGTCAGTATGGGTTTAGAGCAAATAACTCCATGAGAGCCATTGATGTAGAGTCGAGGGTGTCAAGATTTGTAGTTAGTGAGGTGAAGTTTTTGGGTGTTATCATTGATGACAAGCTAACATGGAAACATCACATACATTCTGTAAGAACAAAAATAGCCAAATCTATTGCAGTAGTGTACAAAGTAAGGGACTTATTGAATGATAAATCTCTGTATATGTTGTATAACGCGATAGTTGTTCCACACTTAATTTATTGTATTGATGTTTCGGGGAAAACGTGCAAAACAATTATAACTCCTATTTTTGTTTTACAGATAAGAGCTGTAAAAATTATTACCAGGGAAGCATTTCAATCACCCATCAAGCACATTATTTTATCAGCTGAAGTTATTGAAGTTCCATGATTTGCTAGATTATAATATTTTATCAGTTATGTATAGGGCTCATAATAATAAAGTACCTTTAAATATCCAATTAAATTTTGTTAAAAGAGAGAGCTGTTGTAATCTTAAGGGGATGGCAATCTTTGTGAAACCTAAATTTCGAACTAGTCTGAAGGAATGGTCTACCTCAATCCAGGGAATTTGGTTATGGAATAATCTGGAGAGTGATGTTAAAAATGTCAGATCAATGTCTATGTTTAGAAGAATAATCAAAGTTGGTTTGTTAAAAAAAAAA
>NC_056500.1:26120295-26135740 GCF_014905685.2 Nematolebias whitei
GTATATATACCCGCATATATATATATATTACAATAAACCTTGCATACTCATGCTTTGCTACCCATTAAAGGCCAAAGCCTTTCATGAAATGCTTATGCATTATTTTACATAATGAACATAACAACATTTTACATAATTAATTTTATATATTGTACATACTCCATGCTCCTGGTCCAGTCCCTCTGTCAAATTTTAGAACAGACCGAGTCAAAAGGTTTGCCCAGCTCTGCCCTGAAAGGTAACCAGTTGTGGATCTATCCAATTCATTCAACCTCTATTTATACAGGTTAGTCTCATTTAGTCTTGAAGACTAATTTTCAAGAGAGACCTGTAAATGATAATATTATATTGTTAGTGCATATGTAATGTATTGTATACATATATTATGTGTGTAGTGTTCAGAGTATGCGCTGGGTATGGTGTTCATCTACTAACACCAAATTTTAGTTGAATGTATGTGAAATCAATAGCATTTTAGCCATTTTAGTGTTTCCTATGGTCAAATTGCTGTGTGAAATGGTGCTACAACGGTTAATCTTGTAGAAATACACCTAGTGGGTTCTTCCTGAAAGCTTGATTAAGTGGTTCATGAGCTATTTTGCTAACACAAAAGTTTAATTCAATTGGTATAATGGCAATGTTTTAAAAGTGTTACGTAGGAGTTTTTGTTAAGGAAAACTCAGTCTGCATGGCATCAAATCATAGTTTATCTTCTGTAACATTAGCTGAGTTATAGTCAGATTTGTGTTTGATAAAGATGCTCAGTGTTGCAGCCATCTTGAACTGGGTTGACACCATCCGTGGTTGATGTATATGCACTGATTCATTTCAGAGAGTCTGATAATCCTTTCAGAGGTTTGTGAGATATTTTTCTAACGGTACAGACAAACAAACACACAGAAATGAGCAGAAACATATTCACTCTTGCTTTTTGCTGTGGGCAATAATAATCATTTAATTGTGTAAGAATGAAAATAAACTAACGTGAATGATGATGAGCAGAGTGATGCTGAAGTTTTACTGTGGTATGAAGGCAACGATGAACATTTCCAGTAATGAAATTCTGAAGTCTTGTAAATGAGAGTGATGAGTGACAGTCATGAGCACGATAATGGCTGCTTTACTGGTGATGAAAAACATAATTGTAGCTATTGCACGAACAAATTTAGCCATAACCATGTTGACAATGAAGATAGCCATAAACAAGACATTGACACTTATGATGATGTCAACATCCACAGTGATGTTAATGGTTATAATGTGGATGATGGTGAATGGTGCTTTTAGGCTCTGATGTGCTACAGCTTCTTGTGAATGGAGGTTTCTGATCTTCACAACACTGATGCTGACGATAAAGAACACTGCAGTGTTTATTGTTAACTTATATTTAAAGTGACACTCATGTGGACAGAATGGTAAAATAAAAATAAATAAATAAATATTGATCTCTTCTTTGAATTGTCATCTTATCATGGTGGAGGAGTTTGTATGTCTGAATGATTCTAGCAGCTATGTTGTCTGGGGCAATTGTAACGGCCCTGGTAGGATCACCCAAGGCAGATTAGTCTTTGGTGACAGGCCAAACAAAGCGTGATTCAGAAGACTTGTATGGACAGGAAAAAAACAAAGAATTCAGTGTCCCTTGCCTAAAAGTGGATTAACAGGGCCCCACCCTGGAGCCAGGCCTGGGGGGAGAGGCTCTTGGGCGAGTGCCTGGTGACTGGGTCTCTAGCCACGGGGCCAGGTTGGGCTCAGTCCGAAGGAGCAAGATGGGTTTGCTTTCCTGTGGGTCTACCACCTACAGGAAGGGCCATACAAGTCGGGTGTATGATGCCATAGGCAGTGACCGAAGGCAGGGTCCTTGTCGCCCTGAATCTGGCTTACCAAAGCTGGCTCTTGGGACATGTAATGTAATTTATCTGGTGGGAACGGAGCCTGAGCTTGTGTGTGATGCTGAGAGGTAGCAACTAGATATAGGTGGGCTCACCTCGACGCACATCATAGGCTCTGGAACCAATCTCCTTGAGATGGGCTGGACTTTATTCCACTCTGAATTTGCCCATGGTAAAAGGCGTCAAGCTGGTATGGTTATGCTTTTAGCTCCCCGACTTGGTGCCTGTGTGTTGAAGTTTTCCCTGGTAGATGAGTGGGTGGCTTCCATGCACTTTTGGGTGGGGGGATGGGATTTGACTGTTGTTCGTGCATAAGCGACGAAGGGCAGTTCAAAGTATCCGGCCTTCTTGGAGTCCTTGACAGCAGTGCTGGAAGGTGTGCCAGCTGGGGACACCTTTATTCTGCTGGGGGACTTCATTGTTTGCGGCTGTTTGTTTTTGACTGGTAGTTATTTGGGTCAGAAGATGGGGGAAGATGCCTGACAGACCTGGTAGACCCTAACTGGGAATGCCTGGCAGAAGAACCCATCAGAAAGATATTCAACTCGCACCTCCGTGAAAGCTTAAAATGCATCCCAGCTGAGGCAGGGGGCATTTAGTTTGAGTGGGCCATGTTCTGCGCCTCAGTGTTGAAGTAGCTGCCTTGAGCTGTGGCCGCAAGGTTGTTGGTGCCTCTCACCGTGGCCAACTTCAAATTCAATGGTGGACACCCCAGGTTAGGGAGGCTGTCAAGCTGAAGGAGTCCTATGTTGTTCTTGTTTACTAGTGGGACTCCAGAGGCATCTGAGGAGTACTGGAGGGCCAAGCAGTCTGCAGGCTTGACTGTTTCTGAGGCAAAAGCTGGAGGTGGAAGGAGTTCAGTGAGGCTTTGGATAAAATACTCAGTTGGCTCTAAGGAGATTCTGGCAAACCATCAGATGGCTCAGGAAGGGAAACAGCACATTATTGCCACTGTTTTCTGAGAATGATGGGTGCTGTTGACCAGTGATGTTGTTGAGAGGTGAAAGGAATACTTCTAGGACCTTCTCAATCTCACTGGCACGGCTTCCTTGGAATAAGCCGAGTCTGTGGATTTCAGGGATGGTCCTAACCATGTCCATAACCTTGGCTTAGTCGCTGATTTAATTAAAACAGTCTATGGTGACGGGGTTCCTGGGTTGGATGAGCTTCACCTTGATTTCCTTAAGGCTCTGTCTTGGATGACACAACTTTGCAACATTGCATGGACATTGGGGGCAGTGCCACTGGATTGGCAGACAGGGGCGGTGGTTCTCCTCTTCAAAAAGGGGGACCGGAGGGTGTGCTCCAATTATAGGGGCATCACTCTCCTAAGCCTCCCTGGTAAGGTCTCTTCAGGGGTACTAGAGAAGTGAGTCAGATTGTTTGTTGAACCTCAGTTCCAGGAGGAACAATGTAAGTTCCCTCCTGGCCGTGGAACACTGGGTCAGCTCTTTTCTCTCACTAGGGTTCTCGAGGGGTCATGGGAGTTTACCCATCTAGTCTACATGTGTTTTGTTGACTTGGAGAAGGCTTTATACCATGTTCCTCGAGGTACACTGTGGGGAGTGATCTGTGAATATGGTATTGGGGGCCCATTGCTACGGGTTGTTTAGTCCCTAGACAAGCGGTGTGAGAGTTTGGTTTGGATTGCCAGTAGTAAGTCGACCCATTCAGGGTGGGAGTTGAACTCCGCCAGGGCTGCCTGTTGTCACAGATTCTGTTCATAATTTTTATGGACAGAATGTCTTGGTGCAGCCAGGGGGTGGAGGGAATCCGGTTCGATGGCCTATGGATTCCATCTCTGCTCTTTGCAGATGATGTGGTCCTGTTGATATCATTGTCTCATGACCTCCAGCAGAGGATCTCACTGGAGCTGTTCTCAGCCGAGTGTGAAGTAACTGGGATGAGAATCAGCGCCTCCAATTCTGAGGCTATGGTCCTCAGTCCAAAAAGGATGAATTGCTCTCTTCGGGTCGAGAGTGAGGTTCTGCCTCAAATGGAAGAGTTCAAATATTTGGGTTTTGATCACGAGTGAGGGAAGAATGGAGAGTGAGATTGACAGATGGATTGGTGCAGCATCTGGAGTATTGCGGACTCTGTGCCTAGTTTGTTGTGGTGAAGAGGGAGCTGAGCTGCAAGGCAAAGTTTTCTGTTTACCAGTCAGTCTATGTTCCAACCCTCACCTATGGCCACAAAACCTGCATAGTGGCTGAAAGAATGAGATTGCAGATATAGGTAGATGAAATGAGTTTCCTCCGCAGAGGAGTTGGACTCTCCCTCAGAGATAGGGTGAGAAGTTCGGTTATCCAGAAGAGACTCGGAGTAGAACCGATGCTCATTCACATTGAGAGGAGCCAAGTGAGATGGTTCGGGCATCTGGTAAGGATGGTTCCTGGGCGCCTCACTAGGAAGAAGCTTCGGGCATGTCCAAGGAGACCTCAGGGAAGACTCAGGACACGTTGGAGAGATTATGTCTCTTGGTTGACCTGGGAATACCTTGGGGTTATACCAGAAGGGCTGGAAGAGGTGGCTGTGGAAAGAGATGTCTGGGCCTTCCTGCTCAAGCTGCTGCCCCTGCAACCCGACTTCAGAACAAGCAGAAGGGGGGCGGGGGGGGGGGGGGGGGGGGGGGGGGGGGGGGGGGGGGAGGGATGGATGGATGGATGGATGGATGGATGGATGGATGGATGGATGGAATAAAAAACACCCGTGAGGTTTAGTAGTTGTGCTTAATGATTTTACAATTACAGTTGTGATGATGTAATGATGGTCAAGTTTGTGTTGGCAGATGTGATAAAGAAGATAACCATTCTAATAATGCTAATGTCCTGAATATGAACATAATAAAGACTGATGTTTATCTTAGCAACAACCACGGCAACTTAACCATGTCATGATATAACATCTGTATCCATGGCGATTATATTGGGGCTAGTTGTGCTGCTGCAGATGATCATGATGCTGGTAAGGTTTAACTTGCTCATGGCACAGCATGAATTGTGCTTTTTAAGAACTAAAATAAGTGGATTGGTAATGCTAATGTTCATCAACTAATATTGATAATATCTAATTTGAATACTATTTTTTTTATGACAATATACTTTTTATAAATAAATACAACAAAACTAGTATTTTTTTTTAAGTTTTTTAGATTGCTTGGCATAACAGTGTTTAATGCACATAACAGTCTCTGGTTTAGCTCATTTTGGTGAACTATTAGGACGCATTTTATCGAATTGCATTTATGATATTTTTTCTAATACAGTATATAAAGACCCCTTCAGAGTGGGGAAAAAAAAACACTATAATGTAAAAATCTGATAAAATTAGGATAGTTTTTGTTTGTTTTGTTTTTTTTACACAGAGGGAGTGAAAGGTCCACTATTGTTTTGAGTATTCACTAAACGTCTGCCGTGAGGTCTTGATGTATTAGAGTTGTAGTCTCAGCATAGCAGAGACCTGGGTGGAGTGTGGGGGAGCATGGTGACAGCAGTAACAACGTGTCCATTGTGTATAGTGATTGTCAGAGGCTTTGAAGCAGGACTGACCACACTGGACTAGTTCATAAGTCATCACACCCAGCAGCAAGTGAGTTAGTTCCTTAAAAAGGTTCTTAAATGTATTTTGCTACTGCACCAGGAGAATGATGTTATATGATTTTTGGTGAGGAAGGTGTCTTTGTTGTACCAGTTTGATTAACAAGAGTACAGTAACACAACACATTCTATGCTTTTTGACAAACCATTATAAACAATATAACAACTGATGGCAATGGGCCAGACAAAGACATTGCTTTAACGTTGACCTTGACTTGTGGTCTTGATCTTGAAGCTGCAGTGATGAAAAAAATGTGTGGTGTGCAGTCTAGTGGTGGTACAAATGTGTATGAAGTTTGGTTAAAATATCTTGAGCAGACATGAGCAGAAGGGTCGGACAAGAGAAAGTTCATGTGCATACTGAGACTATACCATAATACATCCCGCCTTCAATGGGTGTATAAAAATTCTAAATTATTTTTATTTTTAGGAAAATTCTGCAGAAAGCCCAAAAGTCATGGTCGGGTGTAGCATAGGCAGCTCCATGACTTACTTTCCACTGAAGCTGTTTTTTCAAACTTGTTGCGATGCATTTTGAATAAGCTTGTTAAGCTGTGGATACTGTAGTAGCGTTGCTACCTGGTCCAGTATTGGTGCATTCACGAGTGTTCAGGCATGAGGACCTTGTTACTCAGAAAATTGCTTCAGAGTTTTAGCCATTGTTTTTGTAAAAAAAAAAAAAAAAAAAAAAAAAAAAACTTTTGTTAAATTTTGCATGACCTATCCCTTATTTTAGTTTTCTGGGGAAGCTTTGTGCTGTGAAACAGTTCTGTGGACATGTGTTTTCAAGTATTACATGAAAAGAAGAATTAATTTCTGCTGCAGCAACACACATCCAGCATGGCTGTTAGAGCTGCCTCTTTTTGTTCTGCGCTGAAGGTCAGCAGTAATGAGGTGAGGTTAGAGGAAAACTGCTGTGGCTGTGTGAGCATTTGATGGATTTACTTGCATTTACCTGGCTTTACTAAATGAACCGAATCCCCATGGATACTAAACCCAGAGTCGCTTCAGGTTTTAAGTTTATGCTATCCATTTTTCCCCTTCCAGGCATCATCCAATTGGTTTCAACGTCTGGTCCCAGAGCCAAAATAAACCATCTTAACCCTGGATGCTCCCTCCATTCTCCGATCATCTTAATTAATCCTCATTCAGATGTTGAAGGGTTTCACTTACCCTCATCTTGCATGAAGTGACTTAGTAGTGTATTGAAACTGATTACTGGAGCCAGTGCTGTTCAAATTAATATTGATGTAATTATTGTAATGCTCTACTGTCACAAAGTTATTCTGTTTACTCTAATTGTTTTGATTCCAATTTTCAATCACACTGATTGGAAACAGGCAGGGAGATCAAGTCTCCTCCCAGACTGGATTCTTTCAAAGGGTTCAAAAACCCATCAAGCTAAATAAATATAACACATATGAAAGTGGGGTGCAGTTTTGAAAAAATTCCACCATTTTGATTTTTTTTTTTAGTAAGTATGGGGAAGACGAATTATCGAGATTAAGTAGCATGCAAGCTACAAGCAGATCTCTGCTTTCTGGAGGATGAGGTTACGATCAAAGACTCATGTGCTTCAGATTTCTTAAAGCAACCTCGAGAGATGCCCCCAGGCTGCAGCAACAGCTTTAGTATCATCTCCATCTACCTGTGTAGAGGAATTATCATTTCAGCAACACGAACAAGTAGAGGAGCTTCCTTTTGCTTTTTTTTTTTTTTTTTAATCACGTCCTGTTTTCAGTGAACAGATCATGATTTGACTTTAAAAAAAATAATTTTTTTATTAATTGAAAACATCCAATGACCTCATGCAGCCACTTGAGAAGTAAATGCAGAAGATTTATCCACAAGACTAATGATTTATTATTATTTATTTTCCAGAAACAGGTTTTCTGGAGTGGTGGCACTGCTGTAGATCTAATGTGTTCATATAATTAAAAAAAAACATATTTTATTTAAAATAAATGGACAATATTTCTACTAGGCAGTGATGAGTAATGTATAGTGCTGGCAGGATTAGAATGAAACCCTCTGGGGGTTTTCATGATATGTTTTGGCTTCGGGATCAGCTAAACACCCTTCTTTTGCTCTAAACTACTTTTCTACATACTTCACATACTATACAAGATTAATATCACTTAGGTTTTGCTATAATACTTTACATGTGGTACCAGGAGGCTCGTAAGTGTCATGGCGTCCCTACTCTTAACTGCTCAGTGCTGTAAAAACAGGAGCTTGGAGCAAATCCCTCGCTCTCAGGGACTCTCCTGTTAGCATCTTTATTCCCAGCACAAAAAGGATTATAAACACCAGCTTTATAAAGCTTAAAGAGACTGTAAAATACATGATTTGCAGAGGGAGGGGGCAGTGAAGACAGTTCTCTGACTGCATCTTTGAAGGGTCAAAGGTGAGGAGTGTCGAGGAATAACAGGGCAAGGGAAATAGAGGTGGTGGGGGGGGGGGGGGGGGGGTGTATTATAAGCTGGCCTGACAGAGTGTGTGTACCAGGATGTGTGTTTTCCCAGGCATATTTTTCTCTATATTAAACCGGATTAGTTGCCTGCCCTGCATCCTTTATCGAGATAATACTTGAAGCTTGCTGGGATTTTATTGAATAGATCGGTGAGAACTATGTGACTTGCTTTAATCTTATTAGTGTGTGTGTGAGGACGTGCTTGTGTGTGTGTGTGTTTCCATACGTTTGCAAGCTCCCAGAAAAGCAGCATGATAGCACAGATCAAAAGGATTCCGATAGTTGGAAGTCTTATTTAGATTGAATTTGTTGACTTGGTGCCACGCAGTGGAGGGGCCTTATTAGACCTTCTGCCTGTCATTAAAACAGCTCTGCAGCAGCCTGGGGGGGGTCTGTCCCAGGGTTTTATCAAGGACAATTCCATGTGACTTACTTCTCATAGCAATCAAACAAAAGTCTCTGCCTAAACTTTAGATCCCTAGTATTTGAAAACGCAGACGGCTGTAGCATAAAAAGATTTGATGTCTGCGTCAGACGTAGCAGAGTTTGAAGCAGATTTATCACCTGCTGGTAAGAAGTAAAGGATAACATTATTTATGCCCACACCTGTTTGTGTCGGTCTTTTAGCAAAATATGTCATGGATCACTGAATGAAATGAATTGAAACTTTCAGGATGAAATCACTGGATTAAATAACTTTGGGATTAGAGCTGGTCGTCTCAGCTAACAGACAATAGGAACAACACAGAAACTTTTTTCTTCTTCTTCTTTATGTTTATTGAGCTAAAGTTTAAAGTGGTAGTAGCTGAGGGTCATTCACAACATATTCTCTGAACATCTTGTGATGATGCAAATGATTGCATTGTTAAATTCAAAATATTTATTAATACATCTTTGGTTAAAACTCCAGCATTACCATAGCATATTTTTCAGATTATAAGGCACACTTAAAATCCTTTAATTTTCTCACAAAATGACAGTGAGCTTTATAATCTGGTGCGCTTTATGTACTTTTTATTAAATCTGGTTGTGCTTACTGACCTCGAAGCGATTTTATGTGGTACAACCGAACAATGTTGAGAGTTACAGTGAATGAGTTGAATTAAAGTTTGATTTATCTGACTGCTTTGTTTGGATTAATGTGCTTTATAATCCAGTGGCGCCTTATAGTCCAAAAAATATAGTAATCATTTCTCTTACCAGGTTATTCCCAGAGTTAATTAAATGTAAATGTTTATACAATTGTATCGGCATGGAAGAAGGAAAAATGCCCGAGATTGTTTTTTGTTTTATTTTATATGTTTATTGTGTGAGCAGATTTGTCCTGTCATCTAATTGGCTTCAAGCATGAAGTCAGTGTGACTGAATTAGGTCATATATCGAGGTAATCGACATGCTCTCAGCTCTTTGAGCTTCTGCAGGCTTCAGATGTGCACAACTCTATCAGACTAGTTGTTCATGCTCATGCTGTTCAAACTTTGATAAACTGGACAAGCTGAGGCAGCCTTTAGGTTTTCAAAAAACTAGAGAGAACTAAAAGAAAATTAAGAAACGTTCATAAGAAAAATGATGGAATATTTTCTAAATAGTTCATACTAAACACCATGAAGATCCCTGTCAAAGTGTCAACAATATGTCACCTAAAAAATAAATCAATAAATCTGTTTTTAATTCATCAACTGTTTGTTTTTGGTTTGTTTTCTCGTATATTTGTGTTTCTTTTGAGTTACAACTCCAAGTAAAATAATAAAGAGGATTTTTATTTTTTTTCGGTTTCTCGTTTTTGAGATTAAAGTCATAATATTAAAGTTTTTAAAAAAGGATTAGAGGTAAAAGTGTTATATCAATAACAAAAGAAGGTCTGAAGAAGTGAACCTGAAACCAGAGATTTGTTGTTTCTCCCTCTCATGTTTTTTTTTTTTTTACTGGATAAATTACAAAAGAACAACAAAACCCTTGTTCCTGAACGTGTCCTAGGTGTGGTTCTTCACTGTCAAAACTAGAACAAAAACACTTTTTAATCCTTCAAAAAAAGAGTCTCAAACAAACGGGTGCACTCAGAATAATGACAAATCATATGGCACCTATATTATTAATATTATTATTAATGTTAATAGTTTTGTTGTTGTTCAATGGTTGAACTTCGACTGCAGCCTAAAGTCATGAAAGATTTGAAGCATTATTTAAAGTCATACATTGTTGTTATTTTTTTTATTTTTTTATTAGATACAGCCATTGATTTTATTGTTAAGCACTTTAGTAACAGCTGCTGTTTTTAAATGTGCTTTATAAATAAATTTGACTTGACGACTTGACAACCATCAAGTTTTCATTAAAAGCTTTACACTGAAACAGGCCTGTTTTAATCTTTCATATTCATTTTATTAATGAAATCTAAGAGATGGACAGTTTTTTTAAAGTTGGGAGTTTACAGCAGATTGTGGAGGCTGGTTGGAGGGGGTGATGGGTTTGGTTTCATTAATTCTCCAGATGGAGCACGTGTGTGTCGGTCGGAGTTTACCTGCTGCAGGTGTCGGGCTCATATTAGAAAAAAAAAAAAAACGATGTTTGGATGTGTCCCATATGAAACCTGTAGTTTTCCCCTTTAGTTGAGTATCATGAGTATTATGAGCAGAGTATTATGACGTGTCTATGTGTCTGATTGGATCTTAATCCCAGAGGATCCAGTAATTTAGATGCATTTCTTTTGACAGTTTTGTGTCTGTCAGTGGTGGGCAGTTCAAATGTTGCTCTGAAGGTGTGAAAACTGAGATGATCAAAGTGGAGCAGCATTGAGTCAAACAAGTCACTAATTACACATTAGTGATGTTTTTTGCACTAATGCATGTTGGTTTTTGATTCTTCTTTATCCTCCTGAGACCCAAGCTTTTGTTTGGTGTGCATTTCCTCTTTCTCCAAGGTACATGAGATTAATAGGACCTAATAAGTCAAATATCTAGACTCTGTCATGGTACAGGAAGCAGTTTTAGAAAAAAAGATGATGTCCTCATATGAGGACAGTAGGTTTATTTTTGCATTTTATATGTTTATTTGCAAATTGGGGTCAGAAGGTCCCAATTACTCTAAAAATAAACAAACAAACAAACAAAAAATTCTGCTTTCTATGATAAATTCTCAAAAAAAAAAAAAAAAAATCAATGTCCTCCTGAGACCTCACACTGGTTCTCAGGAGG
The DNA here is from genome assembly GCF_014905685.2 of Nematolebias whitei. NCBI lineage: Eukaryota > Metazoa > Chordata > Actinopteri > Cyprinodontiformes > Rivulidae > Nematolebias > Nematolebias whitei. The sequence continues at coordinate 26,131,451 of NC_056500.1, forward strand.
TCAATCCCAAACTTTACTCTTGTCATTTTGGCTTCATTCTCAACATTTTTTAATTTTATTTTAAGTGAGCCTAATATGCCATTGACACTTGACATATTTCATTTGTTTTATTTCTCAAACTGTTGCCACATTTTTTTACACACTTTTAGCTGTTTTTATCTAATCACAGTGTTGAGCAGCCGACCTAACATGCTGCACGTGACAAATATTAAATCTATGTGATGCCCCAAACATAAAGAAGTCTGTTAGTTTAGCATACAAGCCAGCTAGCCAGTGGTTAAACGTGTTCAAACATGACCACATTTAGGCAAATTAAAAGACAATACATGCAAACATGTCATAACAGCTGGCTGGAGGGTTCAGTTATTTATCTGCTGGTGGGATGCAACATAGCAAAGTAAGAAAAAAGTAAATGAACAGGCAAATCCAAGCAGAAACTTTATGTTACAATATTAATACCAAAGAATGGAGGGAGACATGAAAACTGTAGACATCAAGCTGAAAAGGACAAAACACATTTAGCTCAAAAAGAGTTTACGAGTAAAGAGCAAAAAGAAAATGTCCATTCTTTCAAAAAAAGGACAAGAAATGTAAGAAAATCAAAGAAGATAAAAATTGGAGGAGAAAGGGGAGTTCTGGTTTCCCTTGTCATGCAAATCAGATTGACATTGGGGGTAAAAAAATACCTTCATCGTCCGTGCGGTCACTATCACTTAAATCATCAGTGTGTTTCTTTGTAAGGGGACCTAAAGGACCAAGAAGGAGAAAATGGAGGAAAACAAGATGATCAAGAACACACACAGCTTTCAAAAGATGCTCTCAAAAGACAAGAAGGTTATTCTAATTCTTATTGCACTCCTTTAAAGAAAAATACTCCCTCCGACAGAAACCTTCTTACATGGTTTAAGAATCGTTTCAGTTACAGGGCAAGACAAGAGGGAGCTTACCAAAAAAAAAAAAAAAAAAAAAAAAGAGGTAAAAAAAAGAAAAAGAAAAAAGATTTCTGGTAAAAATGAAAAAATAACAAGATAGAGCCACAGGATCAGAAGACATCAAGCTCTTTAGAACAGTGCAGAAAGCAGCAGGAATTGTACATTTCAACGGGTCGTGTTAACAATTAAAAATGGGTCTGTGGCGCTGAAGGAAAGAAACAACAATCTGTAAAAGAAGCAGGTTTTTAAGAGCAGAGCATTGAATAGAAGCACGTGACCATCTCCACCTGTTTGCAGCTCACTTTCTGTGAAGTCTGCTGCAGAAAACCCAACTGCAGGGTCACAGTGTCTGAATTTGTCCTCATGACAGAAAGAAAAACAGATGAGAACACAAATTAACAGCTATTTGAAAGGATGGTCTGCATCACATGACTCTTAATCTGTTTACACCTGTCTTGTTTGCAGTTCCAGTCTTCTGAGACATGAACGATCTGAGAGCTCAAAATGATCTGGGGTTACTGTTCACATGCAGGATTAGAGAATATACATTTATCTGTCAATAAATCCTGCTTTAACCATGCATGGGGATGCATGTAGGAAAATGTTATTAATGTAATCATTTCTAAATATAGTTATAAAATATGAGTATAAATATGTAAAAACTGGCTTAATTTGAGCTGGATCATGCAGGAACAGGATCCAGGAACTCTTATTTTGACAGGGTGCATTGCAGTAATGGTTTGCATGAATCCGACTTACCAATAATAAAATTATGAACAAATATGACTGCCTTGAACAAATGAAACCTATACTGGACATGCAATCTGAAAATAATTACATAAACACTAATTTTAAACAGAACAGCCACTTATAAGCTTCCTAATATCACATCAGAGCTGCCCCTTCAATTAAACAGTTTCGCTTCTACCCTTAAAAAAAATCTTTGCCCTTAAATTACAGTCACAGGGAATTTAGTTAAAAAACAAAAATATAATTAAACAGCACAGTTAATTTGCAAATCATTTTTAGTGGGTCATTAATAAAATGTTGATTATTAAAAATACAACATAAATGTTTGATGGGTAACACCTACATCACGTATCAAAACAACAGCGCCAATTTGTCAAAATAACAGCAATCAAAATGTTGAAGACAGTCCAATTTACTTTTTTATATATATATATATATATATATATATATATATATATATATATATATATATTCTTATTGTACAACTAAACAACTGAAAACTGAAGTGCACGAAGGCAGTGGCAATGGAGATAGTACTCGACGTGGGGTGTGGGGGTGGTGGGGATGCTTGAGAGAAACATAGATGTTTAACAACCCGTTAAAATATACCAGAAGGCAGGAAATGGCTGTACTTTATTCATAATTTTCTGGGGGGGGGGGAAACCCCCCCCCCCCCCCCCTGTTATTTGTGTGTTGCATATTTGCTGTTCTGTTTAGGCATGTAAAAATAATGTTTCAGTTTGGGGCGTAATATAAGGTAGAGGCTTTTAATCTATTTTCTGATGCATCAAGAAGCAGATATTTGCAAATATGAATGGATTTAAAACAATCAGAAATGGCTTATTATTTTAAATGACTAAGGTCCTGTAAGGTACCGCAAAGATGATGGATCTTCAAAGTGTAATCTCATCAAAAAACTTGATCGAGAAAAACAAACAGGAACTTCTGCATTGAAAGCCAATGTTTAAAAGCACTTCAGTTACTTTAAATGTAAAAGCAAAAAAAAAAAAAAAAAAAAAACAGTTGGCAATCAACACATCATGTTTCCCTCCAGAGGAAGGAGAAGACAACCTGCTGGTGGTAGCTGCCACTGCTAACAGTAATGTCTGGGTTGCAGGTGTTGGAGATCAGTTAATTAATGCCATTCACAATTTCCTCATGTCCCTGTGGCTAGCAGTCCTACTACTCCAGTTTTGATTGTTGTTCAAAGGTTTTGTGCAACAATGTTGTGTCTCAAAACACTTAGAGTAGTTCCACGTGTCTCAACCAAGTTCAGATCTACTCACACGGCTGGTGATAAATGATGATAAATGCAGGGGTTTTTTGTCCCGTCTCTGTCTGTTTCCTCATGTTTCCTGTTCAGCTCTGTTTTTCCTCCTTGTTTTCAGCCCCTGTCTCACCTGTGTCTCATGTTAATCACTGCAGGCTCTGTCATTGTCCCAATCAGTGTCTGTGTATATATTTGGTTCCTCTGCGTCTAGTCTTTGTCTCCAGATTGTCCTTCAATGGTGTCTTGGTTTGCCTCCCATCATGTCTGCTCTGATCTGTTCTCAGTACCAGTAAGTGGCTGCCTGTCAGCCTTTTTATTTTGTTTTTTGAGAATAAATATTTTGATATTTTTACCTCAAGCCTCCTTGTCATCTTCCTGCACTTGGGTTCAACACTCCTGATGGCAGATCCTGACAGAATCCGGAGACCCTTACTGAACCCAGCAGGAAGATGATAACTTTGTTCGAGTTTTTGGCCCGTGAGGTGGATAAAACCGTCCAACGAGACAAAGAAAAGGAGGAGAGAAAGAAGAATCCATTTCTCGGGACCCGCCTGGCCATTAAACCCGGGTCCTCAGCCTCTCTGTCTCACTCCTCCTCATCTGCTCGTCACACTGCTGCACCTCGCTGCTGCACCCCGCTGCCCACCTCCTCCTCTATCTCCTCCTGGCTGTCCCGCATGATCGTCTGAGAGAGGGGGGCGAACTGCTGGTCCTCCCCAAATCCAGCGCATGGAGAAGAGAGCTTGGCAGGCAAGGGGGAAGCCCAGCCCTTGGTCGCCGATTGAACGGTGGAAGATTTCGCTGGGGGGTGAGGTACCCGTGTCTACGAGAGGAGCGGTCCAGCTCTCGCTCGCTGGAGGAGCAAGGGGTAAGTTCGCTGGGGTGAGAGGAACCCATGTCCACACTTGCTGGAGGAGCACTCCAGCCCTCCCTCAATGGAGGAGCTGGAACGGTGGCAGGCTTCTCTGGTGGCGATGTATCTTGGTCCGCCCAGCTGCGAGGAGGTCCAGGCGGACACCCCATCTCCTGCTGCAGCTCCTTCTCCTGCAGCTGCAGATCCGGACATTGTCCCTGCAGCTCTGGCCCCATCTCCACTGGCTGCAGCCCTAGCCCCATCTCCACCGGCTGCAGCTCTGGTCCCTGGTTCTCCAGCTGCAGCCCTGTCTCCGGTCCCTTGTTCCCCAGCTGCAGCCCCGATCCCTGTTTCTCCAGCTGCAGCCCAGTCTCCGGTCCCTGGTTCCCCAACTGCAGCCCCGATCCCTGGTTCTCCAGCTGAAGCCCCATCTCCGGTCCATGGTTCTCCAGCTGAAGCCCCGTTTCCGGTCCCTGGTTCCCCAG
>NC_056500.1:26135750-26135942 GCF_014905685.2 Nematolebias whitei
GCCCCGTTTCCGGTCCCTGGTTCCCCAGCTGCAGCCCCGATCCCTGGCTCCCCAGCTGCAGTCCCGTCTCCAGTCCCTGGTTCTCCAGCTGAAGCCCCGTTTCCAGTCCCTGGTTCCCCAGCTGCAGCCCCGATCCCTGGCTCCTCAGCTGCAGTCCCGTCTCCGGTCCCTGGTTCTCCAGCTGAAGCCCCG
>NC_056500.1:26135952-26143765 GCF_014905685.2 Nematolebias whitei
TCCAGCTGAAGCCCCGTCTCCGGTCCCTGGTTCTCCAGCTGCAGCCCTGTCTCCGGTCCCTGGTTCCCCGGCTGCAGCCCCTATCCCTGTTTCTCTGGCTGCAGCCCTGTCTCCGGTCCCTGGTTCCCCAGCTGCAGCCCCGATCTTTGGCTCTCCAGCTGAAGCCCCGATCGGTGGCTCCCCAGTTGCAGTCCCATCTCCGGTCCCTGGTTCTCCAGTTGAAGCCCCATCTCCAGTCCCTGATTCCCCAGCTGCAGCCCCGATCCCTGGCTCCCCAGCTGCAGTTCCATCTCCGGTCTCTGGTTCTCCTGCTGCTGCAGCTCAGACTCCACCACCTGCTGCTGCAGCTCAGACTCCACCACCTGCTGCTGCAGCTCAGACTCCTCCACCTGCTGCTGCAGCTCAGACTCCTCCACCTGCTGCTGCAGCTCAGACTCCTCCACCTGCTGCTGCAGCTCAGACTCCACCACCTGCTGCTTGTCTGGACCCCGGCTCCTCTGCAGTCCTCGCTCCTGGTCTGGACCCCGGCTCCTCTGCAGTCCTCGCTCCTGGTCTGGACCCCGGCTCCTCTGCAGTCCTCGCTCCTGGTCTGGACCCCGGCTCCTCTGCAGTCCTCACTCCTGAGTCTACTGCAGAAGATCGTCAGTCTGCAGAGAGCTCAGGGTCCCCGCCTTGCAGCACCCATGGTCAGTCTTTCGACGTCTCCGCTCCCGGCTCGTCTCTGGAGGTCCTCGCTCAGGGCTCATCTGTGGTCTTCATTCCCGACCCGCCTGCCAAAGTCCTCACCCCTGGTTTGGCTTTGGAGTTCCTCATCTACCTGAGTCCAGGCAGGCAGAGATGGACTCCTCTACTACCTGGGAAGGGACGGTCACCCATTGAAACCCTGGCCTGAGGGTGGATGGTTTCCTGGCCGGCCCCCTGATCTCTTGCTTCATCAAGGACGGTCACCTGTTCACCCTCCTGAGTACTGGTCCTGCCCTGGATGGTCTACCGCCCACCTTGACTCTGGGACAGGGTCTGGGGTCTTTGTGGTTTGCGTTTGGGGTTTCCCAGGGTTAATTCCTGCTGTTTTTTTTTTTTGTTCTTTTGGTCTTGTATCTACTCGTCCTGTTTTGTCCCGCCTCCTACACAAGTTGAATGCAGCTTGTCTTTGGGATGTCATGAGCCATCCCTTCAGTGTGGGGTACTGTAGGGTTTTGGGGTTTTTGTCCCGTCTCTGTCTGTTTCCTCACGTTTCCTGTTCAGCTCTGTTTTTTCCTCCTTGTGTTCAGCCCCTGTCTCACCTGTGTCATGTTAATCACTGCAGGTGTCTATTGTTGTCCCAATCAGTGTTTGTGTATATATTCAGTTCCTCTTGTCTTTGTCTCCGGGTTGTCCTTCAGTGGTGTCTTGGTTTGCTTCCTGTCGTCTGATCTGTTCTCAGTACCAGTAAGTGGCTGCCCTGTCAGCCTTTTGATTGTGTTTGAGAATAAACATTTTGATAGTTTTACCTCGAGCTTCCTTGTCATCTTCCTGCACTTGGGTTCAACACTCCTGATGGCAGATCCTGACAATAAATGTGCTTTCTTGTATTTAAATTTGTCCTCCCTCAGCTTAAATCCGAAATATTAAAGTAGCTGTGTACAACCAGTCGACGTGGGCCTCAAAATAATGTAGAATGCAGTTTGTCAAGCGGTACATAAAGAAACAGGCCAACTTTTTTTTTTTTTTTTTTTTTAATACTTCAGCTGTGCAAAATGTGGCTGCACGGTTCGCTGGTTACAAACAAGAATTCAGTGACATTGCAACTTTGCCTGTTTACACACAATTTCTTATTGCTAACTAGTATTTTTATGTATTTACTTTTGTAAGTGTTATAGATATGTCTCTATGAATTGAAGCTGCGGATTTAAAAAAGTTATTCCATGAGTTTTCCCACCTAGTTTGAACTTTGACACATTTTGTACTGTAGGCTCCCCTCTGTTTTTACCTACACAACATGTGCAACGTTTAGTAGATTGAATAGCTTTATCTATTGCTTTATCATTTGGCAGTTTAGCCAGTTACCAAAAAAAACCAAACATGAGTGCACTTGTCGAGGTGACAGACAAGACCGATTGGCTGAACGAATCCATCGTCAGATGTCTGTAACGTCATGGTTCTGTATGGACACACCCCTAATTCATGTGATGTATTTTATGGTTACACCAGACTCAAGAATAAGCAAATTTTACAAAGCAAAAGTTACAACAAAAAAGTAAAATTAAAAATTGAAATTAAAAAGAACAAAAAAAATGGGAACTTCCGATTGGTTGAATTTTCCTGAAATCCATCAACTGGGGCTTCAGTTTGTCTTCAAGGATGCAATTCAGCAGTTTGACAGGTGGAGAGGTCAGGTGCTTCTTCATTAAAACCAACATGTCACCATTTTTAAAGTATGATCTTAAACTGAAGACATTTTTTAAGCTACAAACATTCGCATGAAAAGAACCTCAGAGATGCAGACAGATATATTTCAGAAGTTCAGAAACATGCAGCCTGAACAAACGTCTGCACAGAGCATGCATACAGAGAAACACTAGAGCATTTGACAGTTTTCAGATCATCACACACACACACACACACACACACACACATACAGAGCCACATATAAAGCAATGAGTCGCCACCAGGCCTCAAACAGCAACATGTGATGAGGAAATGACCACACTGTCCTTCCATTCACCTCCAGTAAACACAGCTCTGACATTTATGATTGATTCAACTCAATAAAATAAAAATAAAACTTTCCTCAATTAACAAAAGCTTTCAATCAAGTGGGAAAACACCAGCTCACAATTACACAACTATAAGCACAAAATCAGTCTAACTTTATTTTTATATTTGTAAATATATCTGCTTTATACACAAAAAGACACCATGATGTCACTTCCTGCCAACTTCCTGGACCGACTGGTTGAATCTGGGGTCTGAAACCTGTGGCTCTGTGGTCTTATCCAGCTCTTTGCTCCCTCTGCAGTGGCTCAAAAGTGTTGACTAAAAATAGCAAAGTAATTTAACGTTCATATACCTAACTGCTACATAAAAAGGCTTGATTTATCAATGGTCCTGTACAGTTTTGTGCAGTTTGTGAATAAAATATCCAAAGAGAATCATCCAACAGTTCAAGGAGCAAAACACATGAATCACTTTGTGCTAATAGTTTGTAGCCTGTTAGCATGTCATTCGTTTAAATTTTATGTAACATATTGTTTACAATTTATGACAGTAATACCATGAATAAATTACAATGAAGTGTTTTTTATATTAGTTTTAAAATGCTTATTATTATTTTTTTAGGGGTAACCATCGGCCCCCTGCCTCCCACTTGGTGGCGCCCCTGGCCCTCTGTGCTCCTGACCCATGGTCAGACAGGTGTCCTCGCTCCTGGACCAGTATTTAGAGTACAGAGCAGGCAGCCAGGTAAAAATAATGCCATGCCAGTTTAATTCTGATGTTACAAAAGGAGCGAGCATCTGCTGCCGGATGTTAGCATGCAGGCAGGAGAACCAAGGAGAGACGTGTCGGCAGCAGCCTGCAGATCAACTTTAGCACATTTTTTTGTTTCTATGATCATCACTAATGTAAATCTAACTGATAAAAGCACAAAGAGTTTTTATTTGACAACATCGTGTTTGTTTAAAACCAGGATTTGAACAGAACTGAACCTCAGCGTTGTTGTGCTTCACTGTAAACAGGAGACTTTAATATCATTACCTTCATCTACTCTGTTCTGCATTCATGCTGAGTTCACGGATCCTGAACGCACATTATCTCTCAGCTGCTAAATGGGCTAGAACTGTAAACATCAACTGGTGGCTCATGGGCCAGTCTGAGTGTGTTGGGTGGCCATGTCTGGTCAGTGGTGATCTCTGTGCTACAAATTTCTTTAAAAAAATACAAATTAAGTTTTATATAAATCCATAAAAATGGTTGCTTATTATAAATATCAAAAGTTAAAATCAACTGTTAGCACTTATTAGTATTTTTAATGTAAACTAAAGATAACACTATGTTCAACTCCATCCATTATCTTTTACCCGCTTCTTCCATTTTGGGTCATGGGGGTTGCCGGTGTCCATGTCCAGCGGTCACTGTGCGAGAGGCGGGGTGCACCCTGGACAGGTCTCCAGTCCATCACAGGGACACATAGAGACAAATGAGACAAACAACCATTCACTCTCTCACTCACACTGAGGGACAATTTAGAGTTACCAATCAGTCTAACATGCATGTTTTTTGTCTGTGGGAGGAAACCATAGCACCCGGAGAAAACCCACGCATGCACGGAGAGAACATGCAAGCTCCACCCAGGAAGGCCCCCAGACCAGGATTTGAACCTGGGACCAGCTCGTTGAGAGGCAGCAGCTCTACCAGTTGCACCACCGTGCTGCCCTACATTTAACTCAAGTTATAGGTAAAAAAAATAAAATATTTTAGACTGTATACCCTCTGAAAAAAAGCTAACCTTTGCAGACTTATAAAAAATATTTTGCTACCCCGGCTATTTAATTCTTAGAAACAATAAAGCATAAAGTTAAATGACATGTACATTTTTAGACCAATTTGCTAAATGTTTTAAAGTGCTCAATGCAAAGATAAGAAGAGCAGACACAAAGAATTTGAAATTTAATAAAACCAAACCTGCCCAATATTTTTCTCATACTGAAGGTCAATGTTTCAATAATAAAAAATAAAAAAATTAAAAAAGGCATATTTTCTGACTGGCTGCCACCTACAACTTGTTTATCCCCAAGTACTCCGGTTTCCTCCCACAGTCCAAAAACACGCATGTTAGTCTGATTGCTAATTCTAAACTGTCCTTAGGTGTGAGTGACAGAGTGAATGGTTGTTTGTCTTGTTTGTCTCCATGTGTCCCTATGATCCACTGGAGACATGTCCAGAGTGTCCCCCGCCTCTCACACAGTGACAGCTGGATATGGACACTGGTTCCCCCAACCCAAAAAAGGAAAGTGGATAAAGAAAGTGGAAGACAGTCTAGAGGTTTTGCAAAAAGCTGCATGTTTGAAAGTCGAGCTGTCTCCATGGTGTTTCCCTTCCGGCTTGTTGTCTTACTCCATCTTTTTCTATATTTTGATTTGACTGCAGATTTATTTATATGTTCACTTTAAAGATTTTACACGTATGATTCCAGCATGTTTACCAACAGCCTGCATAATGCGTGTCTATCACATGATGGAAACTTGCACACATTGTATGGCACATTCAGGTGAGTGTTTCATTGCCATTCAGTGTGCACCTGCACTTTAGGATTGATTAGAGTCAAAATATGTGGAAATCTACTGGAAGAAACTCTTTCAAACTGAACCGTTTGATTTAGTCTAGAAGAACATTTTTATAACAGATTTTATAGTTTGCACAAAGTACCTTTAATTGTGACCTACTGGATGTGTTAAAATAACTTAAACTCATTCAGTTACAAATTAAAGTCCAGTTGTTTTTGCCTTTAATCTTGTTTGGATTAATTAAACTAAGTTTTAATCATATTAGATCAAAGGTGAGTATTTTACTTTTAATTATTTTTGTTCTTAAATTGACGTGCTGAGCTTTTGCAGATGTCCTTATCTTAAAACTAATTTTCTGTTTCCAAAAAATGCCCTTTCTGGTGGTTTATTTTGAGCAACTTGCCTTTAAGGTGTTCAGAAATGTACTTTTCTGGAGGGTTTCAGGGACAGATCACACTGGGAGCTAAAATAAAGATGCAAACAGGCCGACAAGCTAGTAGCATGATCTGATCATGTTACACGTCTTGTATTGTCAAAAAAATACAAAACGCTGCTGAACTATGCATTTTCTGTTATTATTAGTGAAGTTGATAAAAGTAATGTCTATGTTATCTTTGGGCAAAACTACAAAGCGCCTCTAAAGAGAGGCCAGTGAGCTGCAGGTTGCAAACATCTGGCCTGAAAAAAACTGTGATAGCAAGCAATCCTATTCAAAGCGTCTCCGCTGCATTTTGATATAATAGCCGCCCATCCAGTGTTTAGATAATTGGTAAAAACAGCCCATATTATAATAACTTAAAAGGTTTCTAACTGCATCAGTAGCTCGTGTTCATAAGGCCAAACTCTTCAACTCTCTGTAATGACTTTAAAAAGAAGCAGTTTCTGCATAGTTTGTCCTAAAGCGCTCCCCAACCCTTCTTTGTGAATATGACAAGTGATTTGATAAGCAAGAGCTGACTGTGCTTCTTCTACACGCTGAATAAGCACTAGACACAAAAGTCGCCTATTTTATATGGTGAACAGAGAAACTGCTGTCTAGGGACGTGCGGTCGGCACAGAAAGAAGCCTGCAGAGGGAGATCATAACGTTTGTCTTTGCTAAACGTTACCCAAGATTGTGCAATAAAGAGGGAGTTTTTTTTATGTATTTTCCCATAGATAAATGTATATGAAATATAAAATCTAGTTATTTTATTTCCATTACTGCCTGCTGTCAAAAGGCAAAGGACAACATGTGTCTGTACGGCTGTCTGTTACCAAAATGTCTCATGATCCACCGGACAGACTTTACTGAAACTTTAAGGAAGTAATCACTGAATGGACTTTTAGAACTGATTAACTTTTGGAGTTAACCTGTATAATAATGGACACAACTAGTTGAACTTTAAAAACAAAAATGGCTCGGTGAAGTTTATAGATTTTGACCAAAACCTTGGTGTGGTAGTGGCCGAGACTGATCCTCATCACATTTTCTGAGTTCTAACAGATTGTGTAAAATTGTTGGTTAAAGTTTTGCCATTAACTTTATTAAGTCAGCCCAATCCAAAATGGCTAATGGACTTTAGCTGACATAGGAATGGCTATGCAGTAGTCCCTCGCTACGCAGTTCGACTTTCGCGGACAAGCTCTTTTGCGGTTTTTCAACGTAAGATTGTACATGACACATGACTGTTAACTTTAATGTTATTCACATGATTGGGACGGTGCGGGATAAAAAGTTAATAAAAAAAAAAACTGGACAGGCGCAGACATTTTGTAGTTTTCTTTCAATCAAACTACACTGTAAGGTCGATCAATAGAACTACACTATCCAGAAGCCAACAGTGCTTCTGGCCGCTGCTTTCTGCTGAAATGGAGGGTAAGTTTTGCATCACAAGGTCAGAAGTAATGATCTACATGTCTCTATGAAGCTCACAGAACTGGCAGGAAAGTCGCAAATAATCCTGAAGCTTCCTGAAGCTCAATTATTCGTGCACATAAAAACCTAGGCAGGGTGGTGGACCTCATCACTGCAGGGTAGGTCTGCTGAACCTGAACCGAGCTGCAGCTGCTGTTCTGCAGAGCTGGTGAGTAAAGTGTTGCAGTACTGTACAGTACATATATGTATGATGTTAAAATGACATAGGTTTAAGAGTTTAGAACATTGCAAGAGTGTGGAAAGGGTTTATAAAGCCTTAATATTAGGGGTGCACTTATAAATTGGCCCTGATTTCCTTAATTTGGGAAATCGGACGATATTTGCATGAAAAACCGATTTGACTGTTTTTTTTTTTTTTTTTAATTAGTTTTAACAACAATTGTCTGAACTTCCTTTATATTTCAGAGCACTACCTCATGGCCAGTTAAAACAAGTTTGTATTGTTTCTAGGATATTGTTCAAAGGTTTGTTTTTAAACAAAAAAAGATTGAAAATTGAAGGTGTATTGTGAACTTATAACACCTGACTGTCGATTATTAAACAAAATCGTATCGGCCAAAATCGGAATCGGCAGGTCTGACTTTTTAGAAATCGGTGATAGGCCAGAAAACTGTAATCGATGCACCCCTATT
>NC_056500.1:26143865-26187621 GCF_014905685.2 Nematolebias whitei
TTAATATATATATTTATATATATATATATATATATATATATATATAAGAATACTAAATTAAATAGCATTACTACTTTGCAGTTTTTCACTTATCGCAGTGGTGTGTGTAATGTAACCCCTGTGATAATCGAGGGATTACTGTAACTCAGTCAATTTTACAGATATGGGTCTAAACTTTGATGTGGTAGTAGGTGAGAGTCCTTCACAACACATATTTCAACCTCAAATTAATCATGCAACATATTCCCAAAGTGCACGAGACACGGCATATTGTTATTTCAAATTTCGACCAAAATGACTATAACTTTGTCATAAAAGCCTGTTTTAAACAAACCTATTGTGTAATCGTATTGGCGCTCAGAATATGTGTTCGTAATGACTATGTAAATATCAGAAAAAATAAACACAAACACTGAGGTGCAGACATTTTGCGTCTTCAAATCTTCCGTAGCTGCGGCAGCCATCTTAAATCAGGTTTAGTCTAAAAGTGAATCAGTTGTCGAGGTACGTTTAATGATTACTTCCTGTGAGTTTCGTCCAGTGGCTCAAATGTTTAACTCCATCTGCTCATCATGACAAAGTTTTGCACAACTTGTGCTTGGGTAGAGATCACTCTCAGCTACTACCACACAGTAATTGTTGCTCAATATTTTTAATCAAACTGGCTGAGTTATATAGGCACTTTGTGTTTGCTAAGTTTGCATAGCTATGGCAGCCATCATGGATTGTGGTGACTGCAAAGGTTAACCAGTTGTAGATGATCATCCAAAAATTACTTCCCGAGAGTTTCATTAAAATTTGTCAAGTAATTCATGAAATATTTTGGTGACAGGCAGAGAACTGAACACACACACACACACAGACATGAGCAAACATTATGGTCCACTTTCCTCCTCGGCAGCAGGTGAAAAACACCTTAATAAACACACACACGCGCACACACACACACACATGCACACCACTTTAAACCTGGGAGAATATCAGTGAGAGCTGTAGCTCTGTGAGTCGTACACGTGCAGATGTTACAGTGGCATCTTTTTTTTATCCAGAGGGTTAGTAAGGATCAGAGCAGACAAGTCAGCTGCATGACAGCTCAGCTCTTAAGCCCCCCCCCCCCCCCCCCCCACACACACACACAAAGTCTGACTGAGACAGCGACACCAGACAACACAATCATGTGTCAACTTTAACTGGTCCAGAGACGAGGTGGACTCCACCCTCCTACCTGCCACCTGGACACGAGTGAGTGGCTCTTGCTCCAACCCTCCTGAGACCTCAACTGCTTTCAGCTCAGATTATAAACATGAAATGGTAAATGGACTGTACTTATGTCGTATACCTTATACGTGTTTATTTCTAAATTATCAAGATGCTCAAAATGCTTTACACTACAATCTGTGCCCTCATTTACCCATTCATACAGCACTCTACTAGATCTATACAAGAAATCAGTGCTTTATCACATTCATACGCCAATGGGACACACATCAGAGGCAACGAGGTGTTCACTGTCTTGCATAGGGACACTTCAGCATTTAACTGCTGGTGGAATCAAACCCTCAACTTTTGCATTGGAGGACGCCTGCTCTAACTACTCAGCCACAGCCCCCCCATAACATAATGAAACTTCATTTTTAGTCACGGCATCCTTATTTCTAGTCTCTCATGCTAAAATGAAACATTTGTACAACTCTTGCAAGAGCTGTGGCTCGTTTTTTCTTTTAAACAAGTCACAGGCTGAGCAACAAGCTAGGCTGTGTTTGGTCTTCTGTTTTTTTTTTTTTTTTTCAAGCAAAGTCTGATTTGGAAGGAAATAGAGCCTGCTTTATGCACAACACCAAAAGAAAGCTCAAGGCCAATAACTGGGACACATAGTTAGGGCTAGTAAAAAGCCTCTGGCACATTCGGACATGGCGTTTTATCTTTATGAAGAAGAAATGGAAGACAAGAAAACAGGTTTTAAAGAAGCAAAATATGAGAAACGAGAAGAACTGAGATAACAAGTCAGAACGTGGCGACATACGGGCAGCGGCAGAATTACAAAGAGACTACATTACAAAATGTAACATTGTTAATTTCAAATAAACCAAATTTACTCATAAACAGTTAGATTACAACCATATCCTCTCAGGGCCAAGTAAAACGAAGACAAGAGTACCGCTTAAGACACATTATATGCCCGTCAACAAACTATTATACAACTATCTACAGTATAGCAATGGTCCAGACAGGCAAATACCTTGTTTAAATCTGACCTTGATTTGTGACTTTGACCTTGAGGCTCGGGCAATGAAAAGTGCATGTAACTCTCCCGTCTAGTGATGATGCATATGTGTATGAAGTTTCTTTAAATTTGCTTAAGAGGGACAGGAGTTATGGGACGGACAAGTTAATATTTTGTTGTGCGTCTAAAAATAATCAAATTTCTGATAATGTTGTTTTAACAACCTTCAGAGTAGTTCCAGTTGAAACTATTTCTGTCAGATTATAATCCAGTTCAGTGTAACGTCTGTGACAATGACCTGTGCTTAACTCTTGTGTTGATGTGAAGGGATGCCTGTTTGGAACAACTGGCGACTCCAAACACATTCCCTCAAGAAATTCTAGTCATCCAATGTTTTTTTGTTTTTTTTTTCTCAAGAGTTTAATGAGCAGTAAATGCTTTTAATATTTATCAGTTCGGAAAACAAAATCGCCTTCCTCAGTTTTGCTCTTCACCATTATCTCTCCTCGCATCTTGTCCGCGGCAGCAGCATTGATCGAGTACGGCTGAAGAGGAGTTTCACGCTCTCTGACATCGCAACAACCCAGGACTCAAAAAGCCAGCTGGGAAGCAAAGAGTGATACACACACAAGGCAGTACACACACATACACACTCAGCCCCGAGGCTTCCCCCTCTTCTGGATGAGGTAATTATTGCTAGGAGAGTCCATGCATCGATTGCACTTTCTGCACAAGAGCTATCCATACATACATATTGCGCTCTGTGCGCATCAGTCAAGGCCAGCATTGGCATAGAGACACGCAGGCCCAATCAATCACCAATGCACATTAAAAAGGAGATCTAACAGAGCGCGTGGCTCAATGAGCCAAATAGGTAATCTACAACTGACCTTGGATAAAATCCCCACAGGATGTAAACTATAAATACAGAATCCATTCCCTGAGGAAAAACTGGGAGTCTATTGCACTTCAGCAAAATCTTTAATGAGAAGAACTGAGCAGCGTTCTGCTAACTTAACAACCGCGCTTCACGGAGGCGTGACGAAGGAGTTTGCATCTGAAAGCACGGTTTGTGGCTCTAATAAGGTTCTGAAGCAGATGTGGGCAACACATGAACCGTGGGCCAAAAGTGACCCTTGGACAATCTCTATCCAACCCCCAATATTCTCATAAATAAAATAAAAATAAAATTAACTTTTAAATAGTTTGATAAAAACCTGCATGCAATCAATGAAACAGAAACGTCTAAACTACACATCTTACTAATGCATAGAAAACCTTTAGATTGAGATTGGCTAAAACTAAAGTCACTGTGTTTCCAGTTAATGACTGAATCTTAGAAACTACATAAAACAACCATTCTTTATTTTTCATACTTAAATGAAGAAATATATTGTTACAAGAGACCGTTTATAGAGATTATGTTATGTAATTCTAGAGAGCTGTTTTTGAAGCTGTTAGACTCATAAATCCCTAACAAGGAAAATCACTGTAATGCCACTTAATTGGTGATATGTCACTTTATCCATGCTGCTGATCTCTTGCCTTTAAACTGCTGTATTCATACCCATCTGCTCACTACAGACTCATGTTCAGGCTGCTGTTTAATATACCATATTATAATACATTATTATTGTTTAGCATATATCTTAGATTATACACAATTGTTTTTATATATACTTTATATTTTTTGCAATTTTTGGGTGTAACAGAGACTTTGAGTACACAATGTCATCACACCTCACATGTGATGCAAATGACAATAAAGAACATTGAACCTGGAATAGTATTGGGGATAGAAAGCAGCTTGTTTTCATCTTCAACACTACAGATTTCTGTCAGTTGTCAGTTTGTTCGCACACAATCGGAGTTTCATGGTGACAGACGTTGAAAGAACGTCTCCATTGTTGAACTTACTGTGGTACAAAGTAATATGCACAAAATTATTTGTGATCATTTCTGGAAATCTGCCTTTGTGTCTAGTGTAAAATAAAACCTGTTTCTCTTGGCCAAAACTATGTTAGTATGTGGAAATAAAAATATCTGCTGTAGAATTTGGGTTGGGGGTTAAAGAGTGGCTTGTATCTGACTAGCTTTTACATTTGTGTATCAAGCTAACAAACGTGTGGACAACAGTTGTGTTCAGCAGTTTGGATGGAGCATGGTAGTGCTGAGAACATGATGTCTTGAAGGACTGAGGAAACACGGAGTCCCTGGCAGACAGACACTGGCGAAAAACATTTACTTTTCTGTTCTTCTCACCAGATCCTTTCCAACCAATTTCTGTCCCTAGGGCTGACACATTGTTCAGTTTTAAGACAAGGCTTAAGACTTTCCTTTTTGATAAATTCTATAATTAGGGTTGGCTTGTTATGCTGCACTGGGCTTAAACTACTGGAGGACAAATTGACCTCATTTCCTTAAATTAATTGTTAAACTTGAATATTTTCATTTGATACTATTTCTATCAACATGTGATTTTTGACCTGCCATTGTGTATCTGTTCCTCTCAAACCCAGCCGGTCGAAGCAGATGGCCACTTGTCCTGAGCCTGGTTCTGCTAAAGGTTTCTTCCTCTTGTGGGTGTTTTTCCTTTCCACTGCCGCCTTCATGCTTGCTCAAGATGAGAGTCTGCAATGAAGTTAAACTCAAAACAGTCTGCTTCTCAGTTAAATATTGTTATTTTTTTATTTTTTTTTTGTATATGAATGTTTCTGTTCAGTGCCCTGAGATGACCTGTTGTGACTTGGAACTATTTAAATAAACTGAATTGAATTGAACTATTACAGCAACGTTTCCAGTGCGCACAATATATGTTTACCTGTGTGGGGTTCACAACAATGTGAGTTTCTTATGCCCTTGAGTAACATATTAATTATTTTATGCGTTTTCACAAATTTTCTTTAAGGACATTTATAATGAAAAAAGAGCACAAATTATTTTTCATCACAATTAGATTTTTTTCTTCTATATTTACCACATAGACTTTTCTAAAGCATTTAAATCACTTGATGCCAATTATACACAAAGTGTATATGGTCTTCATATTTATTGATTCTTTTAAAATGATACCTAGCACTTTTTTGGGGGGGGGGGGGGGGGGCTGTACACAAAGCTCAGAGATGTCTATTAAAGCATCTGTTCTATTTTCTAGATGACATTTAGACAAACTCCATTCATTCATCCATCCATTATCTTTTACCCAATTCTTCCATTTTGGGTCACGGGGGTCGCCGGTGCCCATATCCAGCAATCACTGTGCGAGGGTCTGGGTGCACCCTGGATGGGTCGCAAGTCCATCACAAGACACATAGAGACAAACAAGACAAACATTCAGTCTCTCACTCACACCTATGAACAATTTAGAGTTATTAATCAGCCTAACATGCATGTTTTTGGTCTGTGGGAGGAAACCGCAGTACCCGGAGAAAACCCACGGATGCACAGAGAGAACATGCAAACTCCACCCAGAAAGGCCACCGGACTGGGATTTGAACCGGGGACCTGCTTGCTGAGAGGCAGCAGGTCTACCAGTTGCGCCACCATGTTGCATTTAGACACACTGTGCCAAGTAATTTAGAAGAATAACTAAAATATGCTGTTTGAGGAGAAAATGTCTACCATCATGGATGATGCTGATTATACAATCCTGAATGAAAGAGTGCGCTGGCAGGTGGGGGGATGCTTCATGTTCATCATGAGGCACTTTGCCTGTAGCACGTAAAGTAGGATTAGTCAGAGACAGGAAGGAATGAAAATTATTTCATCAGTTCCGTTTTGACAGAAATATGTAGAAAGGAATGTTGCATAAATCAGAGTACCAGTTTTGATTTTATATTTGTTAAAATAAGAAGAAACGATGTTGGAAGCATTAGATATGAAGTTTTGTTTTCTGTCCTCACAAAAAATGGTAAATCCAAAACATGGGACTAAATCACCCCATAAAACCCTCAGAGATATTTTAATATAAACCTTGTTAGAAAAGAAAATATTAAATTGAACAAATATGTGCTTTGTGAAACAGCAATAAGAATTCATGCTGATAGATAGAAAGCACAAAGGAGGCAAAAACTCAGACTTTAAACACAAATGCTACAAATACAAATACAAATAAAAAACACTTTTCCAAGAGTTGGTGATTTTCAAATCTTAAAAAAGTCAGACCTTCTTAAACAAGACATGCTCTTTAAAAAAAAATATATATATATATACTGTTAATGGAACAGAGAACAGGTGTGTGTGAGTGGAGCCATCATCCAAGTATATTCTGGAATAGATGGAATCTACAAAACTTATGTTAGAAAATATCTGAGAGTTATTTTGGTTCAGATCAGAGTCACGGACTAATCAGACTAATCCACTCCTAAATTTCAGTTCGGAGCACCTCCCGTTGCTTTGTGTTGATGGTTAGCTGTAAATTAATAAAAGTGGTCCAGTTGTGGTCAGAAGACTTGCTATCATCATCATTATCATAAATATTGTATTATTGCATGTGTTAAATGACTTATTGAATAATGATTCAGCATTCAAACCAATATTTTCTTGTTTTTGTTTGTTATTGCACTCTATCTCATCATACTTTCTGTTAATTTAGCTAGTCATACATCAAGAACTTTGGCTCATTTGGTAGATGGGCACTATGCATTTATGAATTTAGTAACTTTTGCAGTTTATCCCCATGGAAATACCCAGAGATCCCTTCAGTTCCTTCAGAAAGTTTGTTTACTTTCATCTCTGTTCAGCACATTTGCTAAATTTTTGTCTTTGTGTGCTACTTTTTGGTTTCAGCTAGCCATTTTTTTTTACTTTTAGGTTTAAACTAGGGGCAGCACCGTGGCACAACTGGTAGAGCTGCTGCCTCTCAGCAAGCAGGTTCCTGGTTCAAATCCAGGTCTGGGGGCCTTTCTGGGTGGAGTTTGCATGTTCTCTCTGTGCATGTGTGGGTTTTCTCCAGGTACTCCGGTTTCCTCTCACAGACCAAAAACATGCATGTTAGGCTGATTGGTAACTCTAAATTGTCCCTAGGTGTGAGTGAGAGAGTGAATGGTTGTTTGTCTCATATGTCTCTATGTGGCCCTGTGATGGACTTGTGACCCATCCAGGGTGTACACCGCCCCTCGCACAGTGATTGTTGGACATGGGCACCGGCAACCCTCGTGACCCAAAATGGAAGAAGCAGGTAAAAGGTAATGGACGGATGGTTTAAACTAGATTTTAGCTTCAAAGTTCATGCTCCATAACTCAGGTAAAAATCCAACCTTGTTCAGTCAGGTCATCTGGACGGTCCAGATGACCTGATTGAACACGTTTGAATTTTAGCTTATTTTAACAAGCATTTTGCAACATTTGACTTTAGATAAGATTCTAGTTATTTTATATTTAACAACCCAGTTTCTCTCATATCCTGATGCATGCTCAATAATAACCCAATTTCTCCTTATTTTAACTAATTTCAGCAAAGTCATTCAGCACTAAGTGTCCATGCTACATTTTCACAGTAAATACAATTTCTTTAGTTTGAACTCTTCTTATTCCAGGATGAAAATAATGTACAAAAAAAATGTATTTGGTCAACATGTTTCACTGTGCATTTTCTCAAACTATGGTTGAAATCCTCTTTACCCAAACTCCAAAGAAGTAAAATGGAAGTAGAAGTAGTAAAATGACCCAGCAGGTTGCTGAGTGCTGGTCGGAGCTCAGTTCGGTTTGCTGTGGGAGCTCTGTAGACTTTCTGTCAGTCTAAGGGAGGAGCAAAGTTCAGTGTCTCACACCCTAAAATCAACTAAATATAATGAAACTTTTACCAGGAAGGTTGGGGTGACTTTAACATCAAGACCCTGCTGCATTTTTACCAAACCATGACAGAGACATTTACTGGGACCTTCAAAGATCATATT
Source organism: Nematolebias whitei (assembly GCF_014905685.2). Classification (NCBI taxonomy): domain Eukaryota; kingdom Metazoa; phylum Chordata; class Actinopteri; order Cyprinodontiformes; family Rivulidae; genus Nematolebias; species Nematolebias whitei. The sequence continues at coordinate 26,151,987 of NC_056500.1, forward strand.
TCCTTTACTCATTATTATTATTATTATCTATTTAAGAAAGCAATTGTTCCTAAACATCAAATATAAACACAAATATTAATTGGGAAGACTTTTACTGTAAATCAGTCACAAGTGTTGCCCTGAAGAGTTAAAAAGCATTTGTATTATCTCCACGCACTACATTGTTTGGATACTTCCACTTTTTCTCTTTATATTAATTATTATCTCGTCCTCTCTCTCCATGCAGTGCATCATCAAACGTCTTCTGTTACAAATAAAGTCCAGTTGTTTTTGTATTGAACGTTTTTTGAATTCATCATGTCCTGGATGACTGAGAATCTTCACCAGCACATGCAGTGCATCGTTTTATTCCTGCATTCCTCGCCTGCTTGCTCTTTCACCCTCTGCTGCTTGCTGACGAAACAAACACCCTCAGTGTCAATGTCAGTGAGTCAAATGAAAGCAGTGAAAAGTCTGGTGGTGGGGGGGACATGAGCGAAGCTGTGTGACTTGTGTGCTAACAAGCTTTTGATTTTTGCCACTAATATCTACAGTAGAGCAATGTTTTTATTTGTGTCTGTATGTGTTCATGTCTGTCTGTTAAAATCTTAGCTCATGAACCACTCAACAAGTTTGAATGAAACTTATAGAAAATAATCACTGGGCGTTTACTGCTGATGATCTTTTTAAGTCAACCTTATTCAAGATGGCTGACACAAAAATGTCTATATCTTCCTCAAGCACACAGATACAAACCTAAAATTGGGTGGGGTAGGAGCTAAGACTGATCGCCACTGAGAACTTTGAGCACTGAGATCGAAACAAAATCCATCCAACCGCCATCTTCCACTTGTTCCAAAGTTGGATCGTGGGGACAGCAGCTTGAGCAGGGAGGCCCAGACATCTCTTTCCACGGCCACCTCTTCCATCTCTTCTGGGAGGACCCCAAGATGTTCTCAGGCCAACTGAGTGATGTAATCTCTCCAATGTGTCCTGGGTCTTCCCCGGGGTCTCCTTTCAGCCGGATATGCCCAAACCACATTCCTATGGAGGAACCCAGGGAGCATCCTTAACAGATACCCAAACCACCTCAACTGGCTCCTCTTGATGTGGAGGAGCAGCAGCAGAGGTTCTACTCTGAGTCTCTCCTGGATAATTGAATTTCTCACCTCATCTCTAAGGGAGAGTCCAGCTACCCTGCAGAGGAAACAATTTCAATCACCTGTGTCGACAATCTCATTCTTTCGGTCACTACCCAGAGTTTGTGGCCATAGATGAGGGTAGGATTGTAGACTGACCAGTAAACAGAGAGCTTTGCCTTACAGCTCAGTTCCCTCTTCACCACAAGGGACAAGCACAGAGTCAGCAATACTGCAGATGCTGTACCAGTCCATCTGTCAATCTTATGCTCCATTCTTCCCTCACTCATGAACAAAACCGCGAGATTCTTGAACTCCTCCACTTGAGGCAGAACCTCACCCTCAACCCAAAGAGAGAAATCCACCCTTTTCCTACTGAGGACTATGGCTTCAGATCTGGAGTACTTTGAGCACTGAGGTTGCACGTCATTGGACTAAAGTTTGCCAATAAGTCTTCGGAGTCAACGTTATCTGACACAGTAGCAAAATATGTCATGAATTAAGACAGATTTTAATGAAACTCTTAGGAAATAATAATCATATATATATATATATATATATATATATATATATATATATATATATATATAAAACAGAAACCAAACTCCAGAAAAGATGTTAAACCAGGTCAATTTGAAGCTGACTGGTGTCTTGGTCACACAGCTGTTAGATTTTTAGGACCTGACTCAGACAGAGTCGGCAGGTTGAACTTTGACCAAAGCGGTTCACTTGTCACTAACAAGTATCTCAGGATGTGTCAGAAAATGGTATATTTCAACCAAAAAATAAAAAAATAAAACCCAAAACAAATAATTTTTTTCTTCTTTGTTTTGTGGTTGTTTTTTTTTTTTGTATTAACTGACTCATTTTGAGCAACTCTTTGAGCTAATGGGCCAGTGGCCAGTCCATTTATCTAGGAGTCAAGCTGTTTTTGAACCAAGCCTTCTTTTTCTGACGCGGGGACTTGTCAGCTCTGCTCTGTGTTCACACACCGCACTGTGAAATATGGCATGACAGGAGCTGCAGAGGTTTTAAGTCCAAGTTTGTGACCCTACTTACACAAGAAAGAAATATGGATTTTGACTTCAGGCTTTGAGGCAAAAGTCAGTGGAAAAGATGTTAGTGTGACGCTGTACAAAAAACGACCGGAGAAATAAAGTGCTGTAATTTATGGATCATTTTGCTGTGCAGCCAAATGTTTCACACATATTGCCACACATTTCAAACTGAAAAATAAAGAATTGCTTTAATTTATTGTAAGATAAAAGTGGAGGAAGTGCTTCTGTGAAAAATACTCATTGAAATATAAAGTGCCTTGTGAAATTATTCTCATTCAGATTTAGGTGTGGAATCTGACTGGGCCATTCTAACCCATGAATTATGCTTTGATGTAAACCCTCGCATCATAGCTCAGGCTGGACACTTAGGGTTGTCCGACCTGAAGGAGATTCTCCGCTCCAGTTTTGAAGTCATTTACAGCCTCTAACAAGTTTTCTTCCAGGACTGTCCTATATTTAGCAACATCTTCTATGTCCCTGCTGAAATAAGGCACCCCCACAACATGTTGAACACCTTCTTCCACATGTTTGCTGTCTTCCCTACATGGCATGTAACAAACTGCTAACAGAAGTATATCTGGCTTTCTTTCAACAATGTCTTTCTTTTGCCACTCTGTGATCTGTGGCAGATCTGTGGGATGTTCAAAGTTTTGAGTGTTGCTTTATAAAATAACCCTGATATAAACATTTCAACAACTTTACCCCTGATCTGGCTGGTGTGTTCCTTGATCTTCATAGTGCTGTTTGGTGGCTTGGTCCTAGAACAAACCTCTCAGGCAGAACGACATAGATGGGTTTGTTCTGGGATTGAGTTTCACACAAATGGACTTCATTTACTAATTAGGCGTCTTTTTGAGTGCATTGGATTTCAGAGTAAGGCAGCACGGTGGCGCAACTGGTAGAGCTGCTGCCTCTCAGCAAACAGGTCCCTGGTTCAAACCCCGGTCCAGGGGCCTTCTGGGTGGAGTTTGCATGTTCTCTCCGTGCATGCGTGGGTTTTCTCTGGGTACTCCGGTTTCCTCCCACAGATCAAAAACATGCATGTTAGGCTGATTGGTAACTCTAAATTGTCCCTAGGTGTGAGTGAGAGAGTGAATGTTTGTTTGTCTCGTTTGTCTCTATGTGGCCCTGTGATGGACTGGAGACCTGTCCAGGGTGTACCCCGCCCCTCGCACAGTGATTGCTGGACATGGGCACCAGCGACCCCCGTGACCCAAAATGGAATAAACGGGTAAAGATAATGGATGGATGGATGGATGGATTTCAGAGTAAAGGGCTGAGTATGAATCCACACATTGTAGATTTTAATGTGTTAAAGAATACAAAAAATAAGGATCATTTTAATTTTGCTTCACAATTATGCTCCACTTTGTAGAAGTCTGTCACAAAAAAATCCCAGTAAATTGTGTTGAATAATGAAGCTGTAATGAGACAAAATGTGGAAAAGTTCAAGCGGTTTAAATATTTTATCATGGCATGTTACATCTATATACCAGAGAAGGTAACGTTTGCAGACTGATATTTTGATGCCTTTTTAAAAATTCTCCAACACAGAAGAGATAATCTCATGGATTATCACACTATCAAAGCAAGTCTGAAGTGCTCTGTAATCCTAGAGTAGCGATAAAATGCCAAGGCAGAGCGCTCGCTCATGCTTTCAGCTGCTGACCTCTGCACCTGAGCATCGCACAAACAGGCAGAATTCACGAACAGAACCCTGACATTTAGCTTCATTATATAGCTCTTGAATTCTTCTTAAAGCTAAAGACAAATTCTTCCCACTCCATTGAAAAACATTTGTCCGTTTGATCCCATAAAACCACGCTTTCCTAAATTGCATTCAAACTAAATTTAGCTGTTTTTTTTAAATAGTAACAGACGCAGGACTGCAGCATGAGAAGTAAAATGGGAAGAGACGTAGGAACAAACATCGCATTTGCTTTGGTCTGCTGAGTTACCATGACAGCCAGAGGCCACATTTAGGTGTAAAACTGCATCTTCCAAAGTGTGTTTTCCCTGCTGTGTTTAAGTGACGTAAAAGACATCTTAAAAAGGAAGCTCTGGGCTTCACGGTGACACAACCAATTAGTGTAAAAACCATGTTCATGCAGCTGCATTTTAATGAATCCCATCTCATTTTCTGCTGTCATTGCCATCCTTCCTTTCTGGTGTCACTAAAATACAACAGCAGTGGCAGAAGTTTTACAACATATCCACGAGACAGGCCGCCATGTTCTCGGCTGCAGATGCTAACAATCTGTCTTTAGAGCAGATTACAACTTTAAAGCTACTGACTGATGCTCGGATCAGAGAACGATATTTCATCTCAGAACATCCATTTTTAATCTTGAATACCAAAAATATCCACAAGTGCTCTTTTAGATTATCTTCAGACAGGGACGTGCCTGAAAAAATGCCATGTCTCCCTATTCACTCAGTTTAATGATGGTTTCACTGAAAGAAACAAAAAGAAAAAAAAAAAAAAGATTTATAATTTTATGGGAAGACCTTACTAATGTATATTACAGTTTTAATGCAGCGAGTTTCCAAAGTATTCACCCCTCTACCTTTCTGGTTCCCTTAAAACCTGGAATTCAAATGAACTTTCTATTTAATTAGAGTTAATGGAGGAACACTAAACACTCTAGATGATTTGAGTTAAATGCGGGAAACTTGTTATGAATAATTCGAAAGAATATAAAATAAAAGTGGTGCATGCATATGTATTCACCCCTTACAGTCAAAAGGTGCATGGTTAGTTAAAAATGACCAACTCGGATGTAAGATTAGGGTCAGATGACCTCATGTACACCTGATCTGATGAACCACAGAATCAACGCCTCGAAGTAGTAAGGGCTACCACCAAGCAGGAGACAGCATGAAGACCAAAGAACGCAGATGTGTAAAAGTACAGATCAGGATTTGGTCATAAAGATATTGTAAGCGGAGCTCCATTAAATCTATTATTAGGACATGGAGAAAGGAAGGTCATCTTTGGAACAATTTGCTTTCTCTGAATGGCAGTAACTTGGCCTTGAGCACCAGTGAAAGAATTGCTACAGGGTTTTTGACCAGGACACATCACTGAACCTCCACAATAAAAATGGACCACCATCTTCTACCTGAGCACTATTAAAATTAGAAACATGTTGTCCCTTGATGCAGAAAACTGGTCCATGCATTTATCACGTCTAGGTTGGACTATTTTAATCTATATAGTTATTGTGAAACCTTCCATGAATCACCTTTCAGTTTTACATGTTGGCTTGAGGGCAGCACGGTGGTGCAACTGGTAGAGCTGCTGCCTCTCAGCAAGCAGGTCCTTGGTTCAAACCCCAGTCCAGGGGCCTTTCTGGGTTGAGTTTGTATGCTCTCTCCGTGCATGTGTGGGTTTTCTCTGGGTACTCTGGTTTCCTCCCACAGACCAAAAACATGCATGTTAGGCTGATTGGTAACTCTAAATTGCCCCTAGGTGTGAGTGAGAAAGTGAATGTTTGTTTGTCTCGTTTGTCTCTATGTGTCCCTGTGATGGACTGGAGACCCGTCCAGGGTGTACCCCGCCCCTCGCACAGTGATTGCTGGACATGGGCACCAGCGACCCCTGTGACCCAAAATGAAAGAAGCGGGTAAAGATAATGGATGGATGGATGGATGTTGGCTTGTTTTTTTTAGAATTTCTTCAACCAGTTTTTCTTTTGAATTACACAATCTTGAGTATTTCTTTTGGAATTATTAATAAAGAAATTATTTCAACTCTACTTAAATTCTAGGCCAGAAAGCTTGAAGGAATACCACACAGGATGACTACTTGTGTAACCCACAGTATTTTCAACAAGTACTATTAGTTGCTATAGATAAGTCACTGTGATGTGCCCCTGTGTCAATTATGTCCGTTTGTTTGTAATTAATGTTCCTTTTCTCTGTGCAGCTGATTGGCTGAGCTTCATATGTTGTGGGTCCTGCCCTCTCCTAAACTTGCCGGGACCATAACAGTCACCTTTTGTTAGATTATATTCCTTTTTATCTAAAACACAGTTCAGTTCTAGGTAGTAAGGCAGGGAGTAATACCAAACTAAATGTTTTTCACTCACACGAATCATCACATTCTGTGCAAACGTTAAATTTTTTTTTTTCAAAGTGACTCTGACACGAACCAAAACTGTACTGGCACCTTCATGAATATTAAATGTCACAAAATGTCACAAACATGGGTGACTTTCAAACAGCTTAAAAAAGATGAAAGTGTGTGTGTGTGTGGGGGGGGGGGGGGGGGGGGGTTCCTTCATGCTGTGGGAACTTAAACCTTTTCTTATTCATCTCATTACAAGAACATGTTCCCTCCTTATGGGGGAGAGAGAGAAGTTCTCATCATTAGAAGAGCTGAAGGCGAAGGCATGTTGGAAAGTTGAAGTAATGTACACAGTAGCTGAACTTCAGCTAATGGTAAATGTATATATTTTTATTACATGGCATGAGTTATTTGAGGGATCTATCTGTGATCAAGCTCAGGAGATAAAAACACCAATAAGGATAGTTGTGTTGAAGCAAGATCAAATCAATTCATTTAGGCTGTTTTTCAGGTAGTGATCCCTCCCTCACCCATCATGGGGTTTATTTTCCAGAGACCCATGCAGTAGGGGAAAATCTGCAAAGTAGTTGTGTTATATTTATTTTATTTATTAATATTGGTGTTTCCCATACATAGCTTGCCATGGCGGGGCACTTATTTCGTCCATGACTTTTGTCAACAGTTTTCCTGTGTGTGTGTGTGTGTGGGGGGGGGGGGGGGGGGGGTGTCCAGCGTGGGGGTTGAGGCAGCGTGAGTGCTGCCTTTAGCTTTTTAGCTAGCGCAGCTGGCTGTATTTCATGATATCAGAACTACAAAAAGATTTTGGACTAAATAATAATGGTGAAAAGCATACTAAACAAAGCTTCCTGATTGCTATACTCGGTTTTTGTCTTGTATCTTGTGCAGCTTTCTAATAAAACATTCAAAACATTCATAGAAACTTGTGGCTCAGTCAGGATTTTTAACTCCTGTTAGTGTTATGATACAGAGTGAAGACAAAGGATCAAAAATTGAGTTGTAATGAAACTTTCAGACATCAATCACTGGTCATACACCTGCAACTGATTAACATTTAAAGTTAACATAATCCAAGATGGCTGACACAGCCAATCAAACTTTAATAACATCAAAATGGCAACAGCTCAGCCAAGTTTCCAAATGTTGAGCTAGCCTTTGGTGTGGTAGTAGCTGACAGTCATCTCACAGAGTTGCATGAGCTAAATGGTAAATGGGCTGTACTTATATAGCGCCTTTCTACCTTATCAAGATACTCAAAACTCTTTACACTACAATCTATGTCCTCATTTACCCATTCATACATCACTCTACTAGATCTGTACGAAGCTAATGGGATTATGTAGAGACTAATCAGTGCTTTATCACATTCATACACCGATGGGACGCACATCAGAGGCAATAAAGGGTTCAGTGTCTTGCCCAGGGACACTTTGTTATGTGACTACTAGTGGAATCAAACTCCCAACTCTTGCATTGGAGGACGGCTGCTCTAACCACTCGGCCACAGCCGAGCTCTTGGGATCTTGAAGGTCTGATCTAAACGGCTACTTTAAATTATTGTAATTGTAAAAGATGGCAGGCAATAGGCATTCCTTCAAGGAAAGCTGGGCTTTTAGTTCTACTCTCACATTGTTCAGTCCTAAAATAAAATCATGACGATTCACTGAATCAGATTTATCCGATCCATTCAGCCTCCAGCGAGCTGCCAGGCTTGTGTTAAGTCAGAGCTTTTGTGTTGAATGTCACTTCAGAATCTCAAGGAAATAAACTCATTTTATATTTCTTTGAACAGAGAAAAACGTTTTGTGAATATTCATTATGAAACAATGCTTTACGTCTTCACCTGACAGCTGGATGGCAACACAGCTAATGACCACTCAGGATGTCTTTTCCAACTGTTTTTTTTTTTTTTTCATCAAGAGGAAAAAAAAAAAAAAGAGGAAGTACATGTTTAAGGAACATGTACTTTCCTTAAACTCTGGTTCTCCGTTTGACATTTGGAGTCGGGGGCAGGGAGGGGGGGTAGGCTGCCTCGTTGGGGTCTGGGCTGTGGGTGGGTGTTGGGCCTTGGGGGCGATTGGGGGTGGGGCCAGTGCTCCGGTTCTCCCTGGGTTGATTGGATCTTTTGATCAGGGTTCCTGGTTGCAGTGGCCGGCCCTTTGACTGGGGTGGCTGCCGGATTCTGGCGGGGGGTCGGCTGTGGTTGTGCATGTGTGGTTGCTTGTGGTGCATGGCGGCGGTCGGGGGTGTGGCTTCACTTTGACGGGGTGCTGGCTGGTCGGCCTGTTGTGACATTCGCGGTGGGGGGTGCTGTGTGTGGGGGGGAGTGCATGGGTGGCGTGCCGGGGCCTCTCTGGGCCTGTGGTGTGGGGCTGTAGGGAAGCATTGGTGCGCTGGGCCGGCCTTCCTCGGCTGTTGTTCCCTGCTGATCTGGCCCCCGGCCTGGGGGCGGCTTGCGGTCACTGTCGGGTGGGTGGGGCACATGGACGGCCCGACAGAGGCTCTGTCGGGTTGTCTCTGCATGCCTGTTTATGTCCCAGGTTGCGTTTTAGGTTGTCCCCTCTCTTGGATCAATTTTGCTCCCCCATTTGGTGTGTTGTGCTCCCCTCTAGTGGTGGACCCCCCCTGCCGCCGATGCATTGGCGGCTCTCAGCAGCTGGGGCTGGGTGGTGGGGTGTGTGCGGGCCCACCCTGTTGGCTGCCTGCCAGGGCCTGGGTGCCCTGGATCTGCCGGGCCACTGTTGAGGGGTGGTATGACCTCGGGGCTCGGTGTCCGTGGCCAGATCCACTCTGGAGGGGCGGGTTGCCGGCGGGGCCTGTGGACTCGTCACTGCAGCCTCCTGGGGTTTCTGCATTGTGGTTGCTGGGGGTCGCCCGGGCCTTCCCTTTCCTTCTTTCTCTGGGGGATGCAGGTGTCCCTGTTGAGGGACTCCTGGAGTTCCCGGCTTGGGGGCCGCTGTGCGTCTGTGGTTCCAGTCTTCCCTGTGTTACCATCGTGTTCTGTGGGGACGGGTCTGTGGGTCCCCACATCTGCTATTGAACATTTTTATGGAGAAACCTTATAGTGACAAGCATGCTCACACAGGTGTTTAGATTCAGGTGTTTATCAGATACACACTCAGTTGGGTTGTGGTGGCCACTTAATATATCTTGTATTACCATGTACTGTATAAAATACTTTCTAATGATGTTGCAAGTATCCTTATGTATGTTGTTTGTTGTTGTGGTTTCTCGTCTTTGTCTTATTGTTTTTATTTTCTTTCTGCAGGTCTAGAGGCAGACTTCACTGATGTTGATTTGTGTTCTCTTTATACCTCTCTCTCTCCTCTATTCCTATCTCCTTCTTTACCTTTTAACCCTTCTCTCACTTTTCTGCTTTGTTATCTTCTTTGTTTTTCATCCCCATGTCCATTACATCTGAAACAAGCCCAAAGTAAATTCTAATTAAATTTATTTTTTATATCAAGTGAAGCATTAAGGCCAGCCATAATGCTCTGCTTGTGAATGTAAATCTGTTGAGCATCACTTTGACACTCAGACAATAATTCTAAGTGTCACAATGCTGGACAGGACAAGGGAAAACAAAGTAAAAAAAAGAGGAAGTACATGTGAAACTAACAGCCTCACGTTGTCAGACAAAGAAAAAAAAAGTTAAATAAAAGGATTAATCACTGAACTGTCTGATAATAAATGACCTGAAAAAGACAGTGACAGTGACTTTAGGCAGGTTCTGGTGAAAGACACAGTTAACGTTAAAGACGTAGAATGTTTTGAATTAATGCATATCACCCACTGCTTTTCATGTCAGTTTTAGATCGCCCTCATGATGATGAATGATCAAGTTAAAACCAGTTTCATCAACACTTGAAAATAACATAATGCAAGTTATCACACTCAGAATGCATGTTGGGAGTGACCTTCAGTCAGTTTGAGATCAACTAATGAATAGTCCATAAGGTTTAAATAAAATCCCTAGAGTAGATCTAAAATATTTTGCTAACAGGGTAAACTCCGATAGTTCATGCATAAAATCTAAGGTCAAGGTCAAAGTGTCTTTATTGTCATTCACATCACATGTGGTACATGAGGTGGAACACAACTATGTACACAGGGTCCCAGTTACATCCAACAAAAAAAAAAAAAACTGTAAAGGAAAAACGGTAATAAGATTTAAGATATTAACTAAGAAATATGTCAAACTAAGAATATATTAAGCACTAATAGTGCAAAACAATGCGCCAAATGACAGCAGCACAGACATGAGTCTGTGTGAGAAGATGAGGACGAATAAACACAGAAACGTGAAATAAATCAGCAGCATGAGATCAGCATCATGGATAGTCAGCAGCACATGTCAACAATCATAAAAAGAAATCTAAAAGATTTCTGGAGCAAACTGCACTCAAATTATGGGTTAGGGCTCAATCTCAGCAACGCCATTGCCACATTTAAGCTGCGTACTGTATCTGTAAAGTTGATTGTAGTATAGCCAATGTTGTGTTTTTTAATCAATTAACTATGGCAGTCATATTTAATTGGTTTGACTCCAAAAGTAAACTTTTTTTAGTTGTACATCTAATATTTCCTGAAATTTTCATCACAATCCATGTGGTTCATGAACGACTTTGCCAACAGTCACAAACACACACAGGCATAAAAAAGCAAACAAAAAAAAACAAACAATCCAACTCATTTCCAAAAATTGAACAACTACTTTATTTTTCATTTAACTGGCACTTGTTGGACAGGTTGTGGACTAAGAAGCAGAGCTTTGATTTGAGGAGGAATTTGATGTAAAAGTGTGGATTCAAAAGCCCTGTCACTAAAATTCTCCTCCTGTGGAAAAGGTCAAGTGTGGGTAATTAGCTCTGTGAGGCTGATGGGACTCAACAGCATGGCTCCCCCCGTGCTAATTGCTGCTGGCGAATAACGACATGTCATATTGACGAGTGGAGGGTTAAGGAGACACGCTGCTATTGGCCACACAGTTGGCTGTCTTTCTGCGACGTTCCTCATTTTCCAATTATTGACCGAGAATATTCCTCATTCTTGAATCTCACTGCTTATATATCATTACCAGTAGTGATCAATCACCGATTAATAAATGAAATGTCCATTAGGGCTGAGGGGATTACCATACTGGGCGAATGGCCAAGGACCGGAGGCAGCAGCAGCGCTCCCACTGCAGCTTCATGACTGCAAACTTATGTTTTTCCAGTACTGCTGTCGCCCAATACCAAAAGGCTTGTTTTTGCCTGTTTGTGCATTTGTCTGTCTGGTAGCAAAATATCTCATGAACCAGTATATATTTTAACGTAACCTTCACAAAGTAGTCACTGAAGTTTTGGAGTCAATCTAATTTAGAATGGGTGCCACATATACGTAAAAAAACAAACAAAAAAACAAAAAAAACACTGAATGCAAAAACATCTCAGTGAATTTTATAAATGCTGAGCTCTGATTTGGTGCTGAGCAGCAACTATAAAAAAAAAAATTAACAACCCACTGAGATCTGCAAAATAATAAAATGTTGGCACTGACAATTGCAGACCATTGGACACATCAAGTGAACCACTGTTGATCCAACCCAAGATGGCTGACACAGCCTAGAAACCCTAGCAACACCACAGAAAGGTTATTAGCATTCAAGGATTCAAGGTTCTTTATTTGTCATATGTCAGTCAGTTTTACAGCTACTGAGCTTAAATCAAGTGAGGAAAAACATGATAGTCTTTCCCAACTAAAATTCTGAGACAAATACTTTTCAATATTAGAAAACCTTAGTGTAACAATAAATGAAAGTGAGTGATATGATCTAAAAAAGTTAAATCTGGTCCTCTGGACATTCAAAAAAAACAAAACAAAGCAAAACAACAAAAAATATAGAAACGTTTCGTCTCTCGTCCGAGAGACTTCTTCAGTCTGAGGTGCTGTTTTCAGCTCAGTCTCTTAAATAGCACCTTCTCAGAGTGGATCAACCAGTTTTGCTGCTGACAACCAAAACCAACTGATCACATGCTCAAGAAGGACCATCAGCCTAACAATGGATCATTAGCACACTGATGGCTGTTTACTGTTCACAGAGGGCTGAGTGATACTAGCAATCACAGCATTGTAAGAGGGGGACAATTGAACACGTAGGCCTCCACCCCTGTTTAATGATGGACGGTTTCTTTTCACAAAGATGGCCTCCTTTACTCCTCTCTTGTTTTGTTTCCCCGACGTAAGACTGATCACAGCCCTCCTGACACTGAACAGCATACACAACATTGCTCTGTTTGTGCCGGGGTACTGGATCTTTGGGATGAACCAGTCTTTGCCGTAATGTATTTTGGGGTTTAAAAGCCACTGGGACGTTATGTTTAGAAAATAAACGTCTCAGTTTCTCTGATACTCCCTCAACAGCAGCCCTCCCTCCCTTTGGTTGTCAGCAGCAAAACTGGTTGATCCACTCTGAGAAGGTGCTATTTAAGAGACTGAGCTGAAAACAGCACCTCAGACTGAAGAAGTCTCTCGGACGAGAGACGAAACGTTTCTACATTTTTTGTTGTTTTGCTTTGTTGTTTTTTTTTTTGAATGTCCAGAGGACCAGATTTAACTTTTTTAGATTTTTCTACCTGGATTATTGAGCATGCATCAGGGTGAGTGATATGAGTTTCTTCAAGGACTGCTAGGCTTTTAATTATTATCATTAACACATCAATCCATTTTATTTGCCCATTGTTCTATGTTGGGTCACAGTGGACCTGATTCCTTATTATTATTATTACTATCATCATCATCATCATCATAATCATTGTTATTATTTTTATTGTTATCATTATTAGAGCAGGTTGCAGCCTGGGCCTTTTTAAGTAAAGTTTATATGTTCTTCCAGTGCACACGGGCATTACTGTATCTCTGTGTATTTTTCCTGTGTCAGAACAAAAACCTGTGTGTTCAGTTAACCTTCCTGCTGCTCTTGGGTCAGTCCTCAATTTTCAAACTGAGCTTCTGTTGGTCATTTTGACCAAAGGCCAGCAGTTAAATGGTAACTCGAAATTATTCCTAGGTGTGAGTGAGAGCGTGAATGTTTGTTTGTCTTGTTTGCCTCTATGTGTCCCTGTGATGGACTGGAGACCTGTCCAGAGTGTCCCCCACCAATCACAGTGATAGCTGCACATGGACACCAGTGACCCCTGTGGCCAAAAAAGGAAAATGCGGGTAAAGATAATGGATGGATGGATGGATGGATGGATGGATGGATGGATGGATGGATGGATGGATGGATGGATGGATGGATGGATGGATGGATGGATGGATGGACGGATGAACGGACGGACGGACAGATGGATGGATGCATGGATGGATGGATGGATGGATGGATGGATGGATGGATGGACGGCCGGCCGGCCGGACGGCCGGACGGACGCACGCACGCACGCACGCACGCACGCACGCACGCACGCACGCACGGATGGATGGATGGAGGGATGGATGGATTTTTGTTGAGTCCAACAAAGATAGCCATCTTTGTTTATTATTTCCAGTTGTTAACACGTTGCAGCTTTTGAATAGCAGCTAAAGATTCTGTGCAGAACCCTCGAGCTCCCAGACCTCTGGTAGAAGCCCCGAGCTTGAAGTCAAGTGGAACCACCCATGTTGAAAAATACTGTAGTGCAAACTGAATGTTTTAATTTAAACTATGTATCTTTTTGATACATACTCTGTATGTTGTATGTGACAGGTCTCTCTTGTAAATGAGTCCCTGAGGCTCAATGGGAAGTAAAGTGTATAAATAAAGGTTGAATGTGTGTCAGCATACATAAAAATGAGCATCATAAACAGAGATGTGATTGTTAATGGAAATTGGTCTATCATCAAGTTAAAAAGGGGGATATTGCTAATAAATAACTGATAATAAATTACTCCTTCATTGTGCGTGTATATTGAAGAGTTTCAACATAAATGGTCTGGTTCAGTTACGGTACAACTTTACCACGTTAGAACAGTATAAAATAACTGTACTGTATAAAATAATAATTAAAGTACTGTTTTACTCAGGTCAGAGGAGCATGTTTATTTAGTAGCTACCAGAAGGCATTCACTTTTAATGTACATGCAAGTGGGTTCGAGTTAATCTGTAACTCATGAAATACAGAAAACTGGAGCTGTGAATCCACCATGAATTACCATGTGTTTAAAATCGGAAGACTGTATCTGTTGCTGTTGTGTTTCTGCTAAAATGAGTTCTCTAGCAGGCAGTTGGGCTGGGTATTATTTTCAGCAGCACCAATGTTACCAAATAATCCCATTTTAGAAATATTCCAGTGAAATTACAGTCAGCAGCATGTGTTTTCCTTCTCTTCAGAGACTCCTGGATGTGCTGCCGTTTGACACTTTGATTAAATGGTTATCAACTCATATACAGGCTCTGGCAGGTTAATGTTTGGTATTCAGAGCACACAGGAGAGGAGTATTGATCAACAAGGAACTAGAGTAGAATGGCACTGACCCAGTCCAAATTCATCAGGCAGGACCTGAGGACCCGGAGCCAAGTCTTGGTTCTGGATGAGTTGGTGCCCACAGGCCTGAACCACATGTGAGTGTGCACTGCCATGTCCATTTTCTTTTATTTATTTATTCTCTTTGTCAATCTCTTGTTTACTTCACCTCTGAGCATCTTCTTCATGTGAGTAAAACATTTTCTCAGCCCTGGTGTATTGACCAGTTTGTAAAAACTGCTCCATGTAGCCATACGAGCAAGCAGTCATCTTTATAAACCAGTACATTGTTTTGTTTACACTCAAACCTGTTGGACTTTAAGACACACACTCAGAGCTGTAGGAGGGTAAATATGTTGGTCTATAGAACAGGAAGTCAATGCTAGAAACCAAAAAGCAATAATAAAAGTAAAGGCTTAGCCTTCACTGAAGGCGTGGGCATGCTTGCTGCCGTTCATGTCACAGTTTTAGACTAAGACTGATGTGAGATTCTGTTGCCTTCACATTATGCATAGGCCTGTCACGATAACAAATTTTGCGGGGCGATTAATTGTCTCAGAAATTATTGCGATAAACAATAATATTGTTTGAAATTTGACAATAATTAGTCATTATTTCAAATTTAAGAAGAAATGTTGGTTAATTTTATTTTGTGTGTAGTACCTTTTTTGACCAAAGGACGGCAGTATAAAACTGTTTGAACCGAAGGATGGATAGTGAGGGAGTGAGCAGCATGTCTCTTTAAGAAAAATAGGAGGGAGGCCTCTTGACGTGACATGGGCTGTCTCTCTTCGGTTCTCAAAATGGCAGACACTCGGTGTGATTGGAGTTCTTTAGTATAGCATCTTTCACACAAAGCTTTTAATTAATAATAAAATAAAAAAAACAGTAAACAAGTTCTCGGCTTCTTTTTGCAGAGAAAAAGAACTTTTTACACAAAGGCACGGGTTTCAACCGTGAATTTTGGAGCTTCGACAAGACGTGATTTTGGACGGTTAAAAGGGATTTTAAAGAGAAAAGAGAAAGGGAGGGGTCAGTGAAGAACACCGGAGTTGAGCTTTTTGTCATCCAGTGTCTTCAGTAGAAAGAGAGACATGAAGAAATGATAAAGCCGATAAATGAAAACGAGGTTGATCATTTTCATTTATCATGCGATTAATTGATTTATTGTTTATTGCAACAGGCCTAATTATGTATTGATGATAACTGTAAGTATCTACAAAACCAAAACTAGCTCAATGTGTCTACATTTGACAGAGTCATCATTATTTTTGTGTTTAATGTCATTTGGCTGCAGTGGCCTTCTTGACTTGGACTGACCCTAAAATCATTAGAGGGGCAAGTGTGGTAAGATAAGCCTTTTGTTTGTTTTTGTTTTTTTGTTGTTTTTTTTGTTTTTTTTTTGGGGGGGGGGTGTTGTACAGGTGAGAAGAAATGACACAGGAGTACAATGAAAACACACCCCTTTATTGGGGGTGTTGTCTAAAAAATAGGTTATGAAAAAACAATCTATAACAAACAGCTCTAGAAATATGATGTGACAAAAAAATGCTCCAGTTGTTCAATTTGCCCCCAGGTTAAGGTAAATTAATCCAACTCAAGGACAAATTGAACCACGGAAGGGTAAATTGTTCATTCTTCTTTTCCAGTTTTGAAATAGGCATAAAACATTTTTTTAGACAAATTCATTTCAATGGAGATCACCTGAAATAACACAATAAACTTAGTAAAGTTTAATTTTTAGAAAACTATTCAGGCAATCTCACCCTAAAAGATTGGAATTAATTATGTTTAGATACACTCTGACTTTGAGCTTCTGCCGTCTGTCTTATGTCTTATGCATTGTATCTACCTGGCCATTATTTTTCCAGTTGTTACGGACAGGAATGTTGTTTAGCTGTGCAAACGCCACCTCTCAGCATTTCTTTGGAATAAGGCCATAGAATTGGTCTGCCAATTTTTTGATGTGGTTAGCCAGCTCCATCTCCATCTTGTCTCCAAAAGCCCTCAGCTTCTGCAGTTCCACAGTACCGGACTGTTTTCATTGTTTTAACCTTGCTCTTCTTAACGAACCTTTGTGGTGTTGATCCGTCATGTTACTGTCCCTTGCCACAGATCTGATGGACGTCCCATCCTTAACATCAGTGACTGCTCTCTCCATTTCTTTCAAAGGTGCTGAGTTTCAATTGGTCCTTCTCTTGTAGATTAGAGTTTCAGAGATTCAGAGAGATTTATTTGTCAAACACACCACACTTGGTACATGACGTGGGACAAAACTATGTACGAAGGGTCCCAGTTACATCCCAAAAAAATACAAATTGTAAAGAAAAACATTAGTAAGATCCGAGTCATGAACTAAGAATATGCTACATTCACTAAACTAAGAATACACAGAATACGAATACACTAAGCACCATCCATCCATCCATTATCTTTACCCGCTTCTTCCATTTTGGGTCACGGGGGTCACCGGCGCCCATGTCCAGCAATCATTGTGCGAGGGGCGGGGTACACCCTGGATGGGTCGCAAGTCCATCACAGGGACACATAGAGACAAATGAGACAAACAATCATTCACTCTCTCACTCACACCTAGGGACAATTTAGAGTTACCATTCAGCCTAACATGCATGTTTTTGGTCTGTGGGAGGAAGCCGGAGTACCGGGAGAAAACCCACGCATAGCACCAATGGTACAAAAACAACACGCCAAAACAACAACAGCACGAACATGAGTCTGTGTGAGATGAGGACCAATGAACATAGCAACACAAAATAATCAGCAGCATGAGATCAGCATCATGGATAGTCAGCAGCACCCATGAACAACCAAGTGGCATTACAGCGATTTTTTACAGATGTTTTCACAGTGATTTTTTCTGATGAGAGATTCATGAGTCTAGTATCCTCAGGGTAGAAGCTGTTCCTCAGCCTGGTGGTTGTGCAATTAATACTCCTCATCCTCCTGCCTGAGTGGAGCGAGGCAAAATGTGTGTGTGCTGGATGTGTGGGGTCCTTCATGATGCAGGTGGCCCTTATCCTGCATCTGGAGGTAGGTCTCTGTGATAATCAGAGTCAGAGTCAGAGTCAGAGTTTCTTTATTGTCATTCGCACCTCATGTGGTACATGTGGTGGAGCGAAATTATGTACGCAGGAGCGAAATTATGGGGAAACTGACTCCAAGAGTCTTCTGTGCAGCCTTCACCACTTTCTGCAAAGCTTTTCTTTCTGCAGCTGTGCAGCCTCCAGGCCACATGTTGATGCTGGAACACAGGATGCTCTCCACTGCACACCTGTAGAAGGAGGTGAGGACTGAGCTTCCCAGACCAGCTCGCCTCAGCCGCCTAAGGAAGTAGAGTCTCTGATGAGCTTTCTTGATCAGGATGGTGGTGTTGTTGCTCCAACCGAGGTCATCATCTAGGTGTGAGTGAGAGAGTGAATGGGTGTTTGTTTCTAATTGTCCCTGTGATGGACTGGAGACACATCCGGGGTGTCCCCCACCTCTCGCACAGTGATGGCTGGACATGGGCAACAGTGACCCCCGTGACCCGGAAAGGAAGAAGCAGGTAAAGATAATGGATGGATGGATGGATGTGTGAAGCAAAACTCTATTCCAATCAGTGTCAGCTTGATCTCTGCTGTGCAGGGAGCTCTGGGGTGGGGGAGGGAGGGGGGCCAGAGAGACCATGGCCCAGAACAAGGCCTTCTCGCAGTGGGAGAGGCCTGTTCAAAAGGCTCATTTGGCCCCAATGGTACCAGCAAACACAGCTCATTTGCCACTGCAATTCTATTTTCACATCATTTCAATTTCAAAGAGCCTTCAGGCTGCATTAGCATTTGGCTGGGATAAAAGAAGTTAGTGAAGGGTGGAGGAATAGGAGGAAAGAGTGAAAGTAAAGAAAAGGAAAGCAGAGTAGTCTGCATTTTATGTACTGATACTGACAAGAATGTTTTTTTTTTTTTTGTTGTTGTTGTTCTTTACCTATTTCTAAATTTAGAAGCAGAGGTGTGTACCCACTCGTTCTGTGTGTTGTCTGCTCACATCTTGGTCTTTGCCCTCGGATAGAAAAAATCAGAACGGCTTACATTTATTTAGGCAGCTGTAATTTCAAATGTTTCTTTTTCTATTGTCTGTTATTCCCCTCCGTTATCAGAGGGAACCAGCATGATGTCAAGCATATGTTAGGAACAACTAATTAAATACAACATGCAAGATAAACACAAACGACATAACACTACTTATCATTCAAGTTTGTTTTGCGTTTAATAAAAGCAATAAATCTAATATTTGATGAATAAGAAAAATAAATAGTACATATCATTTGTTATAAAAAAGAAAAATCTGTGATAGTTTTGAATTAATGTAATTCAATAAATGATCAATTGTGGAAAAAAAAAAGATATTTTGTACACCGATTCTGTCAATTTTGTATACTAGTGCCTGGACTCAGCTACCTTCACATGAAATATGAGCTCATCTGTGAATCTGGTCGAGTTAGAGACAATTTTGTGCTTTCTAAGGTTAGTTGAAAATAATAATAATTTGTACGCATCCTATATGATTGTCTTTTGTTGTCTACTGTTGTCATCATTCTGTTAAAATTCAGGTCTCTCTTTAAATGAGTCCCTGAGGCTCAATGGGATTAACCTGTATAAATAAAGGTTGAATGAAAAGTTGGATGGGGTGGCCATCTTGAATCCAAGTTACTAGCATTAGTAGATGTTTACCCAATGAATACTTCTGAGCATTTCATTAAAATATGTCCAATGGTACATGAGATAAACCACTAAAGTGCATACACACAGTGGCAAAAAAAAGAAAGTATTGCCCATTTCCTGCAGGTGATATCAATTTGAACAGTGAATGCCGTTTCCTAAGAAAGTTGATTTGAAATCAATAATATTAAAACAATATATATTTAAATTTGATGCCAGCAAATGGTGTTGAATCTGTTTAATTTACAAATATCTGCACCATCTTTTTGATACTTAGTGTTGAAGAAGTAAAGAGCTCTAAGGCTGTAATTTTACTGTCGTGTGTTAAATTAAACACTCTAAGGCAGAAAAACTGAACCATATTTGTGTTAGTCTCAAATCTGAAACAGCACCAACGATTAGATCCATTTTTGCCTGTCAGGTTGAAAAACGGTGCTGATTTGCAAATACAGATACAAGCCTTTCATTTCACTAATGAGCCGTGCAAATTAGCATGACTGTGCAAACAAGCAGACCTGCTGATGATCAGAAGTCTGAAGTCTGTAAGGGACAAGCAAGGACTGGTTTCAAACACATTAAAGAAACAAGGCTATGATCACATTGCAGCCAATCTGACTTTTGGTCCAAATGCAACATTTTATTTTGTAAGATAAATATCTCTTCTGTTTTTTTTTTTTTTTTTCTATCTGACTCAGGTCTTTTTCTTATGTAATACTAAACAGAATGCATATTGAATGTTTTTCAAAGTGGCCCCAGCCAGTGTTGAATTGTTTTGTTGCTAGTATGGTATCTTTACTTGTTTGTTTCTACTTCTTGCTCCCATTCCAGAAGTGTATATGCAGGAACAAGTGACAAGATAAAAAAAATTAAACAATTGACAAAACAAACATGGCAGAAATGTTTAGTTGACTTTGATTGCGCAACTTCAGAATTGATACACAAAGGGGCAGCTGTGGCTGAGGGGTTAGAGCAGTCGCCCTCCAATGGGAGAGTTGGGGGTTTGATTCTATCAGCAGTCACATGCTGAAGTGTCCCTGGGCAAGACACTGAACCCTCATTGCCTCTGATGTGTGTCCCATTGGTGATGAATGTGATCTAAAGCACTGATTAGTCTTTGTAAAGATATAGAAGAGCAGGGGTGTCAACCTCACTTACAAAAAGGGGGACAAAATTAAAACCTTTTTCAAACTAAGGGCCGGTTTCAGAATTAACATAAACTTAAGTTAGATACCCAACATCTTTTCTTGGTTGCACGTTCCTCAAGAGTTTGATTGATCTCATTTGACATTCTCTGTTGCACTTTTGACATCATAATCAAAATTACTGAAAAAAAAATAAATGATAAAAGTATTTTACATTTAAAATAACAACTTGGGGTGCAGATAAGATGTTAAGGAGGGCCACATTTGGCCCCCAGACCTTGAGTTTGACACATATGTATTAGAGTGTTGTATGAGTGGGTAAATGAGGGCACAGATTGTAGTGTAAAGAGCTTTGAGTGTCTTGATAAGATAAAAAGGTGCTATACAAGTACAGTCCATTTACCATACACACATGCTATCTCATGTAGTACCCAAATTTACTTCCGTAAACACAACATTCTGCATGTGTTGTCACGTGTTCTTCTGCACATGCGAGTTCCTTCAGGGCCGCAGATTGTTCACATAGAAGTCTGATAATAGTTTATGGTCTTATAATGGTTTACCCATAAAGAACACCTCTTCTCAGCTCAAACAGAAAAAGAGTTTACCTCATCTCAAACAAACATGATTTATGTGTTTTTGTGTTTGAAACTGTTTAAAATAAGATTAATCTGTTCCCTTGGGAACAAACAGACTTTGTTTTACAGGTGTTCAACTCAGCTCACAAACTTCTTAGTTGACACTAATGTGAATGGCTTGTTGTTCAAAGCAGTGTAACATTTTATTGTAACACAGGCTGAAGCAGAATAAAGATGTGATCTGCTTGTTTTTACTGTAGGCAGTTACTGTATGTTTGCATATAGGTCAACGATCCCCCACCACCACAATTTTATTTCCCTTATGACAGTCTACATTGTGGTAGAAGTAATGTAGTATTTTTGTTCTTGTTCTTGTTTTTTTCTTTTTCAGAAATACGATTGAATTGCCCAGATATTAGCACAAGGTTTGCTGTGTTGGTAAGTTTGTAAAGGCAGTGTGAATAGATGTTACTCTCCACCTGTAGGTGGAGCCTTCCAAAGGTGTGTGTGGAGATTTAAACAGTGACAACAACGGCATATCCAAATGGCTGTGCAAATATTTGGGACGCAGACTTATGACCAAAAGTTTCTTGTCCCTAAAACAGATAGAGTTTTTTCATATCCACACGTCCAAGATTTCATGACCTAGGGTTTAGGCATAATGTGAGACCTCCTTTCTGTTTCCCTCAGGCTTTTCTATATCTGTCCCGTCTGATTGTGTAAATGTTGGGTAGCTCCATGTTCGCTTTGGAATGCTAGTCATAAGACATATTTGAGAAAAGAACAAGAGTTTACACTCCTTGTAGGTGCTGTCATTGTTTCACCAGCACATAGAGTTCTTCAATATTGTTTGACAGTAAGTTCACATTTCAATGATCACAGGAGGTATGTCAGTATTTCTTTTCTAGTTGCTTAGTCTGTAACTTAGCACCAGCTCTGCTGTCTTCATTTCATCAGATAAATGGGGGATTTCACTGGCATGAAATTTTGTCTTCAGAGAATTTGTCTTTAAAAAAGCTGACAACATTTGATTTATATGGAGCCACACATGTGATTACATCTTAGGGCACAACTCCATCATGCCACTGCTTTGTGTGATACCATAGAAAATATCAAAATAAATCAGGTAAGATATCATGAAGAGAATCATTGACTTTCACAACTCTGGTTTATTTTTAGGTCCAAGTTTCAAATGTGTGATGGTGTCACGTTCATCAAATGAAATAACTGGGCACAAGTATAAACACCATGGGAAAGTTCTGCCGATAAAGAGACAAGTTCTGCATTTTTTAAGATGAATGTGAGTATTAACCACAAAATAACAGCAACATATATGTAAAGATGATAATGAAGCTGCTCAAAGAGCCATTATCTACAGTGTAATGAGTTTTGGACAACATGGACTGAATGAACACTCAGAGAAAACAACACCATTACTCCAAAAACAACCTAAAAAGTCCCATTGCAGTTAGCAAATGAACAAATGGGCAAATATTTTAATGTTTGGAGACGTGTCCGGTAGTTTGATGAAACTAAAATTAATCTGATAAGCCATATTGACCATTGTTGCATATAGAGCAAAGGGGGTGGGGGGGAAGCGGAGAACACCCTCCCAACTGTGACATACGAGGGTGGCAGTATCAGGTTGAGGTGGTGTTTTGCTGCAGGAGGAACTGCTGTACTTCACAAGAAGATGGCATTATAAGGAAAAACGTGGCAATATTGAAGCAACATCTCAAAACATCGGCCAGGAACTAAAGCTTGGACACAAATCGGTCCTTCATATAAACAATGTCCATCAGCATGCAGCCAAGTTGGTTACAAAATGGCTCAAGGACAACAAAGTATTGGAGAGGCCATCACAAAAACATCTATCTCATTTCTATGGAAAATGTGTAGTCAGAGCTTCAAAGATGTGTGAGCAAGACATCCTACCCCAGTTCTGTCAGGAGGAACAGCCTGGAGGAATCCTAAATGTTTGACCCAACTCATCCAGTTTAAAGTCAATGATACCAAACAGTGAGAAAATGGATGGAAACTTGTATCTTTGTAGAAAGTAGTAAAAATATATGATCTAAAAAAATATCTCCTTTTGTTTTGCATTTAGCAAATATACAATCATGCTGGGAATCCTTCAGTCTTTTTTTTTTTTTCAATGTATGTAAACATCTGGTTTCAACTGTAGCAACTAATAGTTGTGTTTTTAGCCCCTTACCCAAACTCAGAATATCTTTCAGGATATGATTGGAGGAAATTGATTAGATTTGTAATGGAAATGTCGATAAACTAACTCACCCAGCGCACACACGTTTTGCCCCACTCCCCTCAGGAAGGAGGTTAAGGAGCATTAAGTGTAGAACCACTAGACTGAGGAACAGCTTCTACCCTGAGGCTGTTAGACTCATGAATCTCTAACCAGAATAATCTGTGAAAAATCACATAATGTTGCTGCCTTCATGCGTGCTCATCTGCTCACACAGACTCATGTTCGTGCTGCTGTTCAGCGTAATGCTTTTATGCTATTAGTGCTTAGTGTGTATGTAGCTGATGTTTTTCTTAGTTCATATCTTAGATCTTATTAGTTACTCTTTCTTTTACATTTTATTGTTGGATGAAACTGGGACCCTGCGTTCATAATTCTGTTACACCACATGTACCACATGAGATGAGAATGACAAATAAATATCTCTGACTCTGACAAACCAATCAGGTCTTGCTCTGTACGATTAGACTTGGAAAAAAAACAAGTTCACTTGTTTCTCTGGATCTTTTCTCCTAAGAAGAACAAATGTTCTCAGGTATTTCTGATCAGTCACATTTCTGTTATGAAACAATTCAGCCTGAAAGGTAAAACAAATGTTCAGACAACTTTCATTAATAATAAGACAACTTTGTTTTTTTTTTTACATTGTCATAAGATGTTGCATATTTTGTTGGCATCATATTCCCATTTTTAGCTCCATGTCACCAACTTGTTGATTGAAGAGTAAAATTTATATGCCAGGTAAGCAATAGAAGTTTTGTTTGTTGATTTTTTTTCTCTATGAAAAATGAAAAAGTATGAAGAATTGCCAATGTTCTGAGAGAAAGTAAAGCCTTTGTGTGAGGGGAGGTGCGGAGGTTGGGAGGAAAGGGAAGTCTGCAACACTGTCATGTAAACCTCAAAAAGTTCAATTTAGGATTCCTGTGAGGCCATCAATCCACCTGTGGAGATGAAGCTTTTGATATGACTTTAAATAACATTCACATTAAAATTCTAAAGCCCGGGCTCAGGGAATAATAAAAAGTGCAAAGAAATTTATCATCCCAATAAAATGATGTGATCAACAGACTTCAGAGTTTTTGGTCTCTAAACTTTCTGATTTTTACATGTGCAATGGAGTAAAGCCAACACGTGTTCACTTTTATTCTGGCACAAGCAATTAAGACCTTAATAAAACTGCTTTTGATGTATTTTTTATTTGAATGATAGACCGATCAAGCTCTATTAACTATCAGTACTTTTCTACTTTATGCTTGAAGCATTGTTCTGAGTCCATTAAGGAGATTCCAAACCACAAGCCAATCTTATCAGACAGCCATTTGCCTAATTTATTCTCCTCCTGTCATTATCTGCATATGTTTGGAAGCATCCATACTGTATATCTCCTGTATCTGTGTGTCTACCACCCCCTGCTCCCTTCATGCTCCCTCTCCCTGACTGCACCAGTGAGGCAGATGCCTTTGATGCCATGCTACAAATCACACATTTAGCTTTTCATCAATATTTCATCTAGCCATCCTTGGCTATGCTCTTTCTAGCTCTCTAAATCAGTACTGGCTGTGTGTGTGGGGGGGGGCAGGAGAATGCTGGAAGTCTTTGGATTGAGAGTGGGAAGGAAAACAGGGGCAGGTTGGGGTCAAACTGTGTGCTTATAAAGGCTGGGGGTGGGGGGGTGTTATATACAGGCTGAAGCAGAAAGCCCCAAATGATAGCATTCAAACTGGAAACAGAGTGGAACAACTCCCTAAAAATCATTAATCGTTTATCATAAGTCATTGCAAAGTACCAATACAGCTTTTAATGAGGGGGGAGGGGTGACTTGAGCTATCTAAACTTTCCAAATTAATAAATTATTTTACTTTCACAACCTTTGCATTCTTAACAGTTTGTCAGACTATTGCTATTTTTGTCTTCACCTATCCAATATTCATTCATTCATTCAACCTTTATTTAGACAGATAAGTTACACTGAGTCTAGAAGACTCATTTATAAGTTAGATCTGTTTAGACAGACAAAAAGTAGTGAAACTGGACACATGTAGGAATTGGAGGCGAAAAATTCCTATCAGACTTTTTCTTCTTGGCTGAGAAGAAAATCTCTAATATTAAAAAACACCTCGCACATACAAGCACATAGTGACATAGACATTCCGCAGAGGGGGGAGATGACGAGAGCAGTGAGCAATGTCCGTGGACGCTCTCAAGGACACTGTAAGAGTTCTGATGGTATAATCAACCAGTTCTCTTCAGTGAGATCTGTAAACATTCTCAACGGATGTCGGGGAATGCCAAGGACAACACCTGTGGGAATCCAAGAGTCCTGAAATGATGACACGATGTTTATTCAGCTGTTTTCCTCTTTGTTGATCAATTGGGAATTCCTTGGGGGGCGTCCGATCACAGGCAAATTCAGATAAGGTGGCCTTCAAGGCCAGCCAGGGGAGCCAAATTCAGATAAATACACAGTTGTTTTGGGGACAGGTAGAACTTAATGACATCTACCTTGAGTCTGTGTTGGTCCAAACAATTCCAAAATGTTCAAATAACATGGCCACACCGATGGAATGTGCCTAAGTAAGCACTTTGATAACAGTCTATCTGTTTTAAATTGTGCTCTATAAATAAATATGACTTGACTTGACTTAAGTAAATTCTCCAAGAGCTGATCCATTCTGCCCAAAGCATTTGAGTCTGTGTACTCGAGACATGAACCAAGCAATCATAAAGGCAAGCAGCGTGATCGGTTCCCAAATTGCTGCCGATGACTTCCTTGATTGTAGATAAAACCAGCAACCAGCCAAATCCAAAAAGCAGGAACCAGTTATTGTAAATCCAATTAAATATGTGTCCATAAAATCCACAAATGGCATCAGAGATAGACACATCATCAAGTCTTCAAGTTGATGAGATATCCAGCTGCGTGCGTGCCAACAGGGCAAATCGGCTCGCCTAAAGCCTGTCTTCTCTTCGAAGAAATGTTATCAATTGTGTTGAGGGACCAACTGATAAAATCAAGTCCATAATTATGGTTCGGAAGAAATGCAAGAGAGGCTCAGGAGCAGATTTACAGACAGACAGAGCAGCAAAGCAAAGCGGAGAGTGAGGGGAGAAAAAAGCGTCCGAACTCGACAAGAGCAAGTAGTCAAGTGTGAAATATGTCTCTCACATCTAAAAATGTGCATTTTATTTTTATTTCTTCACTCCTCTCATGGTGCTAAGCGAACACATTCAAACTCTCATAGGCTTCCATTGTAGCTGAGCTCAGAATTTTGTCTTTAAAACAGGAAGTAAAAGCAACTTGATGAAGGTATGTACCGGAGTTTAAAATTTTGCTTTTCTTTATATTTCTTAAACAGTTTAGAAATTAAAATGTTGGTATTACGTCTGCATAGATTAGGACAAATGGAAGCTCCAAACTATGGCTGGTCTTTGAAGGAGGAAGCTGTTTGATGTTAGAATTTCAGGACATAGCTGACATGTTTTATCTAATCTGTCCATCCATCCAGTTTACCCATTTACCCCTTGGATGTTTCATGCTTTTATTTTTGTCAGATCTTTCATGGTTGATGTAAATTGTATAAAAATTAAAAACTGCAATCACTCAAAACCTTAATCAATGTTAAAGATAAATTTTATTTATACAGAGTAATACCAAATAAATAATTAGTTAAATAATGTTTTAAAAATAAATATTTCATCTGCTCCCTCCTTCAGGTGTCGCCACAGTGAACTAACTCACATGAAGACTTGGCAATTGTTTTTATGCTGGATGTCCTTCCTGACGTGACCACCGAGCTACCACAGCCCTCTGTGTGGAGCAGAGATTTAGGGCCCTCGGACAGCAGATGGTGAGTAAGGGCCTTGCTCAAGGGCCCAGGGTGGGGCAAATGAGCGTGGAGGCAGGTGTGGGTGCTTTTCGTTTCCCACCCACTTTTTGATAGTCCGGTAAGTTGAACCAGTGACCTTCCAATCACAGGCTTGCTTTTCTAACCTATGTGCCACTAATACCCTGAGATTTTTTTAAAAAAAAGTTATGTAAATTTAAAAAAAAAACCTGCATAAATATTCATCCCTTTAAAGTAACTGTCCTGATTTAACTCAGAGAAAAAATAAAATCCAAGTCGGGATAGAGACAAAAGGATTTCCAAAGTTCTAAACATCCTATTTTCTATGGTGTAAACATCATCAAGAAACAGAAGGAATGTGGAAAAAGTGTAAATCTACCAAAAGTAGGCTGTCCTCACAAAATGAGAGACCGTGAAGAAATAGAACAGCGACAGTCCACCAAGGCACCCGTGACCACTCTGAAGGAGGTACAAGCTTCAGCAGGTGAGATGGAGAGACTGAGCATACATCAACTGTTACATGAGTTCTTCACCAGTCTGAGCTTTACGGCAGAGGGGCAAAACTTAGATTAAAATCTCATTAGAGTTTGGCAATCATTGTGATTATTATTATTTTTATTTTTTTTGCTATAGACAACCATGTGCACAATTTAGCAGTTGTGTGTGTTAGCTCTCAGAGCATGTGTTGAAGATGAGTCTCAACTACTACCAAACCATATTTAGACCATCTGTTATACTGAAATAAACATTATCTTTTTTGTGTGTTTGCTCAGTTTGATTAGCTCTGGCAGCCATCCTGATCTGGTTTAACTGCACAGGTTGATCACTGATTTCTTCCTGAGAGTTTCATTAAAACCTGTCCAATAGGTCATAAGATATTTTTATAGCAAACAGACAAACCAAACATATGGACATGTGCAACATACTTGTCCCTTTCATGGTGGATGATTAAAATACTTATTGGTATAGTCCCCAGTGGTAAGCAGTTTAAACATTCAAAACAGACCAAAGGTTTTTAAATGCCTTAGATGGGTGTGGCTTCCAAGTCAAAAATTTAGTTCAAAATAAACGGTTAAACAAATTACAACATACGACAGTATATGCAGTCACACTCCTTGATAGAAAATATTTAACAGTGGCACCAATGCATTCAAGTTGAAAAATGTAAGAACCACTAATGAAATGGTAGAGTTGTTGTGTAATTGACTGCAGAAGTGAAGTCAAGGAGAACCAAGGCAGAAGATCTTTTACACACTACTGAAGGGTAAACAAGTCAATATGTGGAGAAACAATGGGTCGCCATTTGTTTTCAAAGACTTGTCACAAGGTCAGAACAGTTTTTACTTTGTTCAAGTCAACACTCAACACGTTCCTCTGAGTCCAATCAGGAGGACGGGTTCCCAGATAAAATGTTACCATCCTCTGGTGGACAACACAAAGTGGAAAAATCAGTTCTGTTTTTATAGAAATACTGTACAGTAGTCCCTCGATTATCGCGGCGGTTATGTTCAAGAAACTATGACAATATGTGAAATACCACAAAGTAGGAACATTATATTAATTTTAGTATTTATATATATTTTAAGGCTTTATAAACCCTTTACACACACTTGCAATGTTCTTAACACTGTTCTAAACTTTGTTCTGTTGTTAATGTTCTAAACTCTTAAACCTACGTAATTTTAACAACATATGTATATGTACTGTACAGTACCGTAAAATTATATATGGCTACTCACCAGTGAAGATTCTATAACTTGAAGGATAAGTTCAGCTTCAGGATTATTTGCGACTTTTCTGCCAGTTCTGTGAGGTTAATAAATAGATCATTATGTAACCAGGTGAAAAATGGGTACCTGTAAAATACGTTTTATAAACCCCGTTTTGCTTCATATTCACCTATTTGTTGTAGTTCTTGTTTTTGTCAGTGGGTGGTGCTGTTGTAACAGAAAAGTCTCAAAGTACAGGAAGCAGAAAAAAGAAAATCTCTTGTTGTATTCGGGCATTCTAACCGAGAAAACGAAAGAGAAGGACATTTTTGCGTGAGACTGGTTGGAGTAGACAACTTTATGGCCTCATGAGTGAAGAATCCAGATTTTCAGTAACTAATGTCTGAACTGTATTATTTTCCATGTATGATGCCAAAGTGATGTTGCTGACATCATGTTTTTTTGTTGTTGTTTGTCCACTTTTAGAAGTGCCACTGCCTTTTAGAGTATACTTTTATTTTAGTTTTCTGTGAAGCTGCATGATGTTAATGTGCCATTTTGTTTGTGAAACTGCGTGCTGTTAACGCGCCATTTTGTTGAAGCCGTTGCTGCTTGGGAGCTTTATATTAGTATTATATGAACAATTTACATTGTAAGAGACTATTTTTGCTCCATATTTTGAACTTTTTTGTTAATTTTTTTTTAGCACAGCAAAACTTTTTTTTTTTTTTAATAAAGAACCCCCTTTTATTTGAAGTCTTGTGTGCTCCATTAACCCGGCTTCAGTTACTTCTGACTTTGCATTGCAAAACTATTTTTACCACATCGGTTTCTCCGCTAGTGTTTGCGTCC
This sequence comes from Nematolebias whitei, assembly GCF_014905685.2. Lineage (NCBI taxonomy): Eukaryota > Metazoa > Chordata > Actinopteri > Cyprinodontiformes > Rivulidae > Nematolebias > Nematolebias whitei. The sequence goes on from NC_056500.1 coordinate 26,181,837, forward strand.
TCGATTTCTGTTCTTTGAATTTTGGCAGAAAGCAGTGGCCAGAAGCACTGTTGGCTTCTGGGCCATGTAGTTCTTTTGACTTGCGTTACAGTATAGCCTTATTGAAAGAAAACTAAAAAATGCCAGCGCCTGTCTAAAGTATTTTTTGTCCCATTGGTTGGTTCCCACTCCCGTCCGCACTTGATAATTTTTTTAATCCGTACCATCCCAATCACATAATGTTAAAGTTGACAATCGTGTGTCGTGTATAAACTTGCATTGAAAACCCGTGAGTTAATCTGCGAATGTCGAACCACAAAAGTTTTGAGGGACTAAAAAGCTAAAAGGTTTAGCATTCCTCAAATTAATACTTACTGCCCACCAAGTTTCATCCCAGAGTTTTAAACTAAAATAATTTAGCAAAAATAATGCATGATGTAAAGTAATCCAAGAATTTCTTAGCTGTAGATGTACTTACACTTTCTGAAAGTTTCCTTAAAATCTATTTAGTTGCTTATGAAATCTTTTGCTAACAGGGTTGAAGAGTTAATGACAAAATCGTAATAAAATTGTGCTCAATGAGTTAGTGCTCAAAAAATATATTGGAAATAAGTTAGTCTCAGCTACTACTGTAACATATTAACTGATTTTTGAAAAAAAAAAAAAAATAATTAAAATAAAAAAGACTTAGTGTTTCTTGAGGTAACTTACTAACAGTCAAACAAGCATAGACAGAGAGGTGATAAAAATAAGATGAAATAAAAAATATTGAATGTAATGGAAGCAGACCTGTATTCATCAGGTCCTCTTACACCAACTAAATGAGTGGTGGACTATCCATCCACACTGAAGTTGTTTTCATTCCAGCTATCACAGTACAGGAGGTTTTCGGACTCTATGCAAGGAGGAAGGAAACAAACTAACTTGATTACTAATGGAAAACAACAGATGATGTGGCATTAAAATGAACTTACAGACTTGAGGCAGGGTTATGAAGAGTCACCAACAAGACTGAAAACTGAGACTGGCTCATAGGAATGCGTGGATGCAGGAGTGCACCTGGAATAAACTGCACCAAACTGAAAAACTAAATTGCAAATGTCTGAGTGATAACACGTTGAGAGTGGGCGGGGCATGAGCAGAGGGGTAGAGAACAGACTGATGAAGACCAAACTGATGACACCAGTAATAGAACTAAGCATCAGAACAACATACATGTGCTGGTGATAAAATTAGAATATCATGAAAAAGTTGATTTATTTCAGTAATTCCATTCAAAAAGTGAAACTTGTATAACATTCATTCAACCTTTATTTATACAGGTTAATCCCATTGAGCCTCAGGGACTGAAATACGAAAGAGACTTGAAATGGATGAATGGATTATATCTATCCATTACACACAGACTGATATATTGAAAATGTTTATTTCTTTTAATGTTGATGATTATAACAGACAACTAATGAAAACCCCAAATTCAGTATCTCAGAGAAGTAGAATATTGCGAAAAGGTTCAATATTGAAGACATCTGGTGCCACACTCTAATCAGCTAATTAACTCAAAACTCTTGAAAATGCCTTTAAATGGTCTCTCAGTCTAGTTCTGTAGGCTACACAATCATGGGGAAGACTGCTGACTTGACAGCTGTCCAAATGACGATTATTGACACCTTGCACAAGAAGAGCAAGACATAAAAGGTCATTGCTAAAGAGGCTGGCTGTTCACAGAGCTATGTGTCCAAGCACATTAACAGGGAGGTGAAGGGAAGGAAACGGTGTGGTAGAAAAAAAAATGTGCAAGCAATAAGGATAACTGCACCCTGGAGAGGATTGTAAAACAAAACCCATTCCAAAATGTGAGGGAGATTCACAAAGAGTGGACTGTAACTGAAGCCAGTGCTTCAAGAACCACCATGCACAGACGTGTGCAAGACATGGGTTTCAGCTGTCACATTCCTCAAGTTAAGCCACTCTTGAACAAGATACATCATTAGAATTGTCTCACCTGGGCTAAAGACAAAAAGGACTGGACTACTGCTGAGTGGTTCAATGTTGTGTTCTCTGATAAAACTAAATTTTGCATTTCCTTTGGAAATCAAGATCCCAGAGGCTGAAGGAAGAGAGGAGAGGCACAGAATCCACCCTGCTTGAGGTCCAGTGTCAAGTTTCCACAGTCATCGATGGTTTGGGGGGCAATGTCATCCGTTGGTGTTTGTCCACTGTGTTTTCTGGGGTCCAACGTCAACGCAGCCATCTACCAGGAAGTTTTAGAGAACTTCATGCTTCCTGATAATGACCAACTTTATGGATATGCAGATTTAATTTTCCAACAGGATTTGGCACCTGCACACAGTGCCAAAGTTACCAGTACCTGGTTTAAGGACCATGGTATCCATGTTCTTAATTGGCCAGCAAGCTTGCCTGACCTAAACCCCATAGGAAATCTATGGGGTATTGTGAAGAGGAAGATGTGATACGCCAGACCCAACAATTCAGAAGCGCTGAAGGCCACTATTGGAGCAACCTGGGCTCTCATAACACCTGAGCAGTGCCACAGACTGATCGACTCCATGCCACACCGCATTGCTGCAGTAACCCAGGAAAAAGGAGTCCCACCTAAGTATTGAGTGTTGTACATGCTCATACTTTTCATGTTCATACTTTCAGTTGGCCAACATTTTTAAAAGTCTTTATTTTTTATTTTTATTGGTCTTAAGTAATATTCAAATTTTTTGAGATACTGAATTTGGGGGTTTCATAAGTTGTCAGTTATAATCATCAACATTAAAATAAAAAAACGTTGGAAATATATCAGTCTGTCCAAAAAAGTTCAATCTGGTCCTCTGGACATTCAAAAAACAAAAAACAAAACAAAGCAAAAAATATAGAAACGTTTCGTCTCTCATCCAAGAGACTTCCTCAGTCTGAGGTGCTGTTTTCAGCTCAGTCTCTTAAATAGCACCTTCTCAGAGTGGATGAATCAGTTTGCTGCTGACAACCAAAACCAGCTGATCACATGCTCAAGAAGGACCATCAGCCTAACAATGGATCATTAGCACACTGATGGTTGTTTACTATTCACAGAGGGCTGAGTGATACTATCAATCACAGCATTGTAAGAGGGGGACAGTTGAACCCGGAGGCCTCCACCCCTGTTTAATGATGGACGATTTATTTTCACAAAGATGGCCTCCTTTACTCCTCTCTCAAACCATCGTTCCTCTCTGTCCAGGATGTGAACATCTTCATCTTCATCAATTCTACCTGGATTATTGAGCATGCATCAGGATATCAGTCTGTGTGTAATGAATGAATATAATATACAAGTTTCACTTTTTGAATGGAATTACTGAAATAAATCAACTTTTTCAAGATATTCTAATATTATGACAAGCACCGGTACAGAAAACAAAACTTAATGACCAAAAATAACTACCAAAAATACCCAAAAACCACAGATCCTAGCACCAGCATCATCCCTTCATTACCATGTTGACTGTTAACACACCTAAAGACTTTAGTCTCAGGAGATGTGTTCAAAGCAATGGCTTTGTTCACAAAACTGTGTTGCACACCTAATTAGCTGTTGGTTAAGTGTGAAGCACCTGTGAAATGGATCTAAGTGTTCACGGCGGTGCTTGTTATTCCGTCAGTAATGTCAGTGTGCAGCCTTAATGTTTCTGTATAATTATGTGAGCGCTGACTGAATGACAAATCTTGCTCATCTATCTATAGACATGCACCAAAGGCCTAGCAGATCAGCAGTTTCCCTACTGATCCACAAGTAGAACAAGATGTCACTTAATCCAAAATGTCTACAACGAAGTTAACTTAGACCTGTAACTTAACTTAGACCCTCTTCACAATGAATGTTGTTCCAACAACGCTGTCCACAAGCAGCAATCAAAACATGGCTGCATCACAGCAGAGCAAACCTCCTTAAGACTCAATATATGAAAATCTGACTGCCATCTAAGCATTTTTGCACTGGCTCAAGCTTATAAGATGTAGCAGACATCTTAAACTGTGTTGATTCCAAAGGTTGGTGAGTTGTAGATGCACATCCAATAATATTTTATCGGAGTTTCATTAACCTTTGTCCAGTGCTTCATGACAACATGATCACCCTTTTGCTTTTGGCATCAAGCAATAATGAACCTCAACCCTTCTCAATCTTAAAGATGAAATATTTCCACTGCTCTTTAACTCATTGCATTTAGGTAAAGATAAAATGACCTTCTGTTTTTCATGTCAAGGGAATTTAGGTAAAGGTTTATGGATGTTTATCACTGCTGATGTTAAATTAATGTTGAACCATGTGTGTGAGGTCAGAGAGTTGTTTTCCTCTCAGAGAAGAGCCTGCAGGCACCTGACGCCTCTGAGTCTAAGAGGCTGAGGTCATCATGCTGATATGCATTATAAAAACACTTTCTGGCACACTGTCCGGTTGCAGATCTTTGCTTCAATGTAACATCTGTATAACACTGGTGAACTCTGGCCTTGCAAGTAAACTGGGTTAAAAGATCTTCTCCTGTCTTCATGTGTGACTCTTTTTAAGTAAGTAGATACTGAAAGGATATTTATATCCAACATTTTAATAATATACTTACCAGACACTTTATCAGGGCCACTTGTTAGACACAAATAATTAATTAGCCGATCACATGGCAGCAACTCACTGCCTTTAGGCCTGTAAATGTAGTGAAGATAACAGTTTGAACTTTAAACAAGGAAAAAGGGGATTTAAATGACTTTGAATGTGGTATGGTTGTTGGTGTCAGAAGGGCAGATCAGGATTTCAGAAACTGCTCATCTACTGCAAGTTTTACACAAAACCATCTCTAAGGTTAAATAGAATGGTCTGAAAGAGAGAAAATATCCAGTTTTTGGTATTTATGTGGATAAAAATGCTTGTCATTGTCAGAGGTCAAATTGGTTGGAAATGACAGAAAGGAATGGTAGCTTTAAAACCTCTGACAGCAGGACCCCACCAGGTGTCACTCCTGTACGCCAAGAACAGTAAACTTAGGCTACATCTCACCAAATTTGCACATTAAAGCATTATAATATCATTCTGTGCTCTGATGGATCCGATTAATCAGATTCCAATGATATTCACAGTCACCAGGTCTAAATCCAATCCAGAACATTTGGGATGTGGTGGAAGGGAAATCATCATCCAGAATGTTCAGCTGGAACATCTGCAGCAATTGTGTGATGCTAGCATGTCTGTATTGACCAGAACCTCTTAGGAATGTTTCCATCATACTGTTGAATCGAAAAGTCCAACCCATTACTGTCTAACTCAGTACTTGCAGGGTGGACCCAAACAAGCAGCCAGTGAGTGTATATTGCTGCTTCTGATGCTTGGATTAGTGCATTAATGATGTCAAACACGCATTCATAACTCTTGTTGTTTTGTTTTTTTTAATGTTCCTAATTTAAATTTATAATTCTTTATACCATTTAATTTGTCATATGAGTTTGAAGGTCTCTTTTCATTTAACAATTCTGCACAGGTTAAAAAGGTTTAAAAAAAAACCACACGTTTTATGATTTAAAACAAGAAAAATAGTTTACTATGGAAATAAATAAACAGAAAATACCAACATCTCTGTTTGCAAAGATACAATATATAACAACTACATTATTTATGATTTTTTGTTGCAATTTTTCACATCTTTATTATTATTATTATTATTATTATTTTTAAAACTTGCTAGATTCCACTCAGCTTCTGTGCATCAAATATTAGTATAATATATATATATATATATATATATATATATATATATATATATATATA
>NC_056500.1:26187631-26205352 GCF_014905685.2 Nematolebias whitei
ATATATATATATATATATATATATATATATATATATATATATATATATATACACACACACACATTATAAATACACATATATATACACACACACGCATATATATACACACACAAATATGCATATACACACACACATATACACACACATACACACATATATACATATACACACACATATATACATATACACACACATATATATATACACACACATATATATATATATATATATATATATATATATATATATATAATTTTAAAACAGGGTGCCCACTCACACCTGATCATCATCTCATTGATTGAAAACACCTGACTCTAATTTCACCTGCAACTTAACCACTAATCCTAGAGGTTCACATACTTTTACCACTCACAAATATGTAATATTGAATCATTTTCCGCAATAAATAAATGAACAAGTATAATATTCTGTCTCATTTGTTTAAGTGGGTTCTCTTTATCTAGTTTAGGACTTGTGTGAAAATCCGATTATGTTGTAGGTCAAATCTATTCATAAATATAAAAAAAACTCTAAAGGCTTCACATACATTCAAGCACCACTGTATTTTGCTAACAGCCAATCAGGGTTAACTTGATAAGTTAAAGCCAAGGATTTCAACAAAAAAGGTCAGTGTGCTTGGAGTTTGTACTGAGGATGACTCTCAGCTACTACCAGACTGACTTTTAGCTCCGTATGTGTAAGAGTTTTTACCTTGTTTGTGTTTGTTGTCAAATGATAAGTAGTAGACACATATCCATCAATTAATTTATGTTTCACTAAAATCTGTCCTGTGGTTCATGTATATGTATGTATGTATGTATATCCCTTAGATAGAGAACTTTACTAATTGGCTTTTATGTATGTGAATGTTTCTGTAAAGTGCCCTGAGACAACTTTGTTGTGATTTGGCACTATATAAATAAACTGAATTGAATTGAATGTAATATTTTGCTAACAGAAACATAAAAATGTGCAAGGGTATAAACATTTCATTCAGCAGCGGGAGATGCAAATAAACGGGTGATGGAAAACCAAAAAACGAGGAAATGAGTTGTTGCATTAAGGTGAACTTTCATGTTTTGTGTAGAAATAAAAAGTTTGGACGAGCAGCCATGTGTCTTAAGCTCTTAAAATAAGAATGTGCCATTCCTAACCCTTAAACTCCTTAAAAATGAATTTACCGTGACAAAACATCTGTGGTTTTCTTCAGTGACTCCTGGCACATCGGTTACTACATTCATACAAAAAGCTAAGGTGTTTTTCCTTCATCAGAATCCCTAAGTGGAAAAAAAAAGATGCAAGGCAATGAATAGAAGCCTCTTTACAAAGAAGCTAACCTATATTTGTAAGAAAAAGATTTGTGCAAGGAGAAGCACGAGGAGAAAACAGCAGAGTGACACACTTTCCCCTGTCAGCTCCATTTCCAGGCACTTTGGTGTTTGTCTTGTCTCTTTACCAATATGTGCTCTGAACGCTCCCTGGACATGCAAACTCTACTGAGAGAGATAAAAAGACATTTGGCAGAAGGAGGCAAGAACACAAGGTGTGAAAGAGAAAGGTAGTGACACAGAGGAAGTTAGGTGCAGCGATAAAGGAAGTGAGGCTGGCAGAGAAAAGAGGGAGAGGAAGGTTGTGAAACAATGAGGTTGAAGAAGTGAAAAATGACAAGGTGAGGACACAGCAGAGTGAAGCGAGGAAAATTGCCAGGAGACGTAGAGAGAGACAAAGTGGACGGAAAACACAACGGCTGTGGGTCCCTATGGAATGCCACCTGAATGACACTGTCTTTTATGTATATTTTAGTTAACAAAAGAGAGTAAATGTAAAGGAACTGCTGCCAAATACAAAACTTTCATTCAGATACCTGGAGATTGGCAAAAAATGTTTTCTAATTGCCAATTAGTGATGAAAATACCAAAGAATCATGATTCCTTCTCTTTGTTCTTTTGGTGTTTCTAACTTTTGACCCCATCTTTGAGTAATTTATCAGGATATATTTTTGTGTCATAATGTCTGGACCCATAGCTTCTGCTTACATATGGAGCTTACTTACTGTGAAACTACAAAGACTCATGTTGAGTCACACCATGTAGTTGATTGTGGGCTGGCCAGTTTGTCTTCTGCCAAATTGTACCCACAATTCATACTGTTGTATTCAGCAGATGCCATTTCAAAACAATTACTACTGTGTACCCATTAAATAATCATGAGTACATCATGGGCACCACATTTCCCTAAAGCTGAACATGATAAAGACTACCAGAAGTCCTGTTCAGAGTATGTGTTGTGAATCACTGTCAGCTACTACCACAGGGGCGGCTGTGGCTGAGGTTTTAGAGCAGTCGTCCTCCATTGTAAGAGTTGGGGGTTCGATTCCACCAGCAGTCACATGACAAAGTGTCCCTGGGCGTAATTGAACCCCTCATTGCTTCAGATCTGTGTACCATTGGTATATGAATGTGACAAAGCACTGATTAATCTTTGTAAGTATATAGTAGAGTGCTGTATGTATGGGTAAATGATGGCACAGGTTGTAGTGTAAAGAGCTTTGAGTATCTTGATAAGATACACAAGTGCTATATAAGTGCAGTCCAGTTACCACACCGTTTTAACACAATAGCTGCAAACTGATTGAATTACAGCCATTACTTACATTTTTTGTGTGTTTTCTATGCTCATTCAAATGAACAATAAATGGTTCCTTTTGAAGGTTTTATTATAGAGTTCCCAACATTTCATGAAAACAAAATTCTCTGCTTTCTTTGATTTTACCTTGAGTAAATCCTGACATTCCATGTGATATTTCAGTCACATGAAATTATCAGAACTTGGTGTCTTAAGTGACGGACAGAGATGAAAGGAAGTATACATTACTGTAGCTGGTATGTGCACATGGCAGTCATTCCTAATAAGTAATGATTCTGTGTAACATATGAATCCAAACAGCTACCACAGCCAATCAATAAGTATACCTGAACTATGTACACTGTAGCAGTACAACATGACCTGAATGATACTAGAATATTAGCCTTAATACACACACACATGCCAGAATCTCTTAATCAGCTGATCAGTGTTGAAATTCCTTTGGTTTTCCATGATTGTTTTTTTTTCTTTACTTTCTCTTAGTTTTCCCCATCTGGAAAATGTGGAAGTTATTTTCCAGATTTTCCCTGATATCCAGAGCTGCTGGGAACCTGTATTCAAATTTGCGCTGTAGTTCATGAAATATTTTGCTAACAGACATTTGCACATACAAACAAAAACCAACCGTCCTCTTTATCTTTCTTTATAATGACAAAAGTAATAAACTCCACTAACAGTCACAGACAAAAGTAGGTGTTTTTTTGTTTAAGACTTGTGAATCTCTCACTCGTTCCGTGTTTTCAGATGCAGTTTTTCATCCACACTCCTCCACTTCTCCCACTTTCCTCAGTCTATTTTTGATGACCTGAGAGGCGGTGGCCAATGAAAGACAAAAGGTAAAATGGGTATGGATTTTCTCACTCAGCCAACCATCCCTTAGATGATTAAATAGTTCATCAGGCAGAAATATAGAATTCTTCCCGGCGTGCTCATCGACCTGTCCTATAGATACATTAAAATGTCGGCAGGAAATCGTTGCCGAATGCACCGCACTACAGATAGACTGCGAGCTTCTCTGGCCCGATTGATCTCTGTTGCATCTTTGTGTGGCTGTGTGTTGAGCGTGGCAACCACAGGAACCTTGCTCAACACACACGAGGCGTCACTCCCGTATAAGACCATGACGGATGGTGGAGGCTCGCTCCTTCTATGCAGCGTCTGAGGGGAAACTGCTGCTGCAGTCTGAAGTAACTCAACGTCTCCTAAGCCTAGATAAGAGAGCTGTATTGTTTAATGGATGGACTCTTCATTCTTAAATTCTCCAAACCCTTACATACATACAAATAAAATGTAATACTTTAGTATTCATATGCCTTTTCTTTGTCCTGAAAACATCCCAGGTGATGCCAGGAAAACAAGCAGTGATCTGATGTCCCCAGTCGCAGGGGTCTTGAATAGTGAATGTTTTTCATTTTGGAGGGAGCAATTTTATCCACCACCAGGTGCAATGGTGGAGCAAAGGGATTTCCAGTGGTGGCCTTGGACACCACAGAATAATCTTCAGCTACCACGATCATATGGGGAACTATACTTTGAAGCTCTAACAAGGTTAACTCAGGTCCTCTGGACGGATTCTTGTTTGTGGAAACGTTTTGTCTTTTATCAAAATTTAAAAAAAAAGTTCATGCTCAATAATCCAGGTATATGATTCAACAATTTTCAGTCAGGTCATCTGGACCAGTTTCTTTTTTTCTTTTTTTCTTATCTAAAAATGCTGCAGAAAAACTGGCCCATGCATTTGTCACGTCTAGACTGAACTATTGCAATGGTTTATTATCTGGATGTCCAAATAATTCTTTAAAACATCTTCAGTTGATCCAAAATGCTGTTGCTAGAGTCTTAACTGGAGTTAGTAGGAGAGATCGTATCTCTCCAGTTTTAGCTTCTCTCCATTGGCTCCCTGTCAAATCCAGAATATAATTCAAAATCTTACTTCTAACCTACAAAGCTCTCAACAACCTGGCTCCATCTTATATTACAGATCTTATTCTTCCATATTTTCCTAACAGAGCACTTCGCTCTCAGACTGCAGGTTTACTTGTGGTTCCTAGAATTTACAAAAACAGAATGGGAGGCAGATATTTCAGTTATCAGGCTCCCCTCTTGTGGAACCAACTTCCAATCTCTGTCCATGAGGCTGACACATTATCCAGTTTTAAAACTAGGCTTAAGACTTTCCTTTTTGCTAAATCCTATAGTTAGGGTTGGCTTGGGTTTCCTGAGCTGTCCCTTAGTTATGCTGCTATAGGCTTTGACTGCTGGAGGACAAATTGACCACAATTTTCACTCTGCTACTGTCTTTACTTACTCTGCTCAACATTTGTAATTCTTTTTTCTATCCTTAACATGAGGTTGTTGTTTTTTTTTGTTTGTTTTTTGTCTTTCAGGTACACCTGGACCTATATCTGGACCAGTTATGTTGGTGACTGTTGACAAGGAAGAGGGCCGGCACCAGAGGAGGGGGCGTGCCAAAAACACCGTCTTAGCACCAAGATAACTGGTTTGTTCCACTTTGGAGTAAGCTGTTTTGGGGAAGAATCAGTTTTGTGTTGTATGTTTCCTTGACTGATGAAGCCTTCTGGATGGAAGGTGAAACGTTTCAGCAAAAAAAAGAAACTGTCCAGATGACCTGACTGAAAAATGTTGGGTTTTATCAAAATACTTCTTCAGTCTGAGAAGCTGCAGCCAAGCTCAGTCTTAATAGATAAATTATAATGGATAAATAATATACTTTGCAGTTAAATAAAAACTAAAAAGCATAGTTACCTCAAATGGTAAGGGGTCGTCTATTTTGGATTTTGTCATGGCAACCCCATTTTCTATGGTGACATTTGTTCACTTATGCAGCCGAACATCAAAATGAAAATCAGCACATTGCTTATTGTTGCATTTATTCATCTCATACGACATTTGGACATAAATGGAAACAGCCATCTTGGATTTTGACGTGGAAACCCAATTTTATATAGTGACCTTTTTTATGCCTAGTTTGCAATCACACACCTGAATGGAAGTTGGTACTTCACTCATTTTCAAGTTATCATGCTCACCACATGCATGGAAGGATGGACAGAAAGAGGATATTTTCAAGTCCTTATTTCGCCTTTACTCTTTGAATGAACAGTGGCTGTAAGACACATAACTAAAAATGAGCTGAAGTACTGCAGGGATGACGACTGTGTGAATTTTCCATGTTCTCCTTGTGCATGCACAGGGTTCTTCAAGGGTTCTCCAGTTTCCTCCGACAAACCAAACATTAGGGGTGGGTATCATCGGAACTTTATCAGTGGAACAGATGTTTTCTTTCAAGGTGAAAGCTAAAAAACAAATATTCAAAATAATCTCTACCTTCCACTCCCCCCCTCCCCTCCCCAGTGCACAGATTCGTCCAACTTGCTGTAGATAGATTGGTAGAGCCACTGCTTCCCTGTTTAATATTCAAACTGATTGCTTCACATTTTGGTGAGATGTAGAACAGCATCAACACTAAAGTGTCTCAGAGAAAAAATCTGGCCTCATCCTTACAGCCCAAACAGCAGCATAGGAAGTTTTTCATGTATTTGTGGTTGAGTGATTGACAGGTGTGAAGCAATGCTTGTTGCTTGTTGTCTATTGTAGGCTATAGACTGAGATCTACACTAAAGAGAATTTAAAAAAATGGTAAGCCTTAGCTTAAATCTGGTGGATTTTTACTTTTCCATCTCTATGTTGTCATGTTTTTTTTTATGGAATCTGCAAGTGAGGAGGCTGGGGACAATAAATAATGTTCAAATGGAGGAATGAACAAATGTTGCTTTTCTGATTTGGTTTCAATGAAAGTACAAGTTATGAGTGTTAGCATCTTACCCATCCAGTGATCTGCAGAAAACAAATATAAATGAAAACTGATGGAGCTGTACAGCAGCAAGGTGTTTATGGATTTTATGTCTAATATAACATCGAATAGTCTTGACTGAGAATAATCCTCAGAATTTTTTTATTTGATTTTTAAAAAAAAAATTTTTTTATGTCAGCTGGGATTTTAACTGACCTGGATTTCATTTACAGATCACCTGGCTTTTCTTAAACGGGAAAGCCCTGTTCTTCAACAGGTCTTCAAGTTCTGTCAATCACTTGCTATTTCAAATCAGGTGTGTCAAAGCAGAGAAACAGCTAAAACATGCATGAGAGTAGCTCTGAAGGAAAAGAGTCAGAGTCAGAGTTTCTTTATTGTCATTCGCACCTCATGTGGTACATGTGGTGGAGCGAAATTATGTACACGGGGTCCCAGTTACATCCAACAATAAAATGTATAAGAAAAACAGTAATAACATCTAAGATATGAACTAAGAAAAACATCAACTAAATATACAATAAGCACTCAAAAGATTAACCAGAACTGTAATCATGGACACTAACTGCCGCAGAAACTTGTCACTTTATTTTTGTGTTTGTTTGTTTGTTTATTTAGTCCCAAAAATACATTTTTTATGAAAACCCTTACTCATGATTTTATTTAAAGTGACACCCCTAACATCTGAACTCTGAATTGTTACCACAAGCTCCTTAAAGCCTTATTATTAACTCTAAAATGATGAGGTGTAAACACCAACTTAAATTATAACAATAATCTGAAAACAACACAAGTTATAAATTGCCTATAAGATCATTCAAGCCACTTCTTGTGCCATCATCTACTAGAAAAATGTCCAGAAACTACTTTAAAAGCCCAGGATGAAGGAGGCTGCCGGGGCAGACGCAGAGGAAGTGCAGCTCAGTGTATTGTGTGACCAGAATGATAAATAGTCCAGTTCATGGACCAATGAATGATTCAGGAGGCCCAGAGATACCACCATAATCTACACGAGCGTGGCAACAATTCCAGCGTTCCTGCTACTGTCCACAGCACGTCTGCAGAGTTACCATCCTCCACGGAACAGCAGTTTAATATATGGGGGTGTTTATGGACCAGAGGTTAGAGCACTTGAGTAGCAACTGGAAAGTAGGCGGTTCAATTCCCAGGAGCTCCATATTGTGAAGTGTCTTTAGCCAAATGCTGAATCCAACACGTTCTTCTAAGCCCTCATCTGTGTGTGTGTGTGTGTGGGGGGGGGGGGGCATACGACAGGAGAGGAAATGTGAAAGGACACACTTTCTGTAATAAATCTGTAGAACTGTATGTGTGAACGGATGAGTGAACAAACACATTGTAAAGTACTTTGTTTAACCTGGCCAAGGTTAAAAGATGTTAGATGAGTGCACCATCCATCATTCAGTTCTTTTATACCGTCCCCTCTTAGATAACTTAGCACGGCTGATACGAACAAACACACTACCTGTCATACATAATCATTCTGTGTCCTCATTCTGACGTTTGCTATTAATAACACCAAATACAGGGCAACATTAAACAAACAGGCACAAATTGATAAAGGAAAGCCTTGATGAAGCTTCAGAACAGTCATGAACCACATACAAAGTTAGTTTAAAGACAAAAACATAGTTTATGTCAGCTTAACAATTAAAGGTACAGTAACCCTAACCCTTCATGATAAGGGAGGTAAGGCTGTTTGTCAAAGCTTTATTATTAAATTAAGTGCAACATTGTGATGCCTTGTCTGATCTATAGGTACTTGGAGTGTGTGTTGTGAATGACCTTCAGCTACTGCCGACCTGTAAAATATGTAACATTCACTGATTCCACATTTGTGTAAACTGTGATTGTTTGTTTGAGCCATGAGGAGTTAAGTTGACACCAAAATGTCATTGGTTTAAATGTACATTTAGTACATCCATCCATTCATCCATTATCTTTAACCGCTTCTTCCTTTTTCAGATTGTGGGATTCACTGGTGCCCAAGTCTAGCCATCACTGTGCGAGAGACCGGGGACACCATGGACGAGTCGTAAGTCTATCACAGGGACACGTAGAGACAAATGAGACAAACAACCGTTCACTCTCTCACTCACACCTTGAGACAATTTAGAGTTACCAATCAGCCTAACATGCATGTTTTTGTTCTGTGGGAGGAAACCGGAGTACCCGGAGAAAACCCACGCATGCACGGAGAGAACATGGTTGTTCCTTCTCTCGGTTGCTTTTTATCCTGATGTTATCTGATGTTCACTCGTTGTAGCACTTTGAGAGTCATTGTGAATGTAAAGTGCATTATAAATAAAAGATATTATTATTATTATTAACATGCAAACTCCACCCAGAAAGGCCCCCGGACCGGGATTTGAACCAGGGAAACCTGCTCGCTGAGAGGCAGCTGCTCTACCAACTGCACCCATTTAGTTAATACTCTGCAAACTTTCAATAAAAATGTGTCCACTGGTTCATGAGATTTTTGATAATGCTTTAGATCAACGAACCCATGGAAATGAGCAAAACATGATCATCTTCAACCCTTTGAGAGGCAGATGATAGAACAGCAGTCTATATCAGAATACATATAGCAAGGATCTTGAGAGGATGTGTGTGTGTTTTGTGATCCTTGTGTCATCTGTCCAGCCCTCAGTGTTGCTCCCTCATGTAATCAGCTCCTGCCTCTGCCACCTGTTGTTCTTCCACAGGTGTTTGTGTTTATCTCCTCGTTAGTGTCTCTGTAAATTCTGAATTTCTTTATTGTTCCCCTGGCCGTGCATTGTCCTGCATCCCTACGTGCTTCCTTAGAAATGTAAATGTTGCTGCCATGTCAGCATTTGCTTTTGTTTTTATTTATTTAATTATACTTTAAGCTCTCGAGCTCTATATGCACCTTGAGTCCAACTAAACCAACAGCCATGATAGATCTGAGGCTAAAATAAGAAGACAGCATTAAAAAAAACACAATATTTGTTAAAACACTTCTGGCCCCTATACATTTGACATGTTGTTACATCAAACCTGTCGTGTAGATTAAAACCAAACAAAAGAAACACACGTGGCACAAAAAGCGCCCACCGACAAACTATTATACAGCAATCTATATGACAGAAACGAGCAAAGACCCTGAATAACATTTTACTTTTAATTTGGAGCTTGACCTTCGAGCTGAGGTGACGAAAAGTGCATCGACTGACGATGCATTAGTTTATGAAGTTTCATTTAATTATCTAGAACAGATCAGAAGTTATGGACTGGACATGAAAAAGTTTATGGTCTATTTGGACTATAACGTAACACGTCTCGCCTTCAACAAGCACATTTTAAGTACAGCTTGTCTAGAAGACAAAACTAGAAATCCAGTGCAATTCATGCCAAAAACAGGACAATTCAAAGCCTTACAGGCATCCCTGATTGTTTGAATTAGTCGTTGTGTGTCAGCGTGTTGCTTCAACTGAAACAAATGACGTTAGTAATTAAAGTCAATAAATTTCTTTATGTTTCTGTAATTAGCTTGTAATGTGGAAAACAGCTGCTTACTTTTTCAGCGTTGCCTGGATGTGACTGGGTTTAATGCTCTGCCATCTACTTTGATAATGCTGTTAATTATTGAGTGGCTGTGCTGAATCAGTTGTTGATACTGAAGGGAGTGGAAAAGAATCAAGATGTGAGCCGGGCGGACTGACACAGAACGAGAAGACACACTGCGGAGTGTACATACAGGGTGTCTGACAGATCTGAGCAGCTCAATATGCTCCCTCACACACACACACACACACACACACGCACACACACACACACACACACACACACACACACACACACACACACTCTGATTTGTACAGGTAATGTTGCTATTACAATGAAAGCAATGAGCCAACAGTCTGAAACTCAAAACATCTTAAATTTGGTCTCTCTTTCTTACATTATTTATTTATTTATTATTCTTATTAAATAATATTTAATAATTATTATTTTTTTTTACTTAAACAGCATGTAAAAATAAGAGTATCCATGTTTACAACACTGACTTATCCATTCAACATTATTGATGGAAAAAGGTTACAACTTTGAAGGCAGCAGTTAAAATTAAAAATCTTGTGCAGTGAGTTGAGTTTGTGTTGTGACCAACAAAGAACTCTGTTCACACTAAATATCAGCGTAATATCTGTCAAAGTGGCTGAATTTGGCTTTTTTATGCTTTCTAAAGTCAACCATCTTGAATTTGGTTGCTAACAGTTTTTCAGTTGTATTTAAATTTGTTGTTTCTTTAAACTAATTCTAAAAAAAGTTAAATCTGGTCCTCTGGACATTCAAAAAAGCAAAACAAAGCAAATCAACAAAAAAATGTAGAAACGTTTCGTCTCTCATCCAAGAGACTCCCTCAGTCTGAGGTGCTGTATTCAGCTCAGTCTCTTAAATAGCACCATCTCAGGGTGGATCAACTAGTTTTGCTGCTGACAACCAAAACCAGCTGATCACATGCTCAAGAAGGACCATCAGCCTAACAATGGATCATTAGCACACTGATGGCTGTTTACTATTCACAGAGGGTTGAGTGATACTAGCAATCACAGCATTGTAAGAGGGGGACAGTTGAACCCGGAGGCCTCCACCCCTGTTTAACGATGGATGATTTCTTTTCACAAAGATGGCCTCCTTTACTCCTCTCTCAAACCATCGTTCCTCTCTGTCCAGGATGTGAACATCTTCATCCCTGAAAGAGTGACCGCTGGCCTGGAGATGAGTGTAGACCACAGAGTCCTGGCCTGATGATGTTGATCAACATCATCAGGCCAGGACTCTGCGGTCTTCACTCAGGTTTTCTCCTGAACAGTAAACAGCCATCAGTGTGCTAATAATCCATTGTTAGGCTGATGGTTTTTCTTGAGCATGTGATCAGCTGGTTTTGGTTGTTAGCAGCAAAACTGGTTGATCCACTCTGAGAAGGTGCTGAATACAGCTCCTCAGACTGAGGAAGTCTCTCGGATGAGAGACGAAACGTTTCTACATTTTTTTTGTTGATTTGCTTTGTTTTGCTTTTTTGAATGTCCAGAGGACCAGATTTAACTTTTTTAGATTTTTCTACCTGGATTATTGAGCATGCATCAGGATATTTAAACTAATTCACATATTTTAAAATAATCTGGGCAGAGGTGCGTAGGAAAGGAAAGCTCTTCAATCAAAATGTTGATATATATATATATATATATATATATATATATATATATATATATATATATATGCTGAACAGTTAAAGAAAAAATATTAGCAAAAATTGGCCTTAGGTGATGAATGTCTATTTTTCATCTGCATATCCAACATCTGACACGGTACTTGATAATGAGTGTTTCAATGTCCCTTGCTCATTATGCACCAAGGTTTCTCAGGAATCCGCTGCAATGGGGTGTCAGTCAACACTACTGCTACAAAACAACCGTTTTGACTGTACAAACCACTCCCGGGCCTCTGAGAGAATACCAGGGCTGTTAGTGAAAAACACAACCGCCCACATGATAAATAAGGATGAGCTGAATGGTTGTTTTTTTTTTTTGTTTTTTTTTTTTCCGATGGGTGGTTCCACATCACTTAAAGGTGTGTTTCTGTACCAGAGGGCTAGAAGCTGTTCCTAGGACTGCACTGTTCTAGACAGTGATGTCTGAGGTTGTTCCTGGGATCTGTTGGAGCCACGCTTCCAGTTTGGGGGTCAAAGTACCAAATGCTCGATTGACCACTGGGATCACTGACACCTTGACTCTACACAAGTTCTGTATTTCAACTTTCAGGTATCTTTTTCCAGTTGCACATATCTCATCAGAATGTGCTGGTTCCCAACATCTGATGTGGGCCTTGTTAATCTGAACAATGTCATGGTCTTATCATCTTCTATCTTGCTTATTTGGCACCAGGATTCGAAACCTGAACCCCTGATATCCCTGTACCAAAGCAAGGTATGCATACATACACACACACACACACACCCGTGTGTATGTATGTATGTATATGTATGTGCATATATCTATATAGATTGTTTTTTTTTTTTTTTCTCTGCCATTAACCGCTGACGTTGATACTGCTTGTCTGTTAGCAAACTATCTCACTGGAGCGTTTTCAGAGAAACTTTCTGAAACGATTGATTGGATGTTCATCAACAACTGATTAACTTTTAGAGTCAACCCAATTCAGAATGGACACCCCAGCTAATAGACCTCAGCCCACACACCAATGACCTCAGTGACTTTTACAGATGTTGAGCTAAAACTTGATGTGGTAGAAGGTAACAGTCATTCACAACAAATAGTCCAAGAGCTAACAGATCATTTGTGACATTGCACGAGATTGTGCATAATGCTCTTCTCAAAGTTTGCTTTTTTATTTCAAAATGACTGCAATTCTGTCATTTCTCAACATAATATCATCTTGGTATAAACCTCTGACATGAAAGGCAGTAGGTGATATGAACTCCTTAAAGAAAATCTAGGCCTTCATTGTCTGCTTGTATTAAAAAAAACAGCTTTTACTCCTCTCTTCAATCTTTCCGAGATTTTACATCGTCTGTGCAGCGATGATTAAATCCCTTCAATGTGCAAAACGGAGTTTGACGCTTTGTAACTTGTGATAACTGTCGTCATTACTTTCCAGTCCTAAAGATGTAACACCACAACAATTTGTCTTGAGCTCTCCGTTCTGGCCCAACAGGCTGATGGAGGACTCCTCAAACGAGGAACTTTTTGACCCGTCTGACTTCTGCCCAGACAGAGGGGCTGAGGCCTCCTCATTTTATTTTAGTCCTCCCCCTGGAGGTCGAGGCTAATGTCAAATGAAGTGAATGTGAGCTGGCTCACACATCTCATCTCCATACTGCCTGCGTTGGCATAATAATCAGCCGTGAGCAAAGGCAGAAAAGGCGTTTTGGCTGATTGCAACAGCCTTATTATGTTAACCTTTAAACGTGTTGCTTTTACTCATTCACTTTGTTAAACTTGCAATTCTATCAGTGTAATTATAGAGGAGATGTCCTCTCATCCCTCAACTGTGTCCTCATACTCAGAGTGTCAAATCCATTGTAGGTAATGTGTATATTTAATCATTAAGTCTGGGTCATTTGTTTTACATTTTAATTCTTTGATGGATCCAACTGATAAAAGGGCTGGAGGTGAACCTCAGTGGATGGAGTTATAGTCCTTTCCGCTTGCAGAAACCAGAAAGTTTCTGCCACTAGTTTCACACATTGTCCGATGGACTGGGATGTTTTAAGGACAGTGTGTCTGATTATTGCACTTTAATATGAAATATTCATTTAGAATAAAACAGATTTTTTTCTTCACTGACAAAGGAAAAGTCGCACTAGTTTCTAACAACCTTGTCAAGCTGAAAACACGCCGCGGCACTTTGTGGGATTGGAGGCGTAGCATTTATTGCCACTAAAAACATAAAAAGCATCAAGCTGAAGAGCATTGTAAGGCTACAGATCAACTTCAAATTATCCACTACAGGTAAAGAACAGAAAACAAATGTGAAAAACAGAAAAAGAGCTGCTACTGGACCTCAAATGTCCAATCAAAAGTGAACATATTAAAATGTCTTTTTTCAATGATTGAAAATGGAAAAGTGAAAAGAAATACTAACGATGTTGCAACACAGTGTGGGGGTCAGAAATAAAAGCTAGAGAAATTGCATTTCCTGCAAAAATGCAGTGTGGATGCTTATTGCTGAAGAACTTGCTGAAAAACAGTTGAAATTAGCTAAAAACATGCTGAAATGTAGCTGAAATGGAAGAAGAAGCCTAAATTAGCAGAAGGAAATAGAAATAACACATCTAAAAAAGTTAAATCTGGTCCTCTGGACATTCAAAAAAAACTAAAACAAAGCAAAACAACAAAAAATGTAGAAACGTTTCGTCTCTCGTTCGGACGAGAGACGAAACGTTTCTACATGTTTTGTTGTTTTGCTTAACAGTGGAAGTTTTTGAATGTTTAGAGGACCAGATTTAACTTTTTTAGATTTTTCTACCTGGATTATTGAGCATGCATCAGGATAGAAATAACACATATTTGCTGAATTAGGTTTAAATAAGCCGAAATGAGCACACAAATTAGAAAATTAGCTAAAAAAGCTGAAATAGACAGGGAAGCATGGTGGCACAACTGGTAGAGCTGCTGTCTCTCAGCGAAAAGTTTGCCAGTTCAAATCCCAGTCCAGGGGCCTTTCTGGGTGGAGTTTGTATGTTCTCTCCATGGGTGTGTGGGTTTTCTCCGGGTACTTCCGTTTCCTCCCACAGACCAAAAGCATGCATGTTAGGCTGATTGGTAACTCGTTTGTCTCTATGTGGCCTTGTGATGGACTTGTGACCTGTCCGGGGTGTACCCCGCCCTGCTGGGGCAACACCACCACCAGCCTGATCAAGAAAGCTCATCAGAGACTCTACTTCCTCAGGCGGCTGAGACGAGCTGGTCTGGGAAGCTCAGTCCTCACCTCCTTCTGCCACGAAATATAGCAGAAATCAGCAACAAACTCAAAGCTACGCTCGGCAGAATGCAGATCTTAAAGTCATCTACCTGGAAGCTGCAGCAGAGGCGTTCCAGCGGGCAGAAGAGGAAGCGCTGCTCCCGGCTTAAGAGGAGAGGATGCCGGGCGGGGGTTATGGTGAGGCTACGAGCTAACGCTAAAGCCGGTAAACTCCCCATGCCGTCTCTCTTTCTGTCGAATGTCCGCTCGTTGGACAACAAGGTGGATTTACTTCGTCTGAGAGCGGGCGCCTCAGAAGAGATGAAGAAGTGTGCAGTGCTTTGCCTCACAGAAACGTGGATTACAAGTGAAACGCCGGACTCAGTCTTCCAGCTGGATGACAGACTTTTTTTTCGAGCGGACCGCTGCAGCGAGCTAACGGGGAAATCACGGGGGGGCGGAGTGTGCATTTACGTGAGTAAAAGTTGGTCCACGAACTGTACTGTTGTAAATAGCTCATGCTCGAAGGCTTTGGAGCAAATAACAGTGAAATGTCGGCCACATTATCTACCCCGAGAGTTCACAGTGACTTTTATCACAGTTGTTTACATTCCTCCGGACGCTAATGCTAATGAATCACTACAGGAGCTACATGATATCATCAGCTCGCTGCAGAACAAACACCCCGAGGCTCTTTACGTGGTAGCCGGAGACTTTAACCACGTGAATCTAAAGGACTGTCTCCCAAGCTTTTATCAGCATGTGACGATTCCGACACGTGGAGACCGCACGCTGGACCGTGTTTACACGAACGTAAAAGATGCATACAAAGCCGAACCCCGCCCCCACCTAGGACTGTCAGACCACATCTCAATCTTCCTGGCTCCTGCTTACATGCCCCCGCTGAGACGCTCCAGACCGGTACAAAAGAAAGTTAAATGTTGGATCCAGGACAGTGGCCCCATACTGAGAGATTGTTTTGATCGAACAGACTGGCAGGTTTTCAGAGAAGCTGCTGAAAATGGAGGTTCGCTTGATCTTGACCAATACACATCCTCAGTTCTGGGTTACATTAGTACATGTACTGACACAGTCTCCACTATCAGATATGTTAAAAGCTACCCAAACAGAAAACCTTGGCTGAATGCAGAGGTGCGTACCCTGCTGGAAGCCAGGAACACTGCCTTCAGGTCTGGAAACTCAGAGGAGCTGAGTAGGACAAGAAAAGAGCTGGTTGCTGGTATTAAGAGGGCCAAGGCCACATATGCAAAGAGGATCGAGGGTCAATTCATCTCACAAGACCCTCGGAGCATGTGGAGGGGCATTAAGTGCATAACAGATTATAAAGGAAGGAGTGAACAATGTCCCAAAGACCCATCTCTGCCTGATGCCCTCAACAAGTTCTATGCACGCTTTGAAGACCCGAACAGACCACCCAGCACCAGACTCACCTCACCACCGGATGAAGAGCATCTCAGCGTGACCTCAGCAGAAGTAAGGAGTACTTTCAGGAGGATTAATCCGCACAAAGCAACTGGCCCAGACAACATCCCCGGAAAAGTGTTGAAGGAATGTGCTGATCAGCTCTGTGAGGTGCTGGCAGACATCTTTAACACCTCACTTACCCTGGAGACAGTTCCCACCTGCCTGAAGACTGCCACCATCATCCCAGTCCCAAAAAGCTCTACAGTGACTGGTCTGAATGACTATCGGCCAGTGGCCCTCACCCCGATAGTCGCTAAATGCTTCGAAAAACTGATCATGACTCACATCAAAACAACCATCAACATCAACGAGGACCCTCATCAGTACGCATACCGTGAGAACCGATCAACAGAGGATGCCATCTCCTCTGTGGTCCACACTGCTCTCAACCACCTGGAGCAGAAAAACTCTTACGTCCGTATGCTCTTTGTGGACTTCACATCCGCCTTCAACACCATGATCCCCCAAACCCTGATGGACAAACTATCCACACTAGGACTAAGCCCCTCCATTTGCAACTGGGTACTAGACTTTTTAACAAACAGACCACAGTTAGTGAGGATCCACAACCTCTCCTCCTCCACCATAACCCTCAGCACTGGCTCTCCTCAGGGATGTGTGTTGAGCCCCCTTCTGTTTACTCTGCTCACATATGATTGTGCAGCTACCCATCCAGGCTGTCACATTGTAAAGTTTGCAGATGATACAGCGGTGGTGGGATGCATCACAAACAATGATGAGTCCAGCTACAGGCAGGAGGTGGAACACCTGGAGAGCTGGTGCAGAGAGAATAACCTTCACATCAATGTGAAGAAGACAAAGGAGATGATTGTGGACTTCAGAAGGAACAAAAACACCTACACCCCCCTGAACATAAGAGGATCTGCGGTGGAAGTGGTCTCCAGCTACAAGTACTTGGGTGTACACATGAATGACAACCTCAGCTGGAGCAACAACACCACCAGCCTGATCAAGAAAGCTCATCAGAGACTCTACTTCCTCAGACGGCTGAGGCGAGCTGGTCTGGGAAGCTCAGTCCTCACCTCCTTCTACAGGTGTGCAGTGGAGAGCATCCTGTGCTCGAGCATCAATGTGTGGCATGGAGGCTGCACAGCTGCAGAAAGAAAAGCTTTGCAGAGAGTGGTGAAGGCTGCACAGAAATCTGTTGGAGTCAGTCTCCCCACCATCACAGACATCTACACCTCCAGATGCAGGAAGAGGGCCACCTGCATCATGAAGGACCCCACCCACCCAGCACACACACTTTTTGCCCCACTCCCCTCAGGAAGGAGGTT
>NC_056500.1:26205452-26221578 GCF_014905685.2 Nematolebias whitei
GTTAGACTCATGAATCTCTAACTAGAATAATCACTGTGAAAAACCATATCATGTTGCTGCTGATCTGTTTCATGTTGCTGCTGATCTGTTTCAATGTTGATGTGTTCATGCGTGCACATCTGCTCACAGACTCATGTTCATGTTTGTGGTGATGTTCAATGTTTTATGTTATGAGTGCTTAGTGTATATTTAGTTGATGTTTTTCTTAGTTCATATCTTAGATGTTATTACTGTTTTTCTTATACATTTTATTGTTGGATGTAACTGGGACCCTGTGTACATAATTTCGCTCCACCACATGTACCACATGAGGTGCGAATGACAATAAAGAAACTCTGACTCTGACTCTGACTCTGACTCTGACTTCTACAGGTGTGCAGTGGAGAGCATCCTGTGCTCCAGCATCAACGTGTGGCATGGAGGCTGCACAGCTGCAGAAAGAAAAGCTTTGCAGAGAGTGGTGAAGGCTGCACAGAAGACTGTTGGAGTCAGCCTCCTCATCATCACAGACAGCTACACCTCCAGATGCAGGAAGAGCCACCTGCATCATGAAGGACCCCACTCACCCAGCACAGACTTTTTGCCCCACTCCCCTCAGGAAGGAAGTTGAGGAGCATTAAGTGTAGAAGCACTAGATTGAGGAACAGCTTCTACCCTGAAGCTGTTAGACTCATGAATCTATAACCAGGAGAATAACTGTGAAAAATCACATCATGATGCTGCTGATCTGTTTCATGTTGCTGCTGATCTGTTTCATGTTGCTGTGTTCATTCGTACTCATCTGCTCACACGGACTCATGTTCGGCGTATTGCTTTATTACTAGTAGTGGTTAGTGTATTTTTAGTTAACGTATTTCTTAGTTCATGTCTTAGATCTTACTACTGTTTTATTTTCCTTTTTTTTACTTTTGTTGGATGTAACTGGGACCCCATGTACACAATTTCATCCCACCTCATCTACCACATGTGATGCAAATGACAATAAAGAACCTTGAATCTTTGAATCTTGAAACAGCTAAAAAAGTAGTTGAAATAGCTGAAAAAGCTGAAAGAAGCACAAAATAAGCCCTGAAAGAAGCACAATGTGATGAAATTAGCAGAATGAAATATAAATATAAATATTATATTCTTTAATAATGTGGGTGGGGAGGCAAGGGGGTTATTGATGTTGAATTAGATAAGTCTGAAATCATTTTTTTATACCAATTATAGACAGTAAATTATGTTGGAAATCAGATAAATTATTTAATTGAAACGTCAATCAATTGTTATATTGTACGAAGTGAAATATGTACTAACATAAATATGACTGTATATACTATATTGTTCCAGACATAACTTTGTGTTTGGAAACACATTTACGGGAAACAAGTTCAGATTTTATTCTTCAGAAATGTGCCATATAGGATTCATGAATAAAAACTACTTATAGAAAGCCAACAAATCAACTTTTTAAATTTTTTTTAGCAAAGACATTACAATTTAAGGACTTAGTACTTTAAGAATTTCAAACTAAACAAATAGCAAAATAAATAAATTATATATTTTTGAATATATATATATTTTTGAATATATATATATTTTTGAATATATATATATATATATATATCCAAAAACAGTTTAAAAACAGAGATTAAGTATGATTTAAGATAACATTTTATGTTGTAAAAGCCTCCTGTGAAGAAATGACAAATGCATATTCACACACAATAAAGGACAAATCTCATTTGTTTTGCAGCAGGTGCAATAAAGACACGACGACCAGTCGAGCCAGAACCACACAAACACAAAAGTCTCATTTTCTCCTGTATGTTTGTTAAGCATGTAATTCTGTCTTGTATGTGAACTCGGCTTCAGCACAATAACATGCAATTCCTTGCAAATGAATAAAAGCACCACTGCAGCAATGGGAACATGTTTATTTGCTGGTTGGTTTTATGGAATACCATCTATGTGAGTGTTTTTTTTTTTTTTTTTAAACATACTCACATCAATATTAATATTATATTCTAAAAAGTAGCTTAACTAACATTCTGACTTACTTTAGATTAGTGTTTAAAGATATCTTTAAGTTCAAATTGTCATTTCGTTTAGCTTAATAAATCACAATAAAGTTACAGTTTAAAGTCGGTCTAATCTATAGTTTGAGCAAATCATCTAAACCATTCTGGGAACCATTTTCTATAATCTATCACCGAGCAAAAAAACACTGAAACAAATGGAATATTTGCTTTTACTGGTTCAAATAAGGTTTTTGCACATCTATCTAATTTGGGGCTTGCAAAGGGAGATTTGCTTTTCAAACTGTGCTGCAAACCAACAAGCTTCTGTCTTCACAGAGACTCACTGACAACCCTCAATATTGCATAAAGTGACAAATGAGGTAGTTTGGCCAAAACAACTAGTCAGATTTTAACAACAAATTATCTTAGTTGGTGACATGTAATCCTTCAACAAATGCTTGTTTTTTAATTTATTTATTTATTTTCTTTTTTTTTGCGTTATACTTTATTGTATGAATAACAGTTAACTTGAAGAATCCGGTTTAACGTTTCTCTAGAGGAGTGCACACTGGTCATTCCTGGTTGGTTAGAAGACAGATCGCACAAACAGAAATCATTTTGAACTGAATTAAAGCTCAGACACAAATAAAAGTGGATTCTGAGTTTTAATAAATTTCACACCATACCTCCTCAGCCAATTCTATTTTCAGAATGGCTTCTGATTCATCCTCAGTGCACCTAGGCTCATACGCCTTTCATATTTCTGCCGTCACCATAAGTCTCCCAAGCCTGCAGGATTTAGAGCACAACACTCTTTTCTCAAGCTCCTAATTCAGACCTTTAATAAAGCACAAAGCGGAGTATTAGGCTTCATCCATGCTATTAAAATTCCTCAGAGTGTTATCTAGTCTTTAATTTTTGTTCAATTTGTTAAGGCAGATAAAGTGAGGGGCTGAGGGAGACGATACCTGTCTCATGCTAAGCATTCATAATGCCTGCAATACACTGACTGTGCAACCTTTGAGACAGGTTCTATGGAGCATGAGAGCAGAGAGCACACAGAGGGATGTCACACAAACTGTCCGTTACTTTGGGTGTTAACAACTGTGAAGGGAAGGAAAGGACAAACTGTAACAATGAGTTTGAGAGGGGTGAGGGAGAGGCTGGGTTTAAAACTGTTAAAGGAAGAGGTAAAAGATTAGAGAAATGAGAAAATGATGTGGAGAAAATGTGAGTGGGTGCAGGAGAAGATGAAAATAAGGCAGACGAAAGAAATGCAGAAAGCTATCATCTTTAAGTAACAACAAGGGTTCTTCTCAGATGCCTTCCTCACAGACGCACACACACACTTCCTCCTTCTTAGTGACTCAGTCACCACGGCAACAGAGCAGAGGGTAAATCGCCACAGCAATTGCCCTAGGACGTGTTGGGCATGGGAATGCTGAGCCCCTGTTGCCACCGCTGTGTAGGACACTGGTATACACATGCACAGAGACAGACACACAACACATAAAAAGGCCTACATCAGTATTAGTGGCCATAAACAACTCTCCTAAATCTCCCAAAGGTAAATGCAGCAACCCAAAAAGCTCAATCACAGATGTTCTAAACAGCCCTGACGTATATGACATGCTCTTATCTTTATGTGGATAAATACATGTAATTCACCCAGTCTCACTGAAAGCACTTGCTGAATAGAAAAGTGTTTATTATTCATGCCGCCCCCTGCTTGTCTATTGTCAGTCTGTTTTTTCAGGACATAACTCCATATTTATTGATTCCATTAGATGGAAAGCATCATTTTGCATTTAGACACTAATTTGTTTTAAAAGCTGTGTTTAACAGGTTTACACTTATAGGCAGCGGATGGTTTGAAGTTCAAAAAGTTCATAAAACCCTCTCATTTATTGTGACATGAGCATGTTAAAGATCTCCTTGTCAGCGGGTTAAAAGATGAAAATAGCAACTAATAAAACCTGGAAGGATGGAGGGATGATGGATGGAGGATGAATGGAGGATGGATGGATACTATTTGATAGTTTTCAGTTGTTATTTTCAAACAGGTCAGAGAACGGTGCCCATGAGTAAAACGTGACTTCCTGTTTTCAACAAGCAGGACAGTTTTAAGTGCAACTACAACATATACTATATACATATCTATCTATCTATCTTATATATATATATATATATATATATATATATATATATATATATATATGTATGTATGCATATCCATCCATCCATTACCTTTTACCCGCTTTTCTATTTTGCGTCACTGGGGTCGCCGGTGCCCATGTCCAGCAATCACTGTGCGAGGGGCGGGGTACACCCTGGATGGGTCGCAAGTCCATCAAAGGGCCACATAGAGACAAACAACCATTCACTCTCTCACTCACATCTAGGGACAATTTAGAGTTACTAATCAGCCAAACATGCATGTTTTTGGTCTGTGGGAGAAAACCGAAGTACCCGGAGAAAACCCAGGCATGCACGGAGAGAACATGCAAACTCCACCCAGGAAGGCCCCCGGATGGGATTTGAACCGGCAAACTTCTTGCTGTGAAGCAGCAGCTCTACCAGTTTATATATATAAAAAAATAAAAAAATATTTATGTATGTATGTATATATATATATACACACAGACAGACAGACAGACAGACAGACAGATAGATAGAGTATACACATCAGAATCAGAATCAGCTTTATTGTCATTGCACAGTTAAGTACAACAAAGTTACGTTACGTTCAGCCATCTTAAAGATGGACAGAAGTGTACAAGGGCTGCAGCTTCTAAGAAGTGCTGCCCTTGTTGCTTAGATAAGAAAAAGCGAAGACAACATAAGTAGAGAAATGTATTAAAAAAATCTCTCACACCATGTCCTTAACAGGGCATGGTTTTAGATAATTAAAAAAACTACCTCAGCAAGCAATGTAGATAGACGCAATGGATGACGAGACGGTGAGATTTGTCCATGAGTACATCCTGATAGTTTCCATAGTCCTGATAAGATGTTTCAGTGTCTCTCAGCCAGTACGAGTATCCATAGTCCTGAAAAGATGTTACAGTGTCTCTCAGCCGGTATAGCTTTGATAAGCGTTCACGGTGGGGATGGACAGAGCAGAGCTTCTTTATTTACATATCCACCAGGAGCAATTTGAGATAAGTTGGCCTTCCAATGCTAAGCGGGGAGGCCAGATTCAGATAAAAAACAATTGTTTGGGCAGGCAGACTCTGGATTCCTCTCTGCCTTCAGTTCTGCTGGAATCATTTTCTACATTTGTCTTATAATCTAGCTGTTTTTGCTACTTTTTTTGCCATTTTATTTTAATTTGTTAAAAAAAAAACTGTATGCCTCTTTTATGATTGTCTATTGTTGTCGCTGTTGTCCATTGTCATTATTCTTTGTTGAAATCAGGTCTCTCTTGTAAATGAGTCCTCGAGGCTCAACGGGATTAACCTGTCTAAATAAAGGTTAAATGAATGAAAAATTCTCAATGACCAATCCAAACAGCCAGATTTGTGGACATTCCGCCGTTCATGCTTTGAATCCATCATAGTGTTGCATGCACTGTTGCAGGTCACAGAATATGGTGTAACACCAGGTCCAATCGACCGAACCAGAACCAGCTTCCTTCTGACCTTGTTTCACAAACAAAAAGCAAAAAATATTAATCTCTAAACTTATAAAAAACCTATAAACATATTAATCACTAAAACTAAACCTAATGCGCAGCACAGCTAGCGGTGGTGCAGGGTGGTCGACCGCCCCACTGTTTTTAGTTTAGTTTTTGACGTGCTGCAAGTTATTTCTTTCACTTTTGCAGCTTAATAATATTTACTAATAGTTTTGGTTTTCCTGTGACTTATTTGCAGTATGATAAAAGGTAGGAGCAAAATATAACATAATATAGTTTTGTTTTTTTGTAAATAATAAATGACTTTTTTTGCAGTTTTATTTTTTATTTTTTTATCTTGAGATCGTATGATGTCATCAACTACTCGAGTTCTACTCGAGTTTTATTATGCTAATGTCAAGTTTAAAAATTATGTAGTCGTTCAACCCCTAATACCAGTATATACACACAGAGACGGTTCATTGTGACCATTTCATGCAGTTGTTTTGTAAACTTATTCCAATTAACCTTTGCATTGCCTGCCATGCTCGGGCCTAATAAGTCATGATATATAGATATTAAAACCATACAATTCTCTCTCGTTGACCCTCAGTTCAAAAACAGTGTTTGTGGACACCCACAAAGTTGCTGACTCAACCTCTGTGAAGCCATGGGGGCTGCAGTCAGAATATGTTTCATGTGCACAATAAGATGAACAATACACATCTAATCTGAGTATTTAGTCAGAATATAAATACAACATAAATGGCTTGGCTTATTTTATATAAATAAAAAGTTCACTAAAGAGTCAAAAATCCTATTAATCACAAGTTGCTTGCCAATGCTTAGCGCAGATGGTAACTTGACTTTGGAAATGCCTAAAGAGAGCTAGCACAATTAACATGGTGTTTATTACTTATGTAAACAAAAATAAATGTTTCCAAGTCATTAAAGACAGTCATTGTATGGTAACTTCAACATTTACTTTAAAAAATTATTTTACAGGGGTCAGAGGAGGAAAAGTGACAGAGAAATGAAAACATGTTTTCATGACAGGAAGCTACAATAATTCTGCTAGGACAAATGGATGTCATGGATGGATCTAAGCTGCTGACTCTGAAGTGCCAGCAAAAAATAACAAGACATGGACAAACTGATTCTTCTTGTATGTGAAGCCTTTAGAAGTGGATTGTATACCCTCACCCCTGTAAAAATGCATTTTATAACTCAAGTTATTATTATTTTTAACTCAAAACAGAAACAAAAATGGAACGTGAAAATGTGTTAAACTAAATATTGCAGTAAAAAAATATACATACGTTCTTTCAGGGGAAAACAAAAGAGGAAGAAAAATTAGCTCAAAAGCAAAACTTAGATAAGAGCTGTGTGCCTTAAGGGAATTGTTTGGGCCCTCAAAGAGCTCGTCAGCTTCAGAGCTGCAGACTAAACAGGTGACATCTTTACAGACTTGTTTTTACAGCACTTTGTACCTCAAACACTTTGTCACCGAACCTCAGCTGCTGAGAAAACCTTCAACTTTTAAAATGTGTTACGGAGTTTTCAGGACGAGATGTCTCGTGTTGAAGCTCTACATCGTAGAGAGTACATAGACGATGTCTATGGAGGGTTTCTGTGTTTGTGTTTGCTACTGATGTTAGCCTAATGTTAGCCTAATGTTAGCCTAATGTTAGCCTGCTGAAGGACACTCAGGACTGCCTGAAGGTATGGAAGCAGTGGATCTAAATGTAAAACATTTGAGTAGGAGAAGCAGCTCTTTACTGTACCTTTCGTGTCTGAAAAACAAACCAGACAGAATAAAAATCCCTCATAAGCTCAAGACACTCATAAATGTTTACGCTGTGCTACAGTGACCTTTGACCCCACTCATTTATTACCAGAACCCTGATTCTGAACATTTTTACCACCAACGTGTATTACATTTCTACCACGAGTATATTATTCATTATCACCAACCGCAGATGATGAAGTCAGCGAGACGATGTGAATGCTCGTCTCCGTCGTGTTAGCAAAATAACTCATGAAGTCCTGGTGACTCCATGAAACTCTCAGTAAATTCAAATCTGGCAAACAGTCAATTTCACATATTTTGAGCCAAACTTTGATGGGGTAGGGTAGTGGTTGAGCATAATCCCAGACACAAATTCGTACAAACTGCACAATATAGTTAGTTGCCATAACTGTTGGTGCAAACCCTGTCTGTCTGGTAGCTAAATAGCTCATGCACCAGAGGTCACATTTTATTAAACTCTCAGGGAGACAGATGTACTGCTACACACATCAACAGCTGGATCAACCCAGTTTTATGTGGTCACAACAACTAATTGACACGGTTTAATTTAGTCAAGTCAACTTTATTTATAGAGCACATTTAAAACAGAAACTGTTATCAAAGTGCTTAACAACACATCAGTGTACATACATTAGGCCTAATTTGGTGAAAAATAAAAGAATTGTATGCCTTTTTATAACTGTCTGTTGTTGTCGTTTTTTGTTGAAATCAGGTCTCTCTTGTAAATGAGTCCTCGAGGCTCAATGGGATTTACTTGTCTAAATAAAGGTTGAATGAATGAATGAATGAATGAATGGTGTGTAATCTCTATAGTCTCCATTCATTGTAAAATAATTTCTGGTTAAGCCATCACAGGTGAGTGGTAATATGCATTCCTTCAAGGGATGTTGGGTCTTTAATTTTGGAGTTTATTTTTGGTGGTTTACATCTTTCCGAAGAGTAACTATTTTTATTTTTTTAATTATTATTATTGTCAACAGTCTGCTGCAGATTATACTTGAATCACACCGCCTCAAAGCACCATTTTGTGTTAAATGCTGTTTGATTATGATTTTAACTCTGAAGGGAATAGATACATTGGGACTCTTCGTCCTTGTCACTTCTTATAAAAACTTTGCTTATTCAGGTGGGTAAGAATCAATTAATTATCGCTTAGAAGCTGTTAGTTTCACACAGACTCTCCTCAGAGCAGGAAAACAATCATCAAAGGCTTCATTAGCAAAGTGTTTTTTAAAGATTTCCCTCTCAGATGCTGTTTGAATTAGTGTTAAAGTGCTGAAAAGCCAATCAGACGATGAGTGTGTCAGAAATTACATGTAAAGAACGACAATGACTTTTCTGTAAAGGTTGCAGAGCTCTGATCAGTGAAACCAGATATGTAGTTAACAAGTTTTAAAGTTAATTATACAAAACAAAATAATACTGTAACTTTCACAGTGTCATACATGCATATGGTTAGAAAAACACAAACCAGACAAATTGTATAAAATATTTGTGGGCTAGTCCACACATCCACACCACCACTTCTGTCCTTCCTGTGACATTTTTTAAGCATCTTTCCAGTTAATTTAGATTAGAAGCTTCACGTGCTTACAGCATTTATTTTAACCTTATTGGTTAATACAAAGTACCTTACAGCCGTCTGTTTTGAAAAAAAAAGCAGCAATACAAAATTATTTTAGAGCAGGCTCTGTTGAATGAGTCAGGCTTTATGTAATTGAAAATAAAGAGAAATAAAACTGGGTAAAAATAACATTTTATTATTATTATTATAGTTATTATCATCATTAATAATACTTATTATTATTATTATTATTAATTATTATTTTATTATTAAACTGGGTAAAAAATGGTAATTTCTGAAATTATACTCCATCCATCCATCCATCCATTCATCCATCAATTATCTTTACCGTCTTCTTCTTTTTCGGGTCGTGGGGGTCACTGGAGCCCAAGTACAGCCAGTGTGAGGGGCAAGGGACACCCTGGACAGGTCTCCAGTCCATCACAGGGACACATAAAGACAAACAACCTTTCACTCACACCTAGGGACAATTTAGAGTTACCAATCAGCCTAACATGCATGTTTTTGGTCTGTGGGAGGAAACTGGAGTACCCGGAGAAAACCCACGCATGCACGGAGAGAACATGCAAACTCCACCCAGAAAGGCCTTCGGTCGGGATTTGAACTGGGGCAATCTTCTCGTTGAGATGTGGCAGCTCTACCAATTGTGCCACCATACTGCCCAGAAACTATACTTCTAAAGGAAAAAGTACTGACAAAAATACTCCCATGGCCATGACTGTATATTTTTCATCTGACACTCTACTGGACAGAGATCTCTGAGGTTGTTTCTGGGATCTGTTGGAGTCACTCTTTCAGTTGGGGGTCACAGCACTGTGTTCCAGTGACCACTGGGACTACTGATGCCTAGACCCTTGTAGTGAACCAGATGACCTCAAATCTACCAGATGGACAGAGACTGTTATTTTCATTGATCTGAATGAGTCTGGGCCATCTGATGAACTTTCTTTCTTGAATTAATCAAGCAGAAAAGACAATTCTTTATAATCATTACTGTCTTACAAATGTTTTGATAATCAAATTGTGTTAGTTCACTCAATGCTTTACAGGTTGAAAAGAACTACTAATTTTTATTTTACATAAACAGTAAGTAATGATTTTTGTTCCTCATTCAGAGAAGAAATCACCTGAATATGCCTTTCTTGATTTTCTGTCTGAAATGAGCAAGCTGTCGTAAGTATGTGAAAGGTTGGTCTTCGGTCAACTAAAATGTTTACTGAAGAAGAAATGTCATGTTTAAACTTTTTCAGAAGATTACCAAGAGTAGACTCCAGAAAGTCTGCTGCTTCTGCAATAATCTTTTCTGTATGTTAAACAAGTTTCATTCTCTGACCTCGACTGTTGATAAACACCTTACGTCAAAACCACTCCTCTTTCTGGTCCTTCCACGAATCAGAAAGCCCTAAATTGAACAGGAAGTCGACCCAAATAAAATGTGGCAACTCCCCAGTTCAAGTCGGTTGGAGAGTCCAAGAGATTTCCAGAATTCCAAGAGATTGAGAGTTCTGGAGAATGTGAGAGTTCAAAGATTGAGAATGCAGTCGGTTCTGAAAGCTTCAGAGCAATGAAGAATCCAGAGGTTTTTGGGGATTATAATTCTGTTTTGAGCTAATCAACGCACGACTTTCTGAAGGTTTGGTAGCTCTCGACGGAGACGCTGAAACGAGTCAGAAAGGAACTACATCCAACGCTGATTCATCGTCAACAGGTAGATGGTTCTATTTTGACCAAGTGTACCGTGAGAAGCTGAGATCGGACGGAGCGTGCAACTTCTGGTTAAACAGATTAAATCTCCCTCACATATTCCTCTGTAAGATAAATCTCAATTTACTCTTAAACTCACCTCTCTCTCATAAAACAGTACAGATATTTTTAGAAATGTCTGAAGCAAAGTCCTCAAATCACCGCCGAGTGATTTGAAGTTCATTTTCTGTGAAACTGTCTGTTATTATTTTCATATTTTGCCAAATTAATGTAAATGTTTGATGTTAAACTTTGATTTTGAAAATAAATGATTCCATTCATTTGATGGGTCAAAGATAAATAACGTCTCTCGTTCACATTTCTGTTAAATTCAATGCACGACATTTACAGTCAGAAAAATGAAGAACTCGTGAATATTGTATGCATATATAATTCATATATTTGTCATACAACAAGTGACACGTACCTCACGTGTCTCACTACACCCTCCACAACTTCTGTATTTCCTCTTTTAACACTTAGTATTTATCCAGATGCTCCTTCTTCCTGATGTTACAATCACTTGGGATTGCTACACCCGTCACCATAATGTTCAGTTGGTTGGCCATCACCTGTTTGTTAGTCTGGCTCTGGAAGTCCCACTGTACAGTAGCTTCTTCATGAACTTTGTTGGAGGGTCATCTTGTACGCAGGACCTCCAGTATTTTTTCTTGGCACAGATGTTCCTGAATGTTATTTCAGCCATTTAGTTATGTCATTCCATATATGCTTTGCCTGCCTGGATCTTACATCTTGCTATTACAGTATGTGTTGGATTAACACAGAAGCATATTTACACAGCCTGCATCTCAGATCTTGTCTGGTATGGTGGACGAGACCTCTACTGCCCTTGTGCTGCCATGACTAGTGCCTCTGTGTTGTCCTTCACTCAAGCCCTCTCCAGCCACTTGTGTGATTTGTTGATTATACACACACACACACGCACGCACGCAAACACACACACACACACACACACACACACATAAGTATATATATATATATATATATATATATATATATATATATATATATATACATATATATCCTATAAATCTGACCCTTCTACATTTGTTAACTAACAACAAAAGGCATGTGTATATGTGGCTCAAGTGCAAAAGCAGGTGGCAGCAAATAACAGGGTTGACTGCTTGATAACCATTTACACCTGTCCACACATAAGACCCCCTGTGGTTTCTGATGGCAGGGGGGCACCTTGAGTGGTCTGCCATAATTTATGTGTGCATGTTTGTGTGCTGTTAATAAATAGGCTGGGAAAGGTGTTTCTTTTAGACTCTCAGTGGTTCTCTCCTACACTTACAGTTGTGATTTAAGGGGCAATGAATGTTTTCAGTGGGCTAAATTTGAGCTCACTAATAGCTGCCCTAAACCACCTATCAAAGAGGCTAAAACAAAATATTTACTTGTTTTCTGTGCCCTAACCCTAAGGTAATTCTGTTCTTGGTAAGGGAGGCTGTGTAGGGTTTTTTCAGCCTCTCTCCACCAGGTTCCTGAAGGCATGGGTGGCGCTGGTGAGCAGCTGCAGCTGGAGACCATTTTCTCTAATTGGTGCCAGGACTACTTAAGGCTTCAGTTGAGCTCCAGTCATTACTGGAGCATTGTTCTACCTGCCGGTATATATATGCTTCCAGCCTAGTATAGTATTTGGAAACTTAAATACTTACCTTGTTTTGTGTCTGCCCATTTTCAGTCTTGATTTCCTGGATCTTGTCTCCTAACCTGGAGTATTGGAGAAACCCTTGGAGAGAAACTCACCTGTGATTCTTGGTTCTCAGCTGCTCTCTCATGCCTTCCACCACTTGCCTCTGCAGACTGCCTGGTCCTGTCGCCCTTGGAGAAAAACCCTCAGCCTTAATCACCCAGCCATCTCAACTCCTACTGTAAGCACCTCAGATTTTGGTCGATCATCTGTTGGATTAATATTACTTACCGTAAAGCAATCCTCCTCCTCTGTCTCCACAGCCCCATACCCTGCTTGTAAATAGTTTCTATTTTTCACTGTAATAAACATATTTTCATTTATATTTCAGTCTGGTTCTGTTGTCCTCTCAGTCTGTATTATCTGGGTAACCCTCATTACAACACTGTTTTGTTGCTGGAAAGGGGTGAGAAGTGATGTATACACTGAAAAAGTTACCAGATCATCACAGGACCACCTCAAACATATGAGATGACACACACACCTGAGATCTATTAGGAGTCACCAAACGAGTAGGAGAAAAATGACACATGTAATCAACAAACATGCAGGAAATGGGTGCTATGACTTGATTTTCGTTTTTTTTTTTTGTTTGTTTTTTCAACGTTATTTTTTTTTTTTAATAATTACATTTTACCTATTTTCTTTCCTGACAAAAATATTAGAACTTTATTTCCTTCAAAAACATTTCTTTGAAATCTGCCTTTCTGTCTTTCTATGCAACTTTTAATTTTTAGCTATCATTCTACTTGGCTTTTAGCTAACCTTTTGCTATTTGTAGCCACTGTACTAGATATGCTATCATTTTCATAAATTACATGAAGTTTGAAGCTAGCCATTTGTCACTAATACCTTTAACTACTTTGTTGCCATTTTCTTAACTTTTAATTTAATAATTTGCTAATTTGGGTCAACTTTTTGCCACTTTTAGCTTATTTTTTATACATTAAACTTTTACTGTAACTTTTCTGAATTTATTTTTTAGCTAGCATTTTGCAACTTTATTCTTTCAACTAGTATTTTTTTTTCTGTATTTTAGCTTTTAGCTAGTGTTCTGCTTCTTTTAGCTTTAACTCAGTTACAATTTTAACACATCCATTCAGCACTTAACACTCACACTGTTTTATCACAGAAAATGCAGTTGGCTTTTTTTCTGTTATTTCTCATTAGTCAAATTGAACTGTTCTATGAAAGATAAAAAAAAAGATAGGATCCAGTTTCTTTGAAAGGGGAAACTTTATAAACCCTTACAGCTGGGGTTAAGAAAGGGTTGTTTCAGCTGCATATACCAGGATGGAGAAACAAAAAAAGGCTTCTTTTGACTGAAACTAGTCATCGGGTATTTTTCTAGCAGCTTTAGTTTGAAGCAAGCAGAAAGGATGAGAGGGTAGAAGGGGCCTGTTCAGACTAATTGCCTAAGCTGTAGATCAATACCTGAGCTAAGAAGGAAAGACCAAAGCTCGATGATGAGACAGCCGATAGATCCCATGAGTTTGATGTTCTCCTGGGTTCAAATTTGTCATTCTTACAGGTGCAGTAAAGTCAAAATAGCTGTTGAGACAGAGGTACAATATAATTCCCATCCAGGGTGGTCAGTCCAGGCATTGAGGCATCACCAACGTATCCTCCTTCCTAAGTGAGCCCTAACAAAAGTCCCAGCCACTGGAGGGCCTCGGCTGTCTTTCAGACTTAATGAAATGATCTTTAAAAACATTAACAATAGCTAAAAATGTCAGTGAGTGTTTACCCATCAAATGTGCACAAATAAATGTGTATTTTAGTACACGGTTGTCAAAATATGAAGGTGGACACTCATGTATTTCTTTGTCTTTACATGTGTTCATGTACTTTTGCATCTGACCCTAAAATATCACATGAACTACTTGATGAAATTTATTCCAACTTTCTGAAAGTAGTTACTGAATATACTTCCCCATGTAATTAACATGATGGCCACTGCCACCACCTGACATGTGAAAACAAAATTGGCTACAGTCGTTAGTATTACACATACTGACTTAAAATTAGGTGTGGTTATAGCTGAGACAAATCCCTAACACATATCTCGAGGGCTAAAACATTGCACACAGCCATTTATAGACAAATCTATCTACAGTCAATTCTGTCTGTTAGCAAAATACATCCAAAGATATTGCATAGTTTTACTGAATCATCAAGGAAATAGTCATTAAAAATCCTTTTAAATTGTAATAACGTTTAAAGCTTATCAGCATTTTCAAGTTGGCTGCCACAGACAACCCAACTTAGAAAACACAACAATGTTACCATATTTTGTGTCACTTTTTTTTTGGTTGTAGGTGAGAATTATTTTTCACACAAGATCCCTTTTGTGAAGGTTGATGCTGTTTAGTAGATAGACCTAAGATGCATACTGATATGAGGAGGTGAACTTAACTTTATTATAAAACCGAGAAAACAAAAGCTGACATGACAGCAAACTAAACTAGATCTTAACACAAGAAGTCTCACCAGATAATGGAGCAAAAACTGAGATGACTTGAACAGAATAAAGGATTCTGAGCCGAAGGCAATTAATGCTGAACTGACAAAACACAGAAACAAAGATTATAAATAACCAGAAACTAATGAACAAAACAGAAACACCTTAGCGTAAATAAAGTGGGAACAGGTGAAAGTGGGCGAGGGAGACTGAGGAGTTTGAACTGATAACACAGACTGATCCGATAAAAACAGCACAAGTAACAACTAGAGAAAACATCACAATGCTGAAAACTCGATCTCAAACACAAAGAACCACCAAACTAATAATCAAACTATACCAATCCTTACAAATATACTACTTATTGTGCACATGGTACACAGTGCTGGGCACAGCTAAACCATTAAACGGGTAAAACAAAATTATCGGAAGCTAATGCTAAACTGCTAACCACTAAGACTCACTCTGTCTGCATCACATGTCTCTGGTCAACACAGCTTCAACTGGAAGGAGACAATCATGTCATGTGTACATGTAGGCATGCTTAATGAACTCTTGGAGACGCACGCAAAACAGACAGGAACAAGCTTGTGAATATTTTTAGCAGACTTGAAGTTGGCAAAACTTAATTTAGCAAAAGCTAATTCCGCTAATGGTTTACAAAGTTAGTGATAATGCTAATCTGCTAAACAAAAAAATAGTTCTGCTATTAGTTGTTAGGAGATTCGCTGAACTGTGCCACCTAGGATGGTACATTTGCTTAAACTTTCAGCGGTTGGGGCCAACCTTTTATATCTGTTAGCAAAATATTTCACGAGACACTGGATGGACTCTAAAGGAAACCTCCAAATATAATCATTGGATGTACATCTACAACTTGTGAAATTGTGATATCAACCTATTTCTAGATGACCACCACAGCTATTCAACATTCCCCACATTTTTTTTTAAATCTAACTCATGCATACATGGTACTTACTAGGCACTTATCTCTGGTATGTACCTGGTATTTAGCAGGTATCTACCTAGTATTTACAGTGTACAGTAATACCTTGTTTTTTGCGAGAGATCCATACCCTGAAGCCCCACGATAAGCGAAAAACCGCCAAGTAAGAATAGTATTTCAAGTAGTAAGTAGTAGTTAATTTTAGTATTTTCATATATATATATATATATATATATATATATATA
>NC_056500.1:26221978-26253434 GCF_014905685.2 Nematolebias whitei
CTCACGGTATGGAGCAACAAAGGGGTCATGAGCGTTTAGACAAAAAATTAGGCCTTTTGACCCAAGATTAATAAAGTAACATCTTTCATAATATTTACAGGAAAAAAATATGAACACAAGCGTTAAGCTTAAGGATAAATGATGATGCTGAAATCCACATAACTACAAAAACAGCCATATCATGTGAATAAGAAATAACAATTATTATAAATACTGACGGATTTAGTTTCAATTGTGGTTGAGAAAGTCAACTACAATTTCTCCATGATAGCAATTTTTGTGATTTATTAGACAATTAAACATGTTTTTACTTGGTAACAAACAAATGAATATTAATAAAAAGTGCCTTTTGCTTGCAGAACAGAACTGTCAGATGCACGTGTGCTTCATCTTTACCACCGCGTGTTTTGTTTTACTCCGCAACAAAAGAGAGTGGGAGGATCACAGACGAAGAGGAGGAGGACGAGGGATAACAGAAAAGGGAGCCAGAAGTGTTTGCCAAGCAGCGTGGGCGCCGACTTATGATGGATGGGCCGTTCTCCATCATTCACCCGGCCGTAGACTAACAGCTCATAATGGATCAGAGATCAATAAGGAAGCAGAACATTTCCACCAGCTTCCACTGCATTTATCAATACAGGCATTGATAGCAGCTTCACCTCCTTCATTACACTCAACACTGCAACAATTTGTGAGAGATCGTTTATCTTCTCTGGGGGCTTCTTCTGTGCCTACATAAAGTCTTCAAAGAACATGATACAAAATAAAATGATACCAAGAAAAAGAGCAAAGAGATATAAAACTATCCCAACTAGGATTTATGATGACAGAGAGCACAAATATTGTTGTTAGATATAAGTGACAATCTTTATCATTTCTCTATTAAAATCTCCTAAAAGTAAATAGTTATTTTTTAATTATTCGTGACAGACCCTCCATACAGATCAGCTTAATTTGTCAAAGTAAATTTAAACAAAAATACCCACTCTGAAATGGTTTTAAAAAATGCACAATACTACTTAGTACCAAATGACATAATTCTTTCCACATCTTTCTTTATTAATACAACTCACTATGAGTGACAAAATACGATGTATTTTAAGACCTCTCTACCTGCAAAGCCAGTTAGTTTTCTGATCCATCAAGGGCTGGATTTTTTACTTTACGTGAACTTTATGAAGGCAAAACAAGATTTAAAGATGCAGTTACTTTGTCAAAAAAGAAATTATTACATGCCAAAACACAAAATGTCCTCAATATCTTAACAAATCAAATAATTGGCATGATACAGTGGGACAAATGTTTTAATTATAGTACTCCGAATGTGTTTAAACTTGTATTTTCCCCCACATTAAAAACATAAATATATCTCTGTAGAAAAAAAAAGTTGAAAATATTAAAAATGGTTAAAACACATGGGAAAAATGTAAATATTATCAATATCTAAAAGAAATACATACAGTAGTCCCTCGTTTATCGCAGGAGATCCGTACCCCGAAGCCCCGCCATTAGTGAAAAACCGGGAAGTAGGAATAGCAGAACAAGTAGTAAGTAGTATTTTATTTTAATATTTATATAAATATATAAATGTGTTTTAAACCCTTCCCACACTCTTGCAATATTCTCAACAATATTTCTAAACTCTAAACGCTCTAAAAGAGCACAGCACGTCATGATGCTCTCTGCCTCAGCTGCTCTCTGCCTCAGCTGCTCTCTGCCTCAGCTGCTCTCTGCCTCAGCTGCTCTTTGCCAGCACTTTCAGCACGTCCACTTCTCCGCTGCAGAGCAGAGCTCCGACATGCTGCAGGAGGAAGCTTCTCCTGCAGTGTGGGCTGCACACAGGTGCAGCAGGTGCGAAATTTCTTTAAATTATTTATTTTAAATAAAAATTCCATGACAATCGTGCGGCTCATCCATCAATCAGCCAATTGTGTCATGTCCAATCTTAGTTTGAAAAACTGAGATAGAGCGAGTTTGCAAAAAACGAACCGCAACTAGCGAGGGACTCCTGTACATACTTATTATTTACCCATTACTCGCAACAGTATATGTCTGTACTTAATTGGTACTTACTGGGTATGTACTATTTCTGTACCTTGTAAGTACAAGAAATAGGGCAACAAGTCACTTCATAACAAAGCACATAGTTACCAGGTAAGTACCAGGTTTTGTACTGGACTGTATTAAGCATTGCTACCAGTTGAAGTAAAGACGTTTTTTGCTCCACAACTAAGTTCTGAGCTTGACTTTTTTTTATTTAAATATCCTCCTGTTTCAGCAAGTGTTTTACTGAGTCTGTAAAGACTGTTTTATTGAGCAGCATCCCTCTCACTGACTCTCCATAATTGCTAAACTGATTTATGCAGAACATATTTGAGATGATAGAAGGTAAGATGGAGGGTAGTTATTAAAGAGCAGCTAAATGAGACTAGTTTTTACTTTTCATCTGGTATTATCTAAAAGCCATTCACTTCAAAACAACATTGTGGCACTTGTGTGCAATTATTCCATTATGAATTTGAAAGAAAGACATGATTAACATGCAGAGGGCTCCTTCTGGAGTGCAACCAGTCATTAAAAAAGTGACATGTATTTTGCAGTGTCCTCCATCAGTAATAGGAGTCAGGAAGTAGGGAAAATAATAGCTCTGTGGTTGGAATACAGTCTTCTGCAGCTCATTTCTTTGGGTGTGTTGCTGTGTTGTGAAATATCTAAATGAAGTCTAACATTTGGTAAGAGCATGTGGTGCGTGTGGGCAGATCACTTCAAAAACTCACCAATGAAGGTTCGGTATGGCCATTAGTACACTGCAGAACTATGATTCCAAGAAGTACCATTCCAGAATACCACTTTCTTTCATTTATTCTTCTCAATTTGTATGCTTTCTTTTATGATTGTCTGCTGTCATCTTTGTTGTCTACTGCTGTCATCATTCTTTGTTAAAATCAGGTCTCTCTTGCAAATAATTCCCCAAAGCTCAATAAGACTAACCTGTATAAATAAAGGTTGAAAAGTGTTGATTCAACACAAACAGAAACACTTAAAGACCTAGCGTTCCTTAAAAGAATGCATATTGCCCCCACACATTTTATGCCATAAGTTTAAAATAGGATCATTTTAAGATGAAGAATATAGTTTTGGTCAAACCTTAAAAAATTATTATGGACAATTTTATTCAACATTGTGTAATATGGATGACCCTCAGGGTACCCTACAGGAAATTTTAGCTCACTATTGGTAAAACTGACCAAATTTTAGACGTTTTAGTGTTGCTAATTTCAATTAAATTTACTCTTTAAGAATCAGCTGTGGATATGCATCAAATCACATTTTCTGGAGGTTTTAATAATGTTTGTGCATTTGTTTAGGAGATATTTTGTTAACAGAGTTGACTTCGTTAATAGCAATGGTTTAGGAAAAGATCTTGCGCAATCTTTTCATGTTTAAAATATTTGTTGGGGATCAGTCACAGCCATGAGCGTCAGAAGCATCTTGCAATGTGTGTGTGTGTGTGTGTGTGTGTGTGTGTGCATGTGCGCGCGCACATGTGTGCATGTGCACCAGTGTGCCAAAGTGTACACTAGTGTACAAAAAAGCAACGTTTCATCTAGATGTCCTTACTTTAATTCCATTTTAAACATGTTTCTCACCAAGTTTATGTAAATTCAGCTGTTTTAAAGACATTTTAACTTTAATGCACTTCAGATCAACATTATTTGTGTTTACTGAAATAAAAAACATCACCACTAAACTTTTTTACTTGTGTTCAACACTACTCATCTAAAGGATGTTTCTCACGAAGCTTGAGGACAATAAGGTGTGGGGTTTTAAAGACATTTCAACTTTAATGCACCTGAACAAACAGCATCTCTTAAACCTGCAGCGTCTTACAGCGTCACAATTAATGCTAAGCTAAGATGCTACAGACGTAGCGTTCCACTTCTCTCCTCCTAACCATGTACATATGTTTATGTTCAACCCGCCGGTCAATAAGTGCCCTCACCAAGCTTGCTAAGCTGGCAAGCGATCAACATCCCCTCCACCTGTGAGCGTTCTCTGTCGAGGCAGGAGGTGGTGCAGTGGAGAAACAGTGCAAGCAGCAGGCTGGTGGAGAGTTGGAGGTAACCAGGAAAACCTGGAGTGGAGTTTTAATGGTTTGAGTATTCTCCTATTAATCAAGCAGAATGGATTTGTTCATGAAGAAAGACAAACAGCGCCAACTGAACTAACGTTTTATAGTAAAAGTCGGGGGGTCCAAATGAACATTTTTTGAATGAGGGGGGGGATATGTCCCCTTCACATATAAAGGTTGCGACGCCTATGGTCACAGCTACTAGCACACCAAAGTGTAGATCAATATGTGGTAATCTGACTGAGTTATTGCCATTTTTGTCCATTTGAAGTTTGGTTGGCTGTGACAGCCATCTTGAATTATGTTGGACTCCAAAAGTTTAAAAGTTGTAGACATACATGCAGTGATTACCTTTTGTGAGTTTCATTACAAATTGCCCAGTGGTTCATAACATAGTTTGCTAACAGTCAGACACACTTTGCCACTAGAAACAGGGGACATTCATTATTAGGTAAAGTGTACTGAGACACTATATACAAGCACTGTCATTCTGTTGAGACAATAAATAAGTTGTTTTTTATCCCTGTTGTTAAAGAGAAGGTGGGAAGAATATGGCTAGGCAGTGAGTGGTGGTGGGTGGGTGGTGGAGAAGCTTGGGGAGCTGGGGGGGGGGGGGGGGGGGTGTCCCTGCAGACTAATTGCCCAGAAGATGGCAGGGTCATAAAGTGACAAGGCAAGTAGAGTGGCAGTGAAAAGACCCCCACTCATAGCAACATCATAAAAGCTAATTACCGTCATACAAAGAGACGCCCTGACCATTGTGCCATTTGGACACGAGTGAAGAGAAAAACAGCCAAGGAAAGAGAGAGGGAGGGAATCGGGGAGAATCAGTGAAAGGACCTGCAGCAATAAAGACTTA
Organism: Nematolebias whitei; assembly: GCF_014905685.2. NCBI lineage: Eukaryota > Metazoa > Chordata > Actinopteri > Cyprinodontiformes > Rivulidae > Nematolebias > Nematolebias whitei. Next base: position 26,226,970 of record NC_056500.1, read on the forward strand.
ACCATTAACAATTAGTCTCCAGTGCTACTAATGAGAAAGCGGAGATAAAACAGAGAGGTTGGGGGTGGGGGGATGGGGACTAAATTTAAACACAAGGGTTTCCATGGTGCCTCTCTAGGGTTCAATACTCTCCCCTGCCAATAATGGCTAATTCCTCCTAGCCTCAAATGTAAGCTATAGAAAGAGGCAGAGACAGTAATACCTCCCCCGGCTTTTCTGGGTGATAAAGTTCTGATTTGTAGTGTCCGATGGCTCTGGATGAGCTAAAGCTAGCTGCAATAGGGTTGGGTGGTGATGGAGGGGTGGGGGTACTCTCAGGAGAGAGAGGGTTGGGGTGCAGGCAAAACAAATGCCCTGTAGGCATTCCCAACAAATGGCAGATAGATCATGATGAGACAGTATCTGTTTAAAATGAAAGGGTCAGCATTTCTTGAGGAGATGCATGTCACTCACTGTCATTAACGCCAGAGTTTTAAACTGATGGTCTTGTGTTGAGAAATGACAGTTAGAACAAACTTTGAAAAAAAAACAGTCTGCACAACCTCATGAGATATTACAATATGCAACTGTTTGCACTTGGAGCATGTGTTGTGAATGATTCTCAGCTACTGCCACACCAAAATTTGCTTTAACTCCATAGAATTTGCTGAGTTAGAGACATTTTTGTGTCTGTTAAAAGTACTTAGCAGATGTACATCCAGTGACTAATGTCTGAGAGTTCCATTCAAATGTGTCAAGGGGACATTTTGCTAAAAGTGCAAACACACACAGATATGGACATAAAGCTTATTGCTCTGACTTTGTTTTTGGATGATAAGAATGATCCCATAAAAATATTCAGCAGAATAACTACAGAAATAATTTTATAAACATTTATAACCTGCTTTAATGGAAAACAAAATACAACAAGCAATGGCACAAAAGCACAAAATCCAAAGAGGAAATGCAAAACTATTAAATATGCTAGCCTTACATGTAGGGTTCATACTTTTTCCTATGCCCCTAAATCCACAATGAAAAAATGAGTGATAGGACCTAAGAAGTCTACCTGGATCCTGCAGTGAGCCAACAGATTCTTTGATAGTGACATCCTGGAGAGAAGGGAAGAAGCAGCAATTCCAGCGGGCCCTGGCTGCAATGAGGGGGCAATGAGGTTTGAAGCTGCTCATTAGCAACACCTTCAGCAGCAAGGAAGTGAGGTTGACAGCTGCCAAGGCAGGAAGGACCCAGAGAGCAGCACCACAGGTGGCAGAAACGCTGCAACGAACAATGGAATGCTAGAAATAGATACTGTAAAACCTCCTTTTTGATTTATGCTGTGATTTTGGTCAGACACTGAAGCTGGCTGGTGAAAACATAATCAGACAATTAAAGGTTATATTGTTAGCAAAGCCATAAAAAATAATTAAAGGCCTAGTGATCCTTGAAGAAATCTTAATTAGCATCATGAGCAATGATATAGTTTTGGACTCAGACCAGAGAAATGGGTAGTCATTTTAGTAAGACTTTATAAATTACATTATGCACATCCTGATGCATGCTCAATAATCCAGGTAGAAAAATCCAAAAAAGTTAAATCTGGTCCTCTGGACATTCAAAAAACAAAACAAAGCAAATCAACAAAAAAATGTAGAAACGTTTCGTCTCTCATCCAAGAGACTTCCTCAGTCTGAGGAGCTGTTTTCAGCTCAGTCTCTTAAATAGCACCTTCTCAGGGTGGATCAACCAGTTTTGCTGCTGACAACCAAAACCAGCTGATCACATGCTCAAGAAGGACCATCAGCCTAACAATGGATCATTAGCACACTGATGGCTGTTTACTATTCACAGAGGGCTGAGTGATACTAGCAATCAAGTGATGAGTCATCACACTCATCTCCAGGCCAGCGGTCACTCTTTCAGGGATGAAGATGTTCACATCCTGGATAGAGAGGAACGATGGTTTGAGAGAGGAGTAAAGGAGGCCATCTTTGTGAAAAGAAATCGTCCATCATTAAACAGGGGTGGAGGCCTCCGGGTTCAACTGTCCCCCTCTTACAATGCTGTGATTGCTAGTATCACTCAGCCCTCTGTGAATAGTAAACAGCCATCAGTGTGCTAATGATCCATTGTTAGGCTGATGGTCCTTCTTGAGCATGTGATCAGCTGGTTTTGGTTGTCAGCAGCAAACTGGTTGATCCACTCTGAGACGGTGCTATTTAAGAGACTGAGCTGAATACAGCTCCTCTGAGGAAGTCTCTCGGATGAGAGACGAAACGTTTCTACATTTTTTTGTTGATTTGCTTTGTTTTGTTTTTTGAATGTCCAGAGGACCAGATTTAACTTTTTTGGATACATTATGCACAGTTTCATGTGATTTTCTGAGATATGTGGAGATTAGGGATGCACCGATCCACTTTTTTCCCCCGATCCGATCCCAATACCTACAGTGTCTTGCAAAAAGTATTCGGCCCCCCTGAACTTTTCAACCTTTTGCCACATTTCAGGCTTCAAACATAAAGACATACGATTTTGATTTTTTGTGAAGAATCAACAACAAGTGGGACACAATCGTGAGGTGGAATGAAATTTATTGGATGTGTCAAACTTTTTTAACAAATAAAAAACTGAAAAGTGGGGCGTGCAATATTATTCGGCCCCCTTGCGTTAATATTTTGTAGCGCCGCCTTTTGCTGCAATTACAGCTGCAGGTCTCTTGGGGTATGTCTCTATCAGTTTTGCACATGGAGAGACTGAAATTCTGCCCATTCTTCCTGCAAAACAGCTCGAGCTCAGTGAGGTTGGATGGAGAGCGTTTGTGAACAGCAGTCTTCAGCTCTTTCCACAGATTCTCGATTGGACTCAGGTCTGGACTTTGACTTGGCCATTCCAACACCTGGATACGTTTATTTGTGAACCATTCCATTGTAGATTTGGCTTTATGTTTTGGATCATTGTCTTGTTGGAAGATAAATCTCCGTCCCAGTCTCAGGTCTCTTGCAGACTCAAACAGGTTTTCTTCCAGAATGGTCCTGTATTTGGCCCCATCCATCTTCCCATCAATTCTGACCATCTTCCCAGTCCCTGCTGACAAAAAGCAGGCCCAAACCACGATGCTGCCACTACCATGTTTGACAGTGGGGATGGTGTGTTCAGGGTGATGAGCTGTGTTGCTTTTACGCCAAACATATCATTTTGCATTGTGGCCAAACAGTTCGATTTTGGTTTCATCTGACCAGAGCACCTTCTTCCACATGTTTGGTGTGTCTCCCAGGTGCTTGTGGCAAACTTTAAAAAACAATTTTTATGGATATCTTTGAGAAATGTCTTTCTTCTTGCCACTCTTCCATAAAGGCCAGATTTGTGCAGTGTACAACTGATTGTTGTCCTATGGACAGACTCTCCCACCTCAGCTGTAGATTTCTGCAGTTCATCCAGAGTGATGGGCCTTTTGGCTGCATCTCTGATCAGTCTTCTCCTTGTTCGAGATGAAAGTTTAGAGGGATGGCCTGGTCTTGGTAGATTTGCAGTGGCCTGATACTCCTTCCATTTCAATATGATTGCTTGCACAGTGCTCCTTGGGATGTTAAAAGCTTGGGAAATCTTTTTGTATCCAAATCCGGCTTTAAACTTCTCCACAACGATATCTCGGACCTGCCTGGTGTGTTCCTTGGTCTTCATGATGCTCTCTGCGCTTTGAACAGAACCCTGAGACTATCACAGAGCAGGTGCATTTATACAGAGACTTGATTACACACAGGTGGATTCTATTTATCATCATCAGTCATTTGGAACAACATTGGATCATTCATAGATCCTCTCTGAACTTCTGGAATGAGTTTGCTGCACTGAAAGTAAAGGGGCCCAATAATATTGCACGCCCCACTTTTCAGTTTTTATTTGTTAAAAAAGTTTGACACATCCAATAAATTTCATTCCACTTCACGATTGTGTCCCACTTGTTGATTCTTCACAATAAAATAAAATTTTATATCTTTATGTTTGAAGCCTGAAATGTGGCAAAAGGTTGAAAAGTTCAAGAGGGCCGAATACTTCCGCAAGGCACTGTAAATCTGGATATCGGCCGATACCGACACTATTCTGATTTCATCATCATTATTGATTTTATATGAGGCTGTAATAATCTCCTCTCTACAGGCAAGTACAACTTGTACAAATATATGTATGCATGTCCAAAAAGGCAACTTGAAGTAAGCTTTATTAATGTTAGCTAAGTTTCAAAGTTAGAATTAAATCCTGCAAACGTAAAACATGTTTTTTATTCTTAGCTATAAAGGCAGAGTCAGTCAGAGTCAGTGTCATGCACACCACGTGGTACATGTGGTGGAACGAGATGATGTACACAGGGTCCCAGCATCCCACAATAAAATGTAAAAGAAAAACAGCAATAAGACCTAAGATATGAACTAAAAAAACATCAACTAATTATACACTAAGCACTAATAGTATAAAAACAATAAAAACTAAACGCCAAAGTGGATATTAAAGTGGATATCAAAGTGATTAAATGGCTTCAAATATCTGTTAAGTTCATGGCAAAAATCAACACAGACATGTTCCTGTTTTTAGTATTTTACATCGCTTTATAATGTAGCTGTTTTTGTTTCCTTTTATATATATATATATATATTTTTTTTTTTTTTTTTTTTTTTTCAATTCATGTTTTTTATGATTGCCGACTGTTGTACTGATAAATATCTCCTGGAAGGTAAACGTACACTATATCTTGGCTGCAAGTATTCAATCAAGCTGTGAAGCAGACAGTTTGATTTCAGTCAGCTGCGCTCAGTCTGTCCCTCCACCGAGACGGGCAGACTGAGCGCGGCTGACCGAAATCAGACTGCCTGCTTTGGACTAAACGAGAGGAACACATCGCTGGAGCTCGAACGTCCAATGTAAAACTAACTTTACCCCAGTGCCTGGCTAAACAATCCTCATGCTCTTTAATGTGGTGCTGTTTCAAATGTTTATTAAGTTCGATGTATTGTAGGTCGCAACCGAGCTTCCTCGTCTTGGTACAGAGGCTCTGCAGACATTGCACGTTGCTGTCTTCTGGTGTTTAGTGTAAAATACTTCCACACAGCAGACATGTTACGATGAAAAGTTGGTTAGCCATTAGCCACAGTGCTGCTGCTCAGTCCTTGCATATTTACTCATGGTTGGCTGTAAACTATGAAATGGATTTCTAGAATGTTATGCGGGTCTTATTTTTTATTTTTTTCATTTACCCTTTATTTATCCAGGTAGTCTCATTGAGCCACGAGAACTCATTTTCAAGAGAGACCTGTTTAGGGAACAGATGGGGGTTAAGGGCCTTGCTCATGGGCCCAGAGTGGGGTGAATGAGGGTGGGGGCAGGTGTGGGTGCTTCACCTACCCCACCCACATTTTTGATGTTGTCGGTACCGGGGCTTGAACCAGCGATCTTCCTATCACAGGCCCACCTTCTCTAACCTCTGTGCCACCACTCCCCCACAATCATTACTCTGTGTTTCATGAAACACGCCTCAGTTCAGGAAATCCTTTCTATAGTTTGAAGCCAACTTGCAGAGCAGCCGGCAGGGCATCACATGTGGAGATGAATCAGCAGACACAGACATGCATCATGGATTGGAAATTGCTCCAGGTTTGATAGGAAAAATCCAATACGTAAATTATCCTGGTATCGGAGGCCGATACTGATACTGGATTGGATCGGCCCCATCCCTAGTGGAGATGTGTTCAGAGAATGTGCTGAGGATTACTCTCAGCTACTACCAAGACCCGTTTTAGCTCTACATGTGTAAAAAGTTATTGTTATAGCGTTATAGTTTGTGTTTTCTAATGTCAACTGGCTGAGGTGGTTTTTATGTAGATGTACATTATGTAGATAAAATGTAGATGTTGGTCCAAGGATTACTTTCTGAATTTCATAAAAATCAATCAAGTGTTAAATGAAATGTTTTACTAACAGACACAGTTTACTCCCTTATTTATTGTCCATCCATTCATCCATTAACTTTACCCACTTCTTCCTTTCCAAATTGTGGGGGTTATTATTGCCCACATTATCGGTTAGGGCAGCACGATGGCACAACTGATAGAGCTGCTGCCTCTCGGCGAGCAGGCTATCCTGGTTCCAATCTTGGTCCAGGACCCATTCTGGGTGGAGTTTGCATGTTCTCTCCGTGCATGCATGGGTTTTCTCTGGGTACTCCGGTTTCCTCCCACAGAAGGCTGATTGGTAACTTAAAATTGTCCCTAGGTGTGAGTGAGAGACTGAATGGTTGTTTGTCTCATTTGTCTCTATGTGGCCCTATGATGGACTTGTGACCTGTCCAGGGTGTACCCTGCCTCTCACACAGTGAGAGCTGGGCATGGACACCGGTGACCCCTGCAACCCAAAAAAGGAAGAAGCGGGTAAAAGATAATGAACAGATGGATGGACGAATGGTGGGGAAGAATCCCACCTAAAAAATCTCATTCGCCCCACAAAGTAGTTCCTCTTAATAAATAATGTAAATTACATTTTTACTGCGTTTGCTGTGTATCATATCGTTCTGTTTATTTTTTAAATATTTTTGACAGTTTTAAATAGAACATTAAATGATTTTTAGTGAATCATCCTCAGTTTTATTACTTATTTACCAATATGGGCCAATACAACCTGCGTTCATAAATCTGATCCAAACATGCAGCCAGTGATTATTGTGACCTCTACCTAAACTTAACGTGCGCTCAAACCCAGGAACAGCTGCAGAGAAACCTGTTGAGATCAACAGTGAAGATATTATGTTTTTTTTTATCCATTTGGAACAGACGGAACAGACCAGAACAAAAAACTGAGAAAAACAGAGTAATGTCAAAATCAGGAAATTTCTTCCAACATGGTAGGGCCTTATTTAAACCATTATGTACATTGTGTGTGTGTGTGTGAGGCTGTGGTGGGTCAATAGTTAAAGCAGTGTTCCTGTAACTGAGGGTTTGTAGATTCGATCCACTTGAGTCTTCTATGCATTTGTTTGGTGATGATATATTGTATCATCATTTTTCACTTTTATCATATTTTAGAGTAACTTCACTGATTTTTTTTCTCCCATTTAACTGTGTTAATTTGGAGTTGTATTTCAGAATTATTACTTCATATGAAATTAGAAATCCAATTCAGAAAAATGTACACCTGTTAGCTGGGTGTGGGAGGTGTCCACTTCTCTGATTTCTAAAGAAATCAGGAAGGAAAAAGACAAGAACCATTGTAGACACACCTAACATGATTGAGTCAGGTCATATGGACAGAATCTTCTGTTTTGAATTTTTTGTATTTTATAAGTTGTTGTTTTTTGTTTTTTTTTCTCCAGTGACTGAATAAGTCTTTTGGATAAAAGATCCAACAAAGAAGAATCCATCCAGAGGACCTGGCTCAACTTTGTTAGTTTTTTTTCTACCTGGATTATTGAGTATGCATCAGAAAATTGTAGACACACTCACAAAAAAACCAAAAACAAAAAAAAAACCAATCAATTAAGTATTATGCAACTATTATTTGTGTTTTGTTTTTGTTTTTACAGAAAATGTAATGCAATTTGTAAAAACCTTCAGGAAATTAATGTCCACCCCCACAAATATGTTTGCTCTGGAACCACCACTGAAGCATTGCTCGTATGATAAGTTAGTGGTTGGAGAATGACTATCAGCTACTACAGCACCACACTGGAGCTTTGTATCTGTAAAAATTAGTGAGTTTTCATTATTTGAATGTTTGCTGAAGTCGATTAGCGCTGGCATTCCAATTGGATGGCGTTGACTACAAAGGTTTATCAAATGTACATTTAATTATGGTTTTCTGAGAGTTTAATAAAATATTTTCCATTGTACTGTAGGTGACTTGTTATCAGGCTTCTCCCCCTGTTTCAAACCATCTGTCTTCTGATCTCTTCTCCAATACCTCTGAATAGAGGTTACCAGGGAGATTAAGGAGAGTGGTGCCCCTATATTTGGAACACACCCTCCTAAACCCTCTTTTTGAAGAGGGGAAACACCACCCAGTCTACCAGTCCAGTGGCACTGCCTCCAATGTCCATGCTATGTTGCAAAGGCGTGTCAATCAAAACAGCCCCACAACATCCATAGCCTTAAGGAAATCAAGGTGTATCTCATCCACCCACAAAGCCCTGCCAACGTGGAGCTTTTTAACTACCTTGGCAAACTCATCCATGGTTATGAACAGACCAACCCCCAAGGTCCCCTGACTCAGCTTCCTCCATGGAATATGTGCCAAGATTGAGAAAGTCTGAGCAATATTCTTTCCACCTCCAGACATCATCACTAGTTGAAGTCAACAGCACACCAACTTCACTGAACACAGAGTTGGTTAACTGCTGCTTTCCCCTCCTCAGCTGCCTGATGGGTTGTCAGAATCTCCTCAGAGCCATTTGAAGGTCTCTATGTGGCCTCAACAAACTCCTCCCACATCTGTGCTTTTCCCTCAGCAACAGCCAAGGCTGAGGGAAAAGCTCCAGTACTCGTCAGCTGCCTCCAGAGTCCTACCAACCAACAAAGCCAGATAGTACTCCTTCTTCAGCTTGACAGCCTCCCTAACATGTGGTGTCCACCACTGAATTTGAGGAAGGCCATGTTGCAAATCACCAGCAACCTTGTGGACACAGCTCAAGGAAGCCACTTCAATAAGTGAGGTGCAGAACTTGGCTCACTCGGACTCAATGTCCCCACTGGGAGGTGTGAGTTGAAGATATTTCTGATGGATTCTTCTGCAAGGCATTCCCGGCAATACTTCACTACACATTTGAAATAACAGGGTCTGTCTACATCTTACCCTGCCATCTAATCCAGTTCACAGGTGGTGATCAGTTGACAGCTCAGCTCCTCTCTACACCCAAGTATCCAAAACAAATGGCCTCAAATCAGAGGACACAATTACAAATTCAATCATTAATCTACAACCAAGGGTGTCCTGGTGCCAATTGCACCTACAGTATATGTAATTGGTACCTCTCGACCTTACGCACAAACTCAGGCTCCTTCCATGCCAGTGAGGTTACATTCCATGTCCCAAGAGCCAGCTTTGGTAAGCCAGGGTCAGGGCACCAAGGCCCCTACCTTTAGCCACTGCCCTTGGCATCATGTACCTGTCTCGTATGACTTATCTTGCAGGTGGTGGGTGCACAGGAGATCAAACCCATGTAGCTCATTTGAGCTGAGCCTGACCGGGCCCCTTGGGTATAGAGACCCAGTCACTAGGTGCTCGCCAACTAGCCCCTTCCCCAGGCCTGGCTCTAGAGTGGGGTCCTGGCAATCCACGTCTAGGCAAGGGACACTGAGTTTCTTGTTTTTCTTTGTCTATACAAGTGTTTTAAATCACTCTGTCTGGCCTGTCACTAGGCATTACTTTAACTATTGTCTTGATAAGTGTTGCTTTTAGCTATGTTTTTTTTCTGATTCTAGCTTTGAGCTACTCTTTTCTTTTTTTCTCTTTTTTAAACTGATTTTAGCTTTAAGCTACAACTTCGTTTTGTAGGATAGTGCTAATTGTATGTTTTAGTCAGAGGTTTTCTAATTCTATCTTTCATTCACTGATATGGACATTTTTATAATTTAGCCACATTTATGTCAATGTTACTTTTTAGGGTTGTTTTATTTATTTATTTATGCTAGTTTTGCTTGTTCTACTTAACTCTGTTTCAGCTTCAACAATGTTCAGCATTCTGTCAGTACCCAACATCACACTGCATTTCTGTAGAAAATGTACATTTCTCTAGTTTTAGTTTTCACCGTTTTCTAGTTGTTATTCTTGGACTGAGTTACAGCCAATCAGCAGAATACATCCAGCAGCCACTAAATCTAGCAATATGACTTTTTTTTTCCTAATCGTCAACTTTGTGTATTTCCACTGTTGTATCTTGATAACATCAAAAACTGCAAAAATCTATGTAACCATCATAATGCATATGAACCATTATTACATGCAGATCATAACTTTAACATAAGAGCATGTCATCTGAACATCGCCTGCCCATTCTTCAATTTCCCCCACACCTCTCCAGCACTGATGTAATTAATACTTGCTAAGCACCTCCACATGCAAACCTCTCATTTCCTATCACACAGACGCTTGCACGTGTGCACACACACGCGCAATCATTAACAAATATTTTCTTGTACCAGAGGATTGACGTTGCCACATCCACAAACCACCAGGCTAATTGACTCTTGACTGAGAACTCGCAGAGTGAGATCTTACTAATTACCCGAGTCTGCAGCCACATTAAAGACAACATGCACACACACACAAATACATTTTTACACAATAAGGTTCCAAAGACATTTGTAGTCAGGATCAAAAACAATTAGGAAAGATGAGTGCAGCTGCAGAGAGATCAGTTTGCTTGTTTCACATCGTCTTCATGAACTATTATAGCGAAGTGCAGGGTATGGTTCATGGAAACATTGTCTTCTTTGTTCCCTGACAAACACAGCACTACACAGAGAAGGGTACACACAACTGCCTTAGTTGTGTCTGCTCATAAAGTGGAATTTTAATCCTTTCTATACTGAATTTGTTTTTATAGCCTCAAAAATGTAGTCAAAATCGTAAAACTATTAAAATCCTTGCAATCCGTGAAGAAATACACATCACAATTTGCTGGTCAGGGAACAAGGCCAGGCTGATTCTGGCAGATCCTGATCACCCACCTCATGGTGAGTTCAGGTTGGTTCCATCTGGACACAGGTCTCTGCTGCCTATATACAGATGAACAGACTGAAAAACTCATTCATCCCTGTAGCGATCAGGCTTCTCAATGAACAATGATGATTTCTGTACTGTTGTTTTAATGTCTCAATGTCTTGTCTAGTATAGATGTTTTATGTGCCTACTGACTGAAACAAATTGCCCCTGGGGATAATCGAGATGCTTTAACTTGAATTTGAACACCAGACTTTCAGACTAAGATCATCTTACAATGACAAATGATGGTATTGTAGCCATTTTAGTCAAACCTTGAATTCTGTTCTGTGAAATCTCTTCTGTGCAACAAAACAAGATGTCAGACTTGGAGTATGTAGTGTTAATAACTCTCAGCTACCAGCACATAAGGTTCCATATCTGATAAACTGATCGAGTTACAGCCATTTTTGTGGTTTCTAAAACCACTTGAATGTGGTGGCATATTGTGATGTTAATCATTTGAGGATGGCCAAGTTATAGCCATATTTGTTTTTTGTTTTGATTTGAGTTGGTGTGGCAGCCATCTTGGAACAAGTTGATTTAAAAGATTTTGAAGATGTACATGCAATGTACAAACTTTCTGAAATAATTATGGAAGTTTGCATCAGATATTTGGATAACAAACAAACAAACAGATAGACACATATATTTTTTTTGTTATGTTATTCCATCCATCTAGCCATTATCTTTACCTACTTCTTCCTTTTTGAGTCACGGGGGTCACTGGTGCCCATGTCCAGTCATCACAGTGCGAGAGCCGGGGGCCTGGACATGTCGCAAGTCCATCACAGGGACACATAGAAACAGATGAGAGCATTCACTCTCTCAGTAATATCTAGGGACGATTTAGAATTACCAATCAGCTTAACATGCATGTTTTTGGTCTGTGGGAGTAAACCGGAGTACCCGGAGAAAACCCACGCATGCATGGAAAGAACATGCAAACTCCACCCAGAAAGGCCCCCAGACCAGGATTTGAACCAGGGTAACCTGCTCGCTGAGAGGCAAAGGTTCTGCCAGTTGTGCCACAGTGTTGCCACTTTGTGTTATTATTATCCATTTTACTTTATATTGATTGTTTTTTTTTTATTACTGTAGTTTGGGAAACAAGATACAACATGGTGACTATGTGCAAAAATAAGATTTTTTTTTTTTGTAAACTAAAGATTAATATCATCAAACTAAGAACCATATATCCAATCATTTTACATATTTTTTACCCACAGATCTGTGATATTCAGTCCCATAAACAAACTGTTTAGAGTTTTAATTTTGAGAAGAAAGCATGTTTCATTCAGAATTATAAGTTGAATGTTAGCTAACCAACAATAACAACACCACATATGTCCATTCAGTTTGACCACTGTAAGATGTGCCTGAGATAATTATTAAAACCAGTGTCAATTCCTAAAATGCAATGGAAACACTACTGTGCAGCATAAACTTATCCAGGTAAAAGGTTTACATATTCCAAACCATGAACAAAGTAAACAACATAAAAGTTACTTCTGAACCATCTGGACACCCACACACTAAAATATTCTTTAATATTAAACCAGTATCACTGGAATGAAACTCAGCTGCATGGGAATGTTTTCCCATAGTAAAATGTCATTGAATTCTGACTGAAAATTGTTGGATTGTATACCTGGATTTTTGAGCATGAACGTTTTGAATGCACGTTAAATTGTCTAATGAACAAAATTTAAAAAATACCTCATTTTAAATATTAGTCCACCAGAGTTTTAAAAAATAATAAACAGTGAAATGGTACTCTGCCTATGTGTTGAGCTACCTTTTACGATTACTGCAAGTGCTGAATCACAACTCACATTAAACCACACATGATTGATGTGTGAATTGTAGATGCAATATGAGTTTTTGCTGCTCATGTGTTTTTTATTTAATTGACTCACTGACAGTGTGTGTTGTGGTACAGTCTGTTTTGTATCGGCCACAAACCACATCTGCTGTATCAACCTTTGCCCTGTCAGGCAGAATACCAAAGAATGCCGTGGGGCGTCACCTCCCATCTCTGTCACACAAGCTGAAGTTCAAAGCCAAAATCATTAAAAAAAACATACTCGTATCTAAAACACACAAATGCACTGGAACACAAACATATAAACTTAACTTCTTATAATACTCTCTTGAAAGATGTTGCCCGCCATCCAAGAGCTTCCATACCAGGCGGCTTTCCCCAGTCTGTCCCCAGAAGAGTGTGTGTAAGAATGGGAACTAGTCCAGTTTATGTGTAGCAAACGGCAACAGCCTCTCTAGGTGCTTGTGCTTTAGCCATGCTATTATCCCTGAGGTTGAGAGAGAAAAGGATTCTTTTCTCTGCTGCTGCAGACTTGAGTCCTCCTGTGAGAGTTTGGAACAAACGGATTAGAGTAAAGAACAGTCTGACACTGGAGTATGCTGCCTCCATACCACACTCAGTTCATTCTATGCAGATGCATGCTACATTAGTTTAGAAACAAAAAAATACTTCTCCTCTGTAAATATATGATGTATTAACCAGTGTGGAAAAGCACATTTGTTACAAATCAGACATTACAAAGTGAATAACTTTCATCATTCATTGGAAATATCTTAAACACTTATCTCTGATAGATTTTACTCCTGTTATGTATAGTGTCTTGGAAAAGTATTCATAATCCTTACAATTTTCCAAATTTTCACAAGCTAGAAGCACAAATTTTAATGTATTTCTCTGGGATTTTAACGTATATGTGTCAGACTAGGGGTCAACCAAAAGAGCCAACACTGACTGTTTTATTACTAAATAAAACTTAGCACAAAATATACTCGGAAGTATTGAATGAGGATAACGCAACTCGTTAATTTTTTTGAAAAACACTAAATATAAAAGCTTCATTATAAAATTAAAGATCTGCAATTAAATATTTACATTTACTGTCAGGTTCACATGTTGGGACAAAGAGACCACATTCGGGTTCATAAAATTTAAACACTGAAATATGCAAGCTCATGAGAATCCTGTCTAAATAACTTTGGGAAACAAATACTTGTCTCTCTTGTAAATGAGTCCCCAAGGCTCAGTGGGATTAACCTGTATAAATAAAGGTTGAATTGAATGAAAAATATACATCTTGCACCTAAAAATAATAAAGCAGTTACTTGCATTCTAAGAAAATCTTAATTGTGATCTCTCTTACTTCAATTTTTATAAAATAAAAAATCCCATGGGCCAAAAATGCCTTTTATCTGTTGATATAATGGCTTGCCTTATTTTTTGTGAAAGTGGCTCAGTTCAATTCATTAATTTAATTCTTTAAAAACACATATAAGTCAATAATGACCAAAAAAAAAAAAAAAAAAAGATAAGTTGTTTACAAAACTGCACCTTCTGTTTTGTTCCCCTTAGCAACTTGATTCAAATGTGTAAAAATTCTGATTTTTTTATTTTTTTGAAAACTCATCTTGTGAGACTGGAATGCTACTTTGATTGGTGATATCTGCTGCTGATTATTTCATGCTGCTGTATTCATTCGTACTCATCTACTCACAGAGACTCATGTTCGTGTTGTTGTTGTTCAGCATATTGTTTTGTACTATTAGTGTTTAGCATATTTCTTAGTTCATATCTTGAATCCTTATTACTGTTTTCTTTTACAGTTTATATTGTTGCTATTGTTGGATGCAATTGGGAGTCTGGGACCCGGTGTACACAATTTCATTCCACCTCATGTACCACATGTGATGTGAATGACAATAAAGAACCTTGAACCTTGACGGTGGCAATAAAAGCATAGCTAGCATGCTAAAAAGCTACGAGTACGAACTGATCCGTCAGGTTTTCTCTTTTTATTTGTAGTAGTCACAAACTTTTTCCCCACACATTTTCATAAAATTTTACAGAAAATTGCTAAAACATGTATTTTGTGTTTTAGTGAAGAATATAAATAATATTAATTTCCATGTTATGTTTGGCCAGAGCTACTGGGAGGGCCAAAGCAACATGTGGCCCCAGAGCTTCATGTTGCAGACTCCTGTGGCAGATTAGTGGCTCAAAATTCTTAGACGACAGAGTGTGGCACTCGATTGTCACATTTTATTTGTACAACAAAAATCTGACAAGTGCGGTGGGTATTTGTATTCACCCCCTTTACTTACCCCAGGATTTGAACTGGGGCAACCTGCTCGCTGAGAGGCGACAGCACTACCAACTGCACCACCGCGCTGCCCTCAATTTAATTCAGTATTGGCAAAATGAAGTGTCCTACTTGGAGCTCCACAGCTCAGACAGACTTCACACCTCAAGCATCATTCAAAGTTTAAACAGGTCACAGAAAGTTGGACTTTACATGTTTGAACTGCCACGTTGATAACTTTAACAGTTTATATACAACTCCTGTTTAGATTTTATTTTTTTTAATAGATTTGATCACAAAACATTGAATCTAGACCAAACACATTCTAAATTTTAAACCGTCTAAACTTTCCAAAATATTTTACTAGTATTATTACTTCCACAGTTTTCATACTTGTAGACTTTAAATATTAAACTGAGGCTTTTTTGTCTCCTTTTACCTCATGTGTCTCTGCTGTAAGACTTATGGCGTCCTAATGAGCCACCAGCAGCAGCTATAGCATTTCTTTTGATCTTGGTTCTCTTTACTCTTCTACAGCTTTTACATCAAAATGTCGGCATTTTGTCATCTTAGATGATTGCAAGAGGAAGTCCCAATTTACTAATGGGCTTTGGAATATAAAGTTGATATAAGCTAGACTTTTCCAGCAGGAACTACTTTGAGACGCTTCAAAATTTCTTTAGGCTTTTTCTAAATTTAAATATGTTGACACAAAAAAGTTTCAAAAACCAAATGACCTGAATCCAGTGAATGAACTAAATGTAATAACCTTCAATCCTTAATGGAGCGTTTTCTATTCTCAGTGACCACTCAAGGTGTTTTTACAGTACAAATCACACTCATCCAGTTACACACTGATCAACAGATTGGAGACATTGTTAAATTTAAATTCTTGCACAGCAACAATCAGTTGGATATCAAAACACCAGACTCCATACTGGCAAACAGCCAGGATTACTGCTGACACACAGCACCTAAATCATCATGAGGTACATTGGCTTTCCTTCACCACAATATTTTATTTTATTCAGTTTAAACTTGTCCTCATTGGAAACAATAGCTTTCAATTATATAAGACTTAAAAAGTTAATTTTTCCACCTTTTTCATTAAAAATGTATTTCAGTTATTTAAACATGCATGTTAGGCTGGTGGGTAACTAAATTGTCCCTAGGTGTGAGTGAGACAGACAATGGTTGTTTGCCTCGTTTGTCTCTATGTGTCCCTGTGTTGGACTGGAGACATGTCCAGGATGTCCCCCACCTCTCACACATGACTGGACATGGGCACCAGTGACCCAAATGACCAAAAAGGAAGAAGTGGATAAAGATGATGGATGGATGATCTAATTTTGAATTAAAAATTTATTGTGTCTACTATATGTGTAAAAGTCCTAAATACTATATTATACCTAAAATAACTAAAGAAAATTTAAAATGCAAATCAAATTTTACACAAAAAATATATATTTTTATTTAACTCCTTGAGCTTTAACCCTTCAAATACCACACCAACATAAACTATGAAAAAAATAGTTTTATTATTATTATTTTCATTTCTTATTTCCTTGGGTGACTGATGACATAAATGATTTTCTCTATATCATACCCAACGCTTCAGTGTCCATTTTGTGAAACTTGCCAAATCATATTTACCTAAATCTACCAGAGCTAATAGTATAAGTACAATTCAATTCAATTCAGTTTTTTTTTTATATAGTGACAAGTCACAACAGGTTATCTCAGGACACTGAACAGAAACATTTATATAAAAACAGTTAACATGAATTATCTGAGACCACAGCACACCAGCTAGTCTTATTTCATTAAAATAGTAATGAGATTATGTCTGTGTTTTTCTCTATTTTAATCATAAAACTTATAAAGCAACAAAAGGAATAAGGATATCCATTCAGCATATTCATGATGTACTAGCACCCCCATTTACAGCAATAAATCAATTATATGGTTTGAGTAAGGTGATTTTATAGCAAGTTATCATTTTTACAATTTAAATGAGCAAATTTGCTACCTATACCATGAATTGACAAATCAACCATTTGGTCAAGCACATTAAAAAATGAATAAATAATAAACATTATTTGATTTATTTTGTGCTGCATCAAGGGTCATACTTATATTTATTAAGGCCTCTATCACCAAAATAAGTACAAAATGTATCCATACCTTTCAAAGTTTACCCAAAAACTGTCACGATGCCATGCTTAATTGATGTCTTGACTTTTACTTCCTGGTGGGAGGGGGAAAAGACGAACCTATCATTTACTGTCACACCGCCATCTGGTGGATCCTTTTAGCATAACTTATTTATCAAAATGGTAAAGATGGCTCAGTTTGAGTTAGGATAGGCACTTCTTTCTTTGAAATTTAGTAACTAAAAATGTGGTCTAGTATTTGGTTGACCAGGCAGTCAAAAGGTTAAGGTGGATGTGCCATTAATAGGTGGTACCAATGAGTCAAAATATAGACCAGCCCTAAAAATTGGACAGTCTTCCAATAAGGCTGTGATTTGGACATTATTAACATTTAATTAATAATTTTTCCCCACTTCTTTTGTGTTCCAGGACAAAAATAACATCCTCATTTTATTTAACAAAAATATTACTTTTTATTTAAACTTTACGATAATACATACACTACTGTTTCTTCTGTTGGTCTTTAAGGCCATCTCACTGATCTGAACTCATACAGGTTGATTAAGAGTAAAAAACACAAGTGTTTTCTACTATTTTGACTACAACAAATACATGGATGAAACATCTTGAGCAAGTTATGTCAGATTACCAAGAACATTTGTTTTTAAATCATTTCTAAGTTTTATTGGTAGTAAAGAAAACTTTGTTGTTATTGGTCAAAACTGACCAGTATGGTTGTACTAATGGAGGACATAGCCCTAAACTTACAGCAAAAAAAGTAAATGTGATAAAATAACTAAACACTAAAAAACAAGACCAAGATAGATCCTAGTTCCCTCTTCCTCGCCACTAGATTATTAAACATGAAAAATATTATTTGTCTTTATTCTGACTTTTTCCTCCTTTATATTCACGTTGGGTTTATTAATCATCTCCTCGTTCTCAGGATCATGATCCAAGACATGATCAAGAGCCTCAACATAATTGGCTGTGGTGCTGCAACAGAATGAACTGTGAGCAAGACCTGAAAAAAACTTGATGTCCCAGAGCTAAGAGAAAAGATCTACATATAAAACGATGTTGTGATTGTTTTATGAACACCAACAGGTATTGTTCATGCGTTTAGAGACAAATTCTTATAGTTGTGCCATGTACGTTAAAAAATGTGTGAGGTGTGTGCACGTGGGTCCACTCAAATACAAATGTCCTGGAGTGTGTGAGACATGAATTATGTCCTTCTTTTAAAGTCAGTTTTGTACACAAATTCTTTCACAGAGTCATTCTGGTCATTTTTGACCAATCATCGGAATACCAATGTAACAAAGTTGAAAAAATATCAGAGACCATCTCATAGTACTTAGATAAAAGGAAATCGCTGGTTTTCAAAAACACAACTTCTAAAACATTACGATTTAACTAGAACATAAACAACTTCAGCAATCATTTGGATCTAAATATAACACCAATAATTATAAATAAATCTACAAATGAAGAAAAAATACTTTAAAAAAAACAAAAAAAAAACGTCTTAAATCTATAATAATGACAGTCCGCTCTCACTGCCTTTCCTAAAGTGAAAAGGAATAATTCAGTCATGTTCAACAGGCATTGGCCTAGATTAAAACCCACTCTCAAGGCCTCTTTTCTGTGTATTGTTCACAAAGACTGATAAATGCACTGCACTTACAAAGCACTTTTCTAGCCTTGCTGACCTCTGAAAGCATTTGTACACTGCAAGCCTCATTCTCCCATTCACATACAGACATTTATAGTACTGTATATACAAATTCTTGGGCTATGCAGTCTTTTACAGCCTCTTCAGGGCTTTTTTTCTCAACTCACACACCAGTCAACAGGTTTGGGGTAACACGATGCTGTCTCTCTCCCAAGAATGTTTCATTGTGAGGGGTGGGGAAAGGCCTGGGTTTAAGGACCCCTTTACAACTGTCCTGTTAAACCAGGAGTGGGAAATTGTTCATGGACACCAGATCCCATCTACAACTGTCAGGTACAACATCACATCATCTGGAAAAATATGCATTCAGAACAAAAGGATTGCTTAGGGCTGCTGCTGTTGATACGCCATATTGTTTTACATTATTAATGTTCAGCATATCTCTTAGCTCTTTTAGCGTACCGTTTGGCATTCATTTAGTGTATATCTTAGATCCTTGTATACCATTTCCTTTTATACTTTATAGTTTTGCTATTTTGGGGTATAACTGGGACCCTGTGTACGTCATTTCATTCCATCTCATGTATCACGTGATGCGAATAACAATAAACTTGACTTGAACTTGACTTGAACTTGAACTTAGTCTGGCTTGTACAGCAGTTTTTGTTGCACATTTTTAGACCGATATCTTAATAAGTTTTCATCTGTTCTGCTTTTGTTTTCCAATGATGTAGCATGGATAGCATGTGTTTTAAAAATACTGCAATGATCGCAGCATTTTATCAGTGAGCCATCCATCCATTACCTTTACTCGCTTCATGGTTTTTGGGTCGCAGGGTCACTGGTGCTCATATGCAGCAATCGTTGTGCAAGAGGTGGGAGACACCCTGGACGAGTCTCCGGCGTACCCGGAGAAAACATGCAGCACAGAGAGAACATGCAAACTCCTCACAGGAAGGTCCTCGTCTGGGATTTGATCCAATAACCTCCTCGCTGAGAGACAACATCTCTGCCTACTGCACCTCCATGCCATCGCTTGTGAGCGAACAGTGGTATAAGGTAATTTAGACATTAGCTATGAGTGACAAGTGTGCAACTTATTTGTTTGTTGAAATATTCTGTTCTCGTTTGTTTTAAAGAAATGTTTAGTCAATAACATAATTAGGGCTTTATGTTATAAACTGGTCAAAAGCCAGTATGGAACTCTTCTTTGTTTCCCTATATATATTTTTAATTAAAATCTTGTCTTTTTAGTAATTTATTTCAAGGTGTTTTATTTATTTATTGATTTTTTTTTGTATTTTTACATCAATAACAAGATTTGTATGTTCAAAGTCATGGTTTTGGCCCTCGGGTTGTATTTTACATGTGCACTAAACTCCACATCATAGAAGACGCTTTAGAACATGGCCGAATCAGAGAAAAGTTGTTAAACCTCCTTTAGGGGGAAGACATTCATCAAACTTCTACATTCTTAGTACTTGTCAAATATTAGTTTTCCTTTTTTCCAGATCCTCAAGAGGCTCTGCTGCACCTTCACCCCTCTCTGAATGCCTGTCGCGGTGCAACCCTTTTCAGACAGAGCTGGAAGGTTATTTCAAAGACCTTGTCATAATCTTTGTCATAGACTTGGCATGAGGCCAGCGTGGCCAGTCCTGCTTCAAATTCTGTATGACCATGTCACCCCCCTGCTGGTCTTACAACACCAATACACTGCCCCCACAATCCACCTGGGTTGGCTGGAATCAGTGACGTGAGCTCCACAAGGCCCAGTGGGAAATTGCTACAGACAGCTTTTACTGATTAAAGTGATACATTTAAAACAGACATATGTGTTTAACTCGTTGAGCAGTCTGTGTACAACAGCTGGTAGCTTACTGTGAAAGTTGCAATAGCAGAGATCCACCTCTTGATAAATGAGAAAATACTCTTTGTCCCACAGTTGTTCTAAAAAATGTACCCTGGTTTCATCCCACAGACCCAAAACATGAATGTTAGGTTCAATGACAACTCTAAATTGATGTGGGTGAGTGTGTGAAGGTTTATGTCTCATTTGTCTCTCTGGGATGGATTTGTGACCAGTCCAGGGCGTCCCCCCGCCTCTTGAATAAGAACCGCTGGAGACCAGCTCCACCGCAACTCTGCACAGAAAATGGGTAAAGAAAATGAATGAATGATTTTAAAATGATGTCAGAGTCCAAAATTAAAATTTAGAGCCATTGGGAAAAAATGTTGAGTGGCAGTGTGGCTCAGTTGATAGAGCTGCTGCCTCTCAGCAAGAAGGTTGCCAGTTCAAATCCTGTCTGGGACCTTTCTGGGTGGAGTTTGCATGTTCTCTCTGTGCATGTATGGGTTTTCTCCGGGTACTCTGGTTTCCTCTCACAGACCAAAAACATGCATGTTAGTATGACTGGTAACTCTGAATTGTCCCTAGGTGTGAGTGAGAGAGTGGATAGTTGTTTATCTCATTTGTCTCTATGTGTCTCTGTGATGGACTGGAGACCTGTCCAGTGACCCCTGCGACCTGAAAAGGAAGAAGTGGGTAAAGATAGTGGATGGATGGATGGATGGATGGATGGATGGATGGATGGATGGATGGATGGAAAATAAGTTTAACCAACTTAAGAGGAACAACTGTTTTGTGTGTGTGTGTTTCTTCACTAAGCTGCCTACATTATGATGAACTGAGTCGCGATTTATTTTAGAAGAAATATTTCTCTTACAATCTTATATCTGTTCTCTTTTGTCATTTCTTGTTATATTAGGATTATATGTTCAGTAATTTTGAGTTTGTTAGCAGGTTGAACAAGTAAATTAAGTAGATCTGTGTAGAGGATTATAACAGGATCTTACCAGGTGTCGGGAATCGTAGATTTGTTTAGAAGTTAAAAGTCTTGAATATATATACATATATATTTTTTTCTGAAATAAAGTTTAAAAAAAATTGTCCTAAAAACAAACTATTGCTGATGGAGTCCAATTGTGGCTGGTGAAAATATTTGTCCGATTGGCCAACCCTCCAGTACACCCAGGAGTACATGATCCTGCAACAATGATGCTAAATCACCAGGAAATGGCATTTTCTTCCTTTTAAACCACAGACACATGGAACATTTTAAAAATAGCAGCTAAAGTTTTATATTAGCTCTAACAAAAGAACAAAACCTAGCAGTCCATCAATCAAAAGACTTCTTTCTCTTTATTGAGGGAAGTAATTTTCACCTGCTCCAGGATGTGATGAGTTCCTCTGATTCAAATGTCATAAGATTTGTTTTTGTAGCTTTGGTGGAGTCTTTTTGATTGACATTAAATCAGAAACATAAAAACAAAAATCCACAAGCAGAAGATTATTAAATAAAAATCATTGGAGAAAATTTGCTGAAAAGCTGTAAGGCAGTTTAAGATCTTGCACTGTTCCTTACAAAGAGCCTAAAATAGTAGCAGCATGCCTTCTGACCAAACTATCAATTTCATTAGACTTGATGCATCATCAGTCAGTACACCACGGGGAAATAAATAAGGAGACAACTGCTATTCTAACTGTCAGCATTCAACAGTCATTTGGCAGAACGAGATGCTCTATGGCTCGCTGTCCACCTCTTCACTTTGTCCCTCCTCCTCCCGTCCCTCTGACTCGTCTCATGTGTCCCAGTGGCAGCCTGTCCTACTCAAGGTCTGCTCCCCCGTTAATCATAATCTCCTACGCAAACTGTTTCTCACAAAAAATACACAATACACACACCTTGTGTCCATCACTCTTTTTCAACAGAGCCCTATCTGTGATTATTTCAAACTGTCAAGGATTCAAAGTTCTTTGTCAGTCGCACCACATGAGGTACATGTGGTGGAATGAAATTGTGTACACAGGGTCCCAGTTACATCCAACAAAAATGTAAAATGTAAAAAAACAACAGTAATAAGATGTTTTTCTTTTACATTTTTTGCACAATACACACACCTTGTGTCCATCATTCTTTTTCAATAGAGCAATCATTTCAAACTGTCTTTTTTTTAAGTGTGATTGTGCTGGAAGCTAACTCTCTCTTAAAACGCCTCAATCACTGTTTATCACTGAGACTTCCAGTAAAAAGAAAATAAAAAACACATATGGAAGAATTACCTTACTGTTAACATTTAGTTATTGTTTTATTGCCGTGAGATGAAGCCTTGTCCATATGGGAACAGTTTCTGTGAACATGTATAGTTTTGTATTATTTCAGTATCCACAAGGAAACAGTGTTTCAGAAACCCCTAATTGTGTCCCTGTTTACACAAAAACGATTTCTGGTGAAAATGGAAGTTTTGTTGTTTTTGTACTGTTCATTAACATGAAAATAGCAAATGTTTTCTTTGACAAAGGCACCATTTGAGAACGGGTTCCAGAGTGCAATAGTTCAAAAGCATCCCAGTGGCCGTTGTCGTGTAAACAGAAAAAAATATATATTTTCTGTCAGGGAAACCCTGGCTCATGTACAGTTTGACACAAAACATAGCGGCTTCCTACAATCCACAGAAAAATAAACTATCGACAACAGCAGGTACCAGAGTATTGTTTGTGCTTCTGACTCATAAATCTATAAATCTAATTTCATCGGACTGCTTTTGTCATGGCGGTTTTCTCTTGAGAGAAACATTAGAACGTTTAGAACTTTTTTTTTTTTTTTTTACGCATGTGCACTTAAAGTTTCACGTTTCAAAGAACATAGTACTTACTAGTGGCGTGGCAAGGGAATTACACGTTTTCCACATCTACTGTTATTGTGTAAACAGAGATTGTAGAATGTTTTCAAGTAAATGTGTTAATAGAAATGGGGGAAAAAATCTGTTTTCATTGGATCATTGTCATGTAAACAGGGTTTAAGAAGAAAAAAACTTTGAAACACCATCCTTGCATTTTCATGTGGGTACTCCAAATGCAACCTTCTGAAAACCACGATGTGATAGACTCACATTTAACCTCACCTGACCCCAAAGTGATGGAAGCAGTGACATATAACATGCGTGTGTTTCTGTTGCATGCAGTTGTTTCAACTACTGCAAAACCTTTGTGTCCTGTCTTTAATGAAAAGACTGGGCTGATGAACAACAAATCATTTTTGTTTAATGAGGTCAAAAATGTTTTTAATGATTGCTGAACTGACAACAATCCTAAAATCAACTGCTGCGGTATGTCTTAAAAAACATGGTAAATGGGAATAACTGGTAAAAACCAAACACTTCTGTATAAACAAATGTAGCCCAAGTTTTATTTCTCATGAAGAAAATCCTTCGCTTCAGCTGTCCCTTGCTGGGTACTGATACAAAAATGTGTTTATTATGTCTGTGTTGTTGGGCTGACACATCTCCCAGTTTGCACAACACACTGTTGACTATAATATATACAGTCTGTGGTTTGTATAAATACGCTACATAGTTTCTATAATGTGTAAACTTAAAGTATCTGCTCCGCACTCTGTTTTGTTACAGTGCTACATACAGGACTGGCATAGTTACTGCAGCATTTTGATTGTTTTTTGTGTTTCTGTGTGGACGAAAACATTTCTCAAAACGGCGCCATGTTTACAAAGATATTTTTAAAAACAACAACAAAAAGGATTGTTTTTGTGGGGATGGAGGAGGGAGGATGTTAAGATGAAGCTGGGACGCCTTCTTCCTGCACTGGTGTCATGTATATATATAAAAAAGGAAAATAGTGTTGAAGCTGATCCAAAGATACACGTCTTAGCTGGAGACAGAGGTAGTCACAGAACTGAGTTGGTGAATATGCATAAAATGGGGAGCACAGGTAAAGCCACATTCAAATCAATGGCTCCTCTGTCACACTGAAATGTTGTACATTTTTTTCATTCAACCTTTATTTAGACAGGTAAATCCCACTGAGCCTCGAGGACTCATTTACAAGCGAGACCTGATTTCAACAAAGAATGATGACAACAGCGACAACAATAAACAGTTATAAAAAGTCATACTACAGTTTTTTTTTTAAACAAATAGGATGGCTAAAAAAAAAAGGTAACAAAAAACAGCTAGATTCTAAGGCGAATGTAGAAAATTAAAAACAGGAACATGTCTGCATTGGTCCCTGCCAGGAGTCCAACAGATAATTAGCAGGGACCAATGCAGACATGTTCCTGTTTTTAGTTTTCACATGCATATAAGCACAAACTATTGCACACAAAGACTGTCTGATACAAAAAGGTCAATAAAATACTGAGAAGATTTCCTACCCAAGTCAATGCTGTGCTTCACTGTTTAAAAAAATAAACTAATCCAGATCCACAGTTAAATATGGTGGGTTGGTATTTTCTCTGCAGTAACCTTGACGCTGTCTAGACATTTGTCTGACAACCAACAAGCATCCTGGCGTGTAAATTAAAGAAAATAATAATTTCAAAAGGGACATTTTGTAAGCACAACCTTTTAATAGTTTGTTTTATGATAGTCAAGAGTTTTATCAAGTTTTTAACCGTCAGACACAAAAATGCAGACTAACACAAAAGAGCTCAAGAAAGACACTTAAAGATGTTTTAGAACGAAAAAAAGTGGGGTTGAATTTTTGTAGTTTTGGAGATGAGTGTTTTTCTGGACTGGAATTAAACTGGATTTACAAATAAACCTTTATGTTTGTTGTTGGAAAGATATTTAAATGGGCATGAGTTACACTGTGGAGAAGAAGTAACTTTTGTTTCTTTTTCTTGTCCGAGGTGCAAAGTGACAGATACTGGTGAGAGGAGGGAGCAATTTTATTCACCACTAGGAGCAATGGCTGAGCCAGGGAGTGTGTGTGTGTGTATATATATATATATGTATATATATATATATATATATAATGTGTGCAGTGTGTGTATATAGTTTGTGTGCAGTGATCCCTCACCTATTGCGGGGTTGCAGGGTTACTTTCCAGAGACCCCTGAGATATGTGAAAATATGTGAAGTTTCGGCGTTATATTATTTTGTTATTTATACATAAGACATCAAGGCTTTATAAACATTCCCACACTCCTACAATATGGTATTACAAATCGTTTTCCACTCTCTGATAAACCTATACTTTTAAACACTTTGGTGATGGTGATGAAAATGATGACGATGAGATTAATGTAGTGTACTGCACAGCATGTACAGTACACACTATATTAAAAACCAGGGTTAAAATAAAACCTCGATACAGTGAAGCCGCAAGAAGTGAACCGCGATATAGCGAGGGACGACTGTATATATTAGAGATAAGTAGATACTGTACACACTTTCCATAATCCTGTCTGTCACTAAATTCACAGTAAAGTGACATAAAACATAGCTCTGAATTTGTATATTTATTAAAAAGGAAAAAGCATGAAGCTATGTTCAGTTTAAAAATAATAAATAGTTAGTCCAAAAAAGTGAATGGACTGTCTTGGCAGGTTGATTTAGGCTGCTCAAGTCCCTAAATTCAATCTGTCATTTTAAGTATGTTTGGAGATGTCAGGCTGTCAGTTACCCTCCACTGCACAATGCAGGGATTTATTGAATTGAACCAAGTGACATTAATGTCATGTTTGGTCTATTTCATGGAAATGATCAACAAGTTTCAATTACTAAAAACAGTTTGGAAGTTTCACTGACGAGAAGGCAAAAAAAAAAATTATATATCCATCCATCCATTATCTTTACCCGCTTATTCCATTTTGGGTCACGGGGGTCGCTGGTGCCCATGTCCAGCAATCACTGTGCGAGAGGCGGGGTACACCCTGGACGGGTCGCAAGTCCATCACAGGGCCACATAGAGACAAACGAGACAAACAACCATTCACTCTC
>NC_056500.1:26268434-26270822 GCF_014905685.2 Nematolebias whitei
AACCCGATCGGTGCGCATGTAAACGCTTGATCTGTTCGTTTTTATCTGATGGTGAAAAACTGACCTGACTGCGCATGTGCGACTTTGCCATTTCCGCCTGGCTAATGCTAATAACATTAGCATGTCAGGGAAGCAAAACTGGTCGGTGAGCGACACAACATTTCTACTAGAAACTTTGAAAGAGCTCAAAATGATCTGTATTATCTGTAGCTCAGTCAGGGAGTGCAGTAACGTCTCCACCATCATTAAAACCTGTCGCGGGTCCATTTTGGGTGCTCAGGTTTCTTTACGTTCACCCCGGAAGTAGAACTTCTTCTTCTGTGGTTTTTTTAAGGAGAGTTTACCACTCTGCGCATGTCAGTACTGCTGTTCAGAACAAAGCCCGCTGCATGTAAACGCTCGTCATGAACAGATTGTGCCCATGTAAACAATACATTTGAATTTTTCAAACAGAACACATTTCAATCCGGTCAAAGAATTCTGCGCATGTAAACATAGCTACTGTCAGATGATTTTTAGTTTGCAAGTTGTAACACAATAATGTTTGTGTATTGCATGGAAATGTTATTGTTCTAATACTGTGCAACTATGAAACATTCAGAAATTCTGGGAGTAACAGTCATTGGGCGTGGAGGTTGTGGTGCTAGGTTAGACTTTTGACTGCAAAGTCAGACAACCATGACAGACAATATTAATGCATACATGGTTAGTGTCTGGAATAAACGATGCATCTTTCAGCTTAAATTTGAATAAAACAAAGTAAGAGGCAGCGTTGCATCATGGGAACGCTGCCCTTGTGTGACGGCATTGTCTGATTTGAGTCAGAATATTGATGGCATCACTTGGAGAGTTCATGAGACTGCAGCAGAGAAAAGTGGAAGCCTAAAATGAGATCATTAATAAAAGATGTTGGGAGTGCTGTTTGGAGCAACTGTAACCTTTACAAACACACTTTTTACTCCACTGGTTCTATTGTTTCCTCCTGTGTGGAACATGTAAACTGTACCATCAGAAACATGCTCATGAAAATCAGTGACAATGCTGCCTTTAAAGCAAAGGTTAATTACAAACATTGCATTTTAATACACTTTGAAATTCTAAAGTTTCTCGTTTCCAAACAGACCTAAACATTAAGAAGACAAAAAAAGTATTTGTGCGGGAACAGGGAACCTGGGAATGAAGCCAGCTTTACAGCACACGGCTCTGTTCCTCCATATCAAATTTAATATCGCAGCATAATTAAAGAGACTTGGCAGCTCCTCGCAGCTAATTTAATGCATGGGTCCCTGGATTTGACTGGAAGTTGTTGGAGGGGCCAGCAGGATCAAATATAACAAAGATAAAACACAGAATATTGCACCTATATGGGACAGATTAATAATTCCTTGAAAACATTCATCAGGCAAATATCCATTATCAGTTGGAGAAACATGGGCTTCTGAGTCAGGCCCTGTTCTACCTGGCATCAACATCTGTCTGCAAGTGGACAGCTGTGATTGAAAGCATTCACATCTGGCAGTAAATGTGCATCCCTAAAACAATTTTATTATTGAACGTTAATTATCTGATTAGTCTGCAGATGCACACAGGTTGACTGTTGTTTCTGTACAAAAATCTATCTCATTCAGACAGCAGAACTAAAGTATGAATATTTAGACAATGACATAGGCCAGAGACGTTTGGGAAGCATTGTTGTTAATTCATTCAACCTTTATTTAAACAGGTTAGTCTCATTGCGCCTCGAGGACCCATTTACAAGAGAGACTTGTAAGTCATCTGGTTTTTTTTTTTGTTTGTTTTTTGTTTTCTTGTTTTGGCTGCTCCCTGCGTTAGGGGTCACCACAGCGAACTAAGTTGCACGAAGACTTGGCAGTTATTTTTACGCCGGATGTCCTTCCTGACGCAACCACAGACACCGAGCTACCACAGCCCTCTGTGTGGAGCAGAGAGATGCTATCTAGGACACACGGAGGAGCAGATGGTGGGGGTTAAGGGCCTTGCTCAAGGGCCCAGAGTGGGACGAATGAGGGTGGGGGCAGGTGTGGGTGCTTCACCTACCCCACCCACATAAGTCATCTGTGAATATGATGAATTACCTCACAGACTATGAGTGAAATAAGCCAGCATTCAGTGACTTCACAGACTACTTGTTAATATTTGTCAAAAAGGTGGTACTTTTTATAAGAAAAAGTTAGAGACCTACTACTGGCTTACAGTCCAATCAGCTCTTAAAAAAAATAACCCAATAAATAATTTGCTCTGGATTATGAAATTCTAACAAAATTTACATTTTTATAAGGAAGGACTCTAATAGATGTTTCATACACACACATACACACACATATATATATATATATATATATATATATATATATATATATATATATA
>NC_056500.1:26270832-26284334 GCF_014905685.2 Nematolebias whitei
ATATATATATATATATATATATATATATATATATATATATATATATATATATATATATATGCCTCAAGTGGAGGAGTTCAAGTATCTCGGGGTTTTGTTCACGAGTGAGGGAAGAATGGATTGTGAGATTGACAGACGGATTGGTGCAGCAATTGCAA
This sequence comes from Nematolebias whitei, assembly GCF_014905685.2. NCBI lineage: Eukaryota > Metazoa > Chordata > Actinopteri > Cyprinodontiformes > Rivulidae > Nematolebias > Nematolebias whitei. The sequence continues at coordinate 26,270,991 of NC_056500.1, forward strand.
TATTGCGAACTCTGTACAGGTCTGTTGTGGTGACGAGAGAACTAAGCTGTATGTTTACCGATTAGTCTATGTTCCTACCCTCACCTATGGTCACGAGCTCTGGGTAGTGACCGAAAGAATGAGATTGCGGATACAGGCAGTTGAAATGAGTTTTCTCCACAGGGTAGTTGGACTCTCCCTTAAAGACAGGGTGAGAAATTCAGTTATCCGGGAGAGACTCGGAGTAGAACCGCTGCTCCTCCACATTGAAAGGAGCCAGTTGATGTTGTTCGGGCATATGGTAAGGATGCCCCCTGGACGCCTCCCTAGGGAGGTGCTTTGGGCATGTCAGACTGGGAGGAGACCCCAGGGAAGACCCAGGACACGCTTGAGAGACTATGTCTCTCGGTTGGTCTGGGAATGCCTTGGGATCCTCCCAGAAGAGCTGGAAGAGGTGGCTGTGGAAAGAGATGTCTGGGCTTCCCTGCTCAAACTGCTGCCCCCCCCCCCCACACACACACACACACACACACACACACACACACACACACCGTGACCCAACTTCGGAATAAGTGGAAAGATAAAATATATATATATATATATATATATGATCCCAAGTATGACTTTTTGATTGTTTTAATATATTTTATCTGCCAGTGGCTGAAACAGAACACCTTCACCCCGACCCCTCCACCCTGAGGCATCCATGTAATACATGTGCTTTTTGTGTGGTATCACTGCAGATGTCCTCAGCCGCCAGGCCAAGGACCAGTACCAATTCATGGATCATTTGATATGGAGCCACATAGATAAAAAATAAAAACTTTTTTTTTTTTTTTTATCAAAAATTGTTTTAATTTGCTCCTTTTTGCTGTGCATGACTCTAGCAGTTATTTTTCACCTACTCTAAAACCTAAAAACTACCTTCAGAAAAATTCAGTAAAATAAAAAACCTTCATTGTAAAACTTTTGTTTCTCCACAAGTTCATGGGAAAGGTGCCACATATGGACCCAGTTCATGGTGCAAAGGGTTGGAGACCACTGCAGTAGGTGGTCCTACAGTGGGGCTCAGGACAGACTGTGTTCAGATGACTGGACCACCCGAGTGAAGATGTTTTGATACATATTGAGGCCTTTAACGACGGTATTTGGGGTTATATGTTGGGATCAGTGGGCTCACTCAGGGCAGATGTTTGTCCCAGGTGGAAATGAAGTCTAAAGAGCAGGTCTGTGTTTGCCTGACATTCAAAAGTTATTCTAGAAGCTAAAGAGAAACAGAAATGTGTCAGAATTTAGTCACACATATGACGTATATTTACATTGACCTATTAAAGATGTGAAAAGATCTTTAAACTTTGTTGTCAGTGTCAGGTTCTGATTTAAATTTCTGTGATGATGCAAAACTTCTCTCAACATAATTTTACTGAAAAATCTAAAGGTTGTAACTTTGGTTGCATTTTTATTTGTTATGATGTGGTGTCTAAAAATAATATCTTTTGTTTGTCAAAATGTTTGCATCCACACAGAAATGCAGAAAACAACTACAGGCCTGTTTGTGGCACTGTTGCACTGTCATGACAGCACATTAAAACCATTAAAGACATGTAGCACGTGCATAAAGCGCACGTCAGGTAGGAACAGTACACTGTATATTTATAAATCATATACCATCTTGGTGGCAGTTAAATAAAGTCATAAAAACCTGTTTAGCTTCAGATTATTGTGTGTAATAATAAGGGTGTTAACGTTGCTCTACTTAAGACAAGGTTTTTGTTCTTCAGCCTCGTCTGTTCAAGTCCTACAGTTTACTGAGGTTTTGCTGTTGTTGAGAAAAGACCATTTGTAGGATTTATTAAATATTTTATAACAATAGTTCTGCTTATGGCACAATACATGTATATGCCTGTTAACTATTATACAGCCATCTATTGCAATGACCAGAAAAGCAAATATTTTGAGCAGACGTTGACCTTGATTTGTGACCTTGAATGGAGCTGAGGTGATGAAAAGTGTATGCAACACTTTGTTTAGTGATGATGCATATGTGTATGAAGTTTCGTTAAAATATTTTGAGTGGATCAGAAGATATGGGCAGGACCAGGGAAAGTTTATGGACGGACAGAGACAATATATACAAAGTATATACAACATAATACTTCTGCATTTCTGTGGGCGTATGAAATGTGTTCAGGTTGTTCACACAGGGTGCACAAGGGTGGCATTACAAAAGATACCAGTTGGTGCTTCTAAAGCCAAAAGGCACTCCTTCACTGGGGACCTTGTGGGATGTAACTGGGATCCTGTGTACATAATGTCATTGTACCACATGTAACACATGTGGTGTGTATGACAAATAAATCTCTCTGACTCTGACTTAACCATAGTGATCTGGAGAAGGCCATACATCACTGAAATGTTGATTCTTTATTCTCCAGCCCGCTCCCTTCGGTCTTCAGCGCTGAACCTTCTTAAGGTTCCTAAGACCCGGTTTAAAACGCGGGGTGACCTGTCCTTTCAGGCCGTAGCCCCCCGGCTGTGGAATGCCCTGCCCCTGTGGCTTCGTGTGACCGTCTCTGTTGATTCTTTTAAAACGCAGCTTAAGACATTTTTTATTTCGACAAGCTTTTAGTTAAATGTTTTACTGTTTTTACCAGCTGTTTTTACTCTTTTTATGAATGAGCTGTTATTATTTTTGTTTTATTTTAAGCCTTTATTTCTTTATTGTTGTACAGCACTTTGTGATTGTATCTATGATAAGTGCTATATAAATAAAGTTTACTTACTTACTATACATGCCTTTGTGAGCTCTAGGCTTGATTATTGCAATGCCTTATTTTTTATTTGTGTTTTCTTCTTTCAGCTTCTCCCTTCTTCAGGGGTCGCCACAGCAAAGTAAGTCGCATGAAGACTTGGCTATTTTATTTTATTTTTTACACCGGATGCCCTTCCTGACACAACCACAGACCACTGAGATACCACAGCCCTCTGTGTGGAGCAGGTGTGGGCGCTTCACCTATCCCACCCACATTTTGATGTTGTCTGTACCGGGAGTTGAACCAGCGATCTTCAGATCACAGGTCCACCTTCTCTAACATCTGTGCCACAGTGCCTTATGTCAGTATAAATCAGTCTTCTATCTCCCGTTTACAGCTTGTACAAAACACTGCGTGTCACTTGTTGACTAACACACGTAAATATGAACACATCACTCCTGTCCTTTCATCTTTGCACTGGCTCCTGGTTCAGTTTAGGATACAGTTCAAGCTGTTGATGTTTGTTGTTAAAGCTCTGAATGGCCTCGCACCGTCCTATATTTTTGAACTTCTGAAAATCCACCGGCACAGCAGAGGTTTACGGTCTGACGGTCAATATCTGTTGGAGGTGCCTTGCTCAAGGTGCAAACAATGGGGAGACTAGTACCTTTCAGTTGCAGGCCCAACGGTCTGGAATACTCTTCCCAATAAGCTGCGTGCCATCTCTGATCTGGTTTTGTTCAAAGCCAAACTGAAGACCTATTTATTTAAAAAGGCTTTTGACGTGTAACTTTTAGTATTTTATATCTCCTTTACCTCCTTTTATTGTGGCTGTATTTTTAATGTTAAAACAGCTAAAGCAATGGAAATAAAAAACACATATTCACAGACACCCCTCCTGCGTGGACAGCACCATCTTGTTGGAAGAGGCTGTTTGTGACATGTCCCTGTCCCCCATTATGTCTCATTGTTGAGCACTGAGGTTATACAGCAGCATGAATGAATGTTAGTCCATTCTGATTAGTTACACAGTCAGAGATATATTTTTGGAGACCAATCTCTGTCATTACAAAACCCCAGCAGTGTTGTGTTTGCCATGCATGTGTACAAGCACAATCGTTATATAAAACTTATATTAATATTGATCAAAGGATTAAAAACTGGTGAGTAACTCTTTTTGTGCAGGTTAGTATGAAGCTGTGTCCAGACACCAGCTTTTAGTTTTGTTTACCTCAACTGGCTGCTATAATCAAGGTTCATGCTCAATAATCCATCAGTGGTCAGTCAGGTCACCTGGACAGTTTATTCTACTGCAGATTACTCCCCCCACCCCCCAAAAAAGGAACAACAATGTCCAGTCCACATTTCATACTACACCCACCAAGACCGCCTCACTGCCCACCAGTATGACAGTGTATGAGTGAGAATAAAAAAGGGCTGAAAATAGTGTGTAAAACATAAAAAAGAAAGCAGAGGATAAGTGTGTGTGTGTGTGGGGGGGGGGGGGGGGGATAGGAAACATTGCAAAGTGCTCTCCAGAACCTGGAGAGGATAAAAAAGAACTACATAAATGCAGCAAATGGCCTCGCTGAGCTCAGGTCTGCAAGCAAACACTGCATCGTATCATCCTACTTGTTTCAAATGTCCTTTCTTTTACTCTTAAATGAAAATGCTAATTTCATTTCATTTAAAAAGGAAAAAAAAGAATGAATTTGTTTTGTGTCATGCAGTCTTTAAGTCTTTCATTTAGTTTAGTTTATTGGGTTTTCTTTTGTTTATCTTCTGAGTTTACTTGTCAGCTTTTATTTATTGATTTTTGTTGTTGTTTTGAGATTTTCTTTAGTCTTCATATTTCTTGGGAGGTTTATTTTATGTTTTTTTCTTCGCTATCAGTTGCCTCTCTGTGTTTCAGTCATTCTCAGGACTTTGCCTTCAGCTCCTCAGGCCAGCCCCGCCCACGTGCACCTGTTTGCTGTCATCATTAATCTCACCTGCTGCTCCTTTCAACCCAGCATCCTCGAGCTTCTCCTCTCAGTCGAATATTGTGCTTTAAGTTTCCTCCGTGCCTTTTTTTAATTTCCTGTGTTTTTGCTGCCAGAACTTTTTGTTTTTCTAGTTTTTTTCAGTGGTTATTAAAACTTTAACTTTTTCTTTTCTCTCACTTTAGCTCCTTGCATTAGTTTACATTATTGCTTCCAAATTCTACAAACCGTGACACTGACAACCTTAACACTTTTTTCCCCAAACTCAAGTAATTTAAAAATTATCTCCAACAGGTAAGATGTTTGCTTATAAACACACAGAGTGTCACTTCAAAATGGCCATAAAATCTCTTGAACTTGGAGCTCCTTAAGAAAAAGCAGCAACGTGTAAAAAGTTCTTATTGTTTTGCCAAAGGTTCTTTATATCCAGAATATGATTTATGAAGTAAAATAAAACAGGTCTGCTCTCTCTGGGAGGAAACCATTTCCTTGTATGCATCAACAACTATACACCGCTGTTATCCTCACTAATGTGTTTAATCCTTTATGTATGAGCTTAATCTCTTTTTCTGTACATTTATTTCTTTAACAGTGCATCGTTGCCTAGAACTGCAACAGACACCACTCGGCTTACAGCTGCAACGATCAAAACAAAACAAGAGAAAGGCCTCATCATTCATTTAGTGGCTTTGATTCCATTTTCCTCAATGTTCCTGTGCAAAAGCCAACATTACAGCTGCCTTTCCACCACAACTAACAAATACATTTATGCATTATATCCCTGCATTAGCATTTTAGAAAGATTTCCTATAAGTTATGACTAAGAGTGGAATAGAAACTAAAGAAAAGCGGTGTTTTGTCACCAAACTGCATCTTTACCTTCACTGTTCACATTCTGCTTTATCTGTAATCTATCTCCCTGCTACAGATGAAATATGGGCAATATGAGAAAATAATGTTGTCGTTTTTGTTTGTTTGTGGGATTAATCTGAAAGATGGGAAGGAATGTTCTGACTTTTGTCTCCCTGTCTGTTTAGGGACAGGGGCTCAGGTTGTCGCTGTGCCGAACGTTCAAATAGCCTTCACTTATGATTCAGGAGAAGAAAAAACTTTTTTTTTTCTCCCCCATTGTGATGCAGGTGTTGTGAATATGTATGAGCAATTATCACTTATGTCACCCTGAGCACAGTGGTCTACATGTACTGTGTGTGTGTGTGTTTTAGACCAGACTGAAGTCAGGGTAGGAGGACGTTGATGTGCAACTTTTGTAAAATGCTAAAAACATTTGAAAACATTGTATACAAACAATCAAGGCCATATAAATTTCATTCATCTGACAAGGAATCCGACAGCTTATATGGAGAGCATTGTGGATGTCTAACTCAGCGGGGTCCAAAGTTAATGGTAAATGGACTCTACTTATATAACGCCTTTCGATCTAATTAAGATACTCAAAGTACTTTACAACACACTCTGTGCCCTCATTTATCTCCACACATACTCATACAGCACTCTACTACATCTCTATAAAGATAGTCAAACAAAATGAGACCCAAGGGCTATCTGCGGCCATGGGCGTCAGAAGCATCTGTAAAGTGTGTGTGGGGGGGACACTATAGTGTGTGTGTACACGCGTGTGTGCGTGCGCGTGTACGCGCACCAGTGTTCAAAAACGCAACACGTCATTTAGATTTCCTTACTTTAATTCCTTTTAAAGCATGTTTCTCTTCTCACTAAGTTTGTGTAAATTCAGCTGTGGGTTTTAAAGACATTTTAACTTTAATACACTTTAACACACAGCCTCAGATCGGTTCTATTTGTGTTTATAGAGAAAAAAGAAATCATCACCACTGGACTTTACTTGTGTTCGACACTACTCGTCTAAATGATGTTTCTCATTAAGCTTGAGGACAATAAGGTGTGGGGTTTTAAACAAATTTTAATGCACCTGAACACAGCGTCTCTGACACCTGCAGCGTCTGACAGCGTCACAGTTACTGCTAAGCTAAGATGCTACAGAGGTAGTGCTCCTCTCAAGAATCCCCCTAACCATGTATATATGTTTATGATCAACAACCCCCCCCCCCCCCCCCCCGGTCAACAACTACCAGCACTAAGCTTGCTAAGCTGGTGATGAGCGATCAACACAGACGTGTCTCCACCTCCTCCACCTGTGCGTTTTCTGCCGAGGCAGAAGGAGACACACAGAAAGAGAGTTGGAGGTAACCAGGAAAACATGGAGTGGATTTTTAGTGGCCTGAGTATTCTCCTATTAATCAAGTGGAATGGATTCATTCACAAAGAAAGAGAAACTGCGCAGACAGAACTAATGTTTCATAGTAAAAGTGGGGTGGTCCAAATGAATGTTGTTTTAATGTGGGGGGGACAAGTCCCCTTCATACATAATGGTTGCGACGCCTTTGTCTGCGGCCCTTGGAGGAGTGTTCATGTGTGGCCCACAACTGCAATTTAAGAATGGTAGAATTTTGCCCAACAGGATTGAGACGTTGATGCTGATATAGACTTTCTGTAATGATTCATGTTCATGTCAAGTCATGCTGTGTTTTTTTTTTTTTTGGTTGCCCTGCCTCCTCTTCTCATCAGCTTCACTCAGCGCACCTGTCCGCTGCTCTTTTTTAAGAGCACCCCAGACTCTGCCTCCCTACCAGATTGTCTGATTGCCTTGCACCTGAAGAAATCCAGCATTCTATTCCTGACCACTCTGTTTATTGACGCTCTTCATGATCACAGATTCATCGCCTTTGCCTTGCCCATGACGAATGATTTCTGCCCATTGGATATCGGGACCCCGACTCTTGCTCCACCTACTGACCACCGACTCTCGCTGAACCCCACGGCTAAGTACTGCCTCTTTGCCTCTCTGTGGATGACCCACGCCTGTATCTTGACCACAATCTTAGATTCCGGACTCTTGGAGCTGTGAGCTTTTGGAACCAAGCTCCACTCAAGCTGAACAGGAGCCTTGTCAGACCTCCCAGGTCTCTCCAACGTGTCATGTGACCCAGCTGCACTTCTGTTCCTCCAATCCCCCCTCCCTCTGACGTCATTGCAGCCTCTGCATCACCAATCGTGATTAAACTCTGCAGGTTAGTGATTCTTAACTCCTCACACTCTTTAAAGTCTCAAGATCATCCCAGTCACAAACTTGTTCTCTCTCCCTGCAGAGTTTCAGCTGACACCCTCCTTCTGCCCCCCCCCCCCCCCTTTTCTGACAAGTAGTTAATAAAACTTTTTTGTTCACTCCTGTGATGTGGTTGAATTTCCGGGTCCCCATTGTGAATTGTTACTTTTCTGAAAATGTAATGTGTTTATCGCTCAAAATAAACAATATTAGGTATCATGCATATATTTGGCTATAATTAATTTATAACTTATTTATTTATTTATTGTTTCCACTTCATGGCAGCAAAAAAAAAAAAAAAAAAAGTACCACAAGCCTTTACTGACTTCTACCAAAAAAGTGAATCTTTGGATAATCATTCATAGGCTAACTATGATGAGTGTTTAAAAACAAAAACAACAAACCAACAACAACAACAAACTGTAGTTGATTTAATAAGTGATGGAGGGATTTTGGACATTTTAAAACAAATAAAGTGGTATCATCTACATACAAGTTGATCAACTTTATTGGTGTTCCTTCAAACCTTCTAAATTTCAAACTTCACTAAATCCTGTTTTAGTGACTGTCAGCTGGATGATATTTCAAAACTTTGATCAACCTTTTCATTCATGGTCCAAAAGGTTGAACAATCCCCTTTTAAACCTTGTTGTATCACCCCACCCAAAATGCCTAAAAGGCCTGAATAAATCCACCCAAATTAAATTAAATGCTGTTCTTGAACCATTTGGAGTAAACTCAAAGTTTAGTCTCTCTGTAAAGGTAACACCCTGAATTTTTGTCATAAATTTTGTAACTGTAACTAGTATGTAGTTATTGAAGTGGAAACACACAAAAACATTTTTTTTCTCATCTGCATTTTTCATTATTTATTTGTATTTATGCACATGGAGGGATGGAGGGATGGACTGGGAAATTATATAAAACTTCATCAAGTCTTACCTATTACCAGTTCAAATTTGGTAACAGTAGCACTAAAATGATTTTTATGGACATATTTTATGAGAGTATGTCCATGCACATTTCAAAGTGTCAAAATGGAGTCCAACATGTCCACAAAATTGGACACCAACATCATAAAGCTGTAACTCCTGAATGTGTCATCTGTGAGGGCTCTAATGAAAGGTAAGAACTAGATGAATCATGTTCTACATCCAGGTTTAGTCAACACAACTAAAATACAGGAAGTTAGAATAAACAGTAAGGATGCATATAACAATATGCGTGCTTTCCCCATACTGATCATTTAACTTTCACTGTACTGATTGAAACAGGCACCAGCTCCAACACAATTATGAAAGGAATAGAGGGTAAAGTGGATGGATGGATGGATGGATGGATGGACGGATGGATGGATGGACGGATGGACGGATGGATGGATGAAGGGTTGGAGGGATGGATGATGGAGGGATGGATGGATGAATGGATGGAGGCAGAGGTGGAAGAATGGATGGATGGATCTTTTCACTATATGCTGATTTCCTTTCTTCCTCTAATAAATCTATATTCTGACAAGAATAAAATGCTTTCTGGGAATCTGCTCTTGCTCTCTCTTTTTGTGACACTAGACCTCAACTGTTACAGACCTGAATACAGATTGTCCATTGTTGTTAAAGTCCTGTTTTAGTTGTCTTCTTTTGTAAGCAAACAACTAAAAATGTATCTATAGTGAGGTTTTCATTCCGGTTTCAGAAAAGGGCAAAGTTCAAGCAGCAGCCTTAAAGTAATAAATTATTTTATTGAGGCTCCAGACAACTGACCGCCCTGCTCAACTTTTTTCGTTGACCTCTCTAAGGCTTCTGGCTTTATTGATCAGACTTTTCTGAAGCACAAACTTACGTGACTGCAGCAGCCTGACATAGGCTGGTTTAAAACAAATTATGAAAACCGAATGAATTTCGTCCAGCTACTCATCAAGTAAAATTGCCTGGTGTTCCCCAGGGATGATGTCTGGGTCCTTTTTATTTTACAATTTTCTATGTGTATGTGATGTGAATAAGTATCAGTGAGTACCACATCATATTTTAGTTCAGTAAGTGTAAAGTTACTCAGTTATAACCATTTTTGTATTGACTAATATTAATCAGCTGTGGCCGCCATCCTAAATGGGATTAAGTCCAAATCTTAATAAGTTGTAGATATTTAGCAAATGATTACTTTTCCGTGAGTTTTAATAAAATCTGCAAAGTGTTTAATATTTTGCCAACAGATAGGTTGAATTAAGATTTTGCACCAAGTGTAAGCATTCACAATGTCCCATTGATCAGTCTCAGCTCAATATATGTTAAACTGAGTTATGTATTATGCGTTTTTTAAATTCACTTGGTTATGACAGCCATCATGAACCATGTTGGCTTCAGAACAGAATTAGTTATAGAAGCATATCCAATGATTACTTTATGTGAGTTTTAGTTCAATCCAGTCGTTCATGACATATTTTGATAACAGACTGGCAGAAAAAAAAAACGGACATGTACAACAACAATATCATCCATTCACCTTTCAGCACCTAGTCATAAAAGTGATATACAGTAATATTCAGAGCTGCTTCGTAGCTAAGGACATCTCTGTTCATCCTTGGACTGTCTATCTTTACCATCTGTCATTTTAATTAGTTGTTTTTTTTTATTAGTTCCTTTGTTAGAATTTGAAAAAAATGAAATAAAAAACAGAAATTGGGATTCTTCTTACACAAATTCACATTCAATTCCATGAAGTCATGTAGCGCTGCATGAACACACAATAAGCAGCACGCAAACGTCAGAAGGAATAACGGTTGGTCGGTGAGCGGAGGTGGAAGAGCTCCTCGAGGGATACCCAAACATGAGAAGGTTCATGCCTCTTCCCTCCTTCCATTTCACCCATTCTGACGGACTGTGTATGTGTGTGTGTAGGTGTGTGGGGGTGTGTGTGTGAGAGAGAGAGACACCTCCCACAGGATCGTTCTTCAACAACTGCAAAACTAGGACAAAGCCTGAGCAAAAAAGTGAAAAAGACAGAAGCAAAAGGAAAACACAAGGGAAGACACTGAGATGGTAAAAAGTGAAGGAAAAAAATCCAAATGGATAGCCAGAGAAAGAAACACCTGGGAAAAGGCCAACTGATGCAAAGAGAGATCAAGATGGATGCAGTGAAAGAGATGTAGGAAGAAAATCCGAATGAGAAGAAGAAAAGAAAAATATAGCTGGAGAAAATGATGATAAACTGACTGAAACTTGACAGAATTCACATCCCGGGTGCAGCCTTTTATTCTAAAACCCCTCTGCAGCTGGTGGAGTGCAGTTTGAGAGCAATGTAACATGCTGAAACGGTAGCAGAACTATCCAAGGTTTTAAACAGTGAAGGCACACAGAGGAATGGTATGGTTTATGTACTGAAACTTGCAGTTCACAGATATAAACACTCGGAGTGTATTTTCACACAGAAAGGAACATCGTGAGATGATATGGTTGTTTTTACAGTAATTTTTTTTTTTTTTTATCTCATTAAAAAATAAGTATCTGATGATGTCACAAATGGGCCAAAGTGTTAAGGAGCCAAAAAAAACTGTAAATCTTCTAACACAATGTCATTGTTGGTTTCTACTGTTAAATGCATACCATAATAATATCATTTAGGAGCTCCCATGCAGGTGACAGTAAATCAGCCAAAAACTGACAACTTAAATAATGTATTCTGAATTTAAAAGCCTAGTGCTGCTTAATAAAACATTCAGTTCAGTTTAGTTTATTTATATAGCACCTAGTCACAACAGAAGTCATCTCAGGGCACTGAACAGAAACATTTATATATAAAAATAATAAGTTACCAGAAACATTCATATATAAACATAATAATTTAATATTGCCTGAGGATCAGACTGCTTTGAATTTGACTCCATCGCAGAATGACAGTTTAAAACTACAACCTCAAATTTGAAAAAGTTGGGACGACGTGCAAAATGTAAAGGACAGAATGCAGTTGCACATGGAATAGAACATCTAATAATAATAAAAAAGGAAATTAACCATTTGAATGCAGCTACACATCTAAAAAGTTTAGACAGTGGTTAAAAAAAAGCTGTAACTGTAAGTAGTACAAAAAATAAACATCTGGAGGAGCTTTACATAACTAATGAGGTTATTTGGCAACACATCAGTTAAATGACTGGATATATGAAAGAAGATGTTGGAGAGGCTGAAGCTCTCATGAGTACACATCCACAAATCATTGTTCACCGTGACATCTACTGATGCTGCTTGAAGTTCTATCAGGCAAAGGAAAAGCCAGATATGAACACTATCCAAAATTGCTGTCATCTTCTCTGGACCAGAGCTCTTTTCAAATGGACTGAGACAAAGTCTAAAACTGTTCTGTGGTCAGACAGATCCAAAATCTGAAGTTCTGTTTAGAAATTACAGACACCACATCCTCCATAATGAAAAAAGAGGGACCATCCAGCCTGTTATCAGCCTGCAATTCAAGCAGGCCTCTCTGATGGGATGGGGGTGCATTAGTGTCTCTGGCATGTGCAGCTTACACATCTGGAAATACTCCATCATTGCAGAAAAGGATCTACTAAAGGATTTAGAACAACATCTACTCTTATTAAGATGATGTTTTCATCCAGTTCAACAAAATGGTTTTGTAACAGAGTCTGTGCATTGATCTGACCTGCTGCAGTCCAGACCTCTTACCAAACTGAAAGAATGGTTACACATCAAGAGACAGAAAGTCCTAAAAAGAAGATGCAGGTGTGTTGAACAGATGGAATTTTGATCAGACCAGAATGGGACAACATCAACTCCAAAACCTCCCAAAATTAGTCTTCTCAGGTCCTCCAAAACCTTTAAAAACTCATCTTCTCAGGTCCTCCAAAACCTCCAATAACTGGTCACCCCAGGTCCTTGAAAACATTCAAAAACTGGTCTCCTCAGGTCTGCCAAAATCAGGTCCTTTACAAACTCAAACTTGAAGTCTCCTCAGATCCACCAAACCCTTCAAAAAAATCATCTTCTCAGGTCCTCCAAAAACCTCCAACAATTGGTCACGCCACGTCCTCCAAAACATTAAAAAACTGGTTTCCTCAGGTCCTCCAAAACATCCAAAAACTGGTCTCATAAGGTCCTTCACAACCTCCAAAAAATTGTTCACCACAGGTCCTCCAAAACATCCAAAAATTGGTCTCCTTGATTCCTCCACAACCTCCAACAACTGGTATCCTCAGGTCCTCCACAATCTAGAAAAACAGGTCTCCTCAAGTCCTCTAAAACCTTCAACAACTGGTCTCCTCAAGTCATCTAAAACCTCCAGCAGCTAGTCTCCTCAGGTCCTCTAAAACCTTCAACAGCTGGTCTCCTCAGGTCCTCTAAAACCTTCAACAGCTGGTCTCGTCAAGTCCTCTAAAACTTTCAACAACTAGCCTCCTCAGGTCCTCTAAAACTTTCAACAAGTGGTCTCAAGTCCTCTAAAACCTTCAACAACTGGTCTCCTCACGTCCTCTAAAACC
>NC_056500.1:26284344-26284737 GCF_014905685.2 Nematolebias whitei
ACTGGTCTCCTCACGTCCTCTAAAACCTTCAACAACTGGTCTCCTCAAGTCCTGTAAAACCTTCAACAACTGGTCTCCTGAAGTCCTCTAAAACGTTCAACAACTGGTCTCCTCAGGTCCTCTAAAACCTTCAACAACTGGTCTCCTAAATTCTTGTAAAACCTTCAACAACTGGTTTCCTCAAGTCCTCTAAAAGCTTCAACAGCTGGTCTCCTCAGGTCCTCTAAAACCTTCATCAACTGATCTCCTAAAGTCTTGTAAAACCTTCAACAACTGGTCTCCTCAGGTCCTCTAAAACCTTCATCAACTGGTCTCCTAAATTCTTGTAAAACCTTCAACAACTGGCCTCCTCAGGTCCTCTAAAACCTTCATCAACTGGTCTCCTAAATTCTT
>NC_056500.1:26284747-26324303 GCF_014905685.2 Nematolebias whitei
TGTAAAACCTTCAACAACTGGTCTCCTCAGGTCCTCTAAAACCTTCAACAACTGGTCTCCTCAGGTCCTCTAAAACCTTCAACAACTGGTCTCCTAAATTCTTGTAAAACCTTCAACAACTGGTTTCCTCAAGTCCTCTAAAAGCTTCAACAGCTGGTCTCCTCAGGTCCTCTTAAACCTTCATCAACTGATCTCCTAAAGTCTTGTAAAACCTTCAACAACTGGCCTCCTCAAGTCCTGTAAAACCTTCATCAACTGGTCTCCTCAAGTCCTGTAAAACCTTCAACAACTGGTCTCCTCAAGTCCTGTAAAACCTTCAACAACTGGTCTAGACAGTTGTTTAAAGAAGAGCAGGTGTTTCACAGAGTAACGTGGACCTGGCCAAACTTTAGAGACATGTTGACATCAGACGTGACATTATTCTTGGTACAATGTCCTATTTTAACCATTGTTATGTTGTTTTTGTGGTTTGATTATGAATACAATTGGGTTTTATAAGTTCATGAGTGAATCATTGCATTCATTTTTTTCCCATTTTTTTTACATCTTACACAACATTCTGTTTTCAGAATTACGGATGCAAAATTATCTTCTGACCTTGCATGATCTACTGGAGCTTGAAGAATGTCAGTCGGCTCCAGTACTACCAGATTGAGGAAAAACCATGTTAACGGTTTCCTCTGTCTGTGTGAGTTCATCTGTCTCAACAAAATAGCTCATAAACCAAAACGTGCAATTTAATAAAATTTTCAGAAAATAATCACTGGACGTAAATCCACAACTAGATAATTTTGGGGTCAACCCAATTCAAAATGGCTGCTTATTCTACATGCAAATATTCAACACAAAAATGCTTAAAAGTAAGTCAATTTTGCAGCCAACAAGCTAAAATGTGGTGTGGTTGCAGGTGAGTCATTAATATATCTTACTCTGAAAGAACATTCATATGAAACTTTCCAAGATGATATTTTCAGAGTTTAACTAAACTATCATTTCTCATCGTAAGATGATTTCAGTCCAACACTCTGGCATGAAAACACTGGAAGATACTGGATAAATACTTCAAGGATAAATACTTCATTTTACAAGTTTTTAACTTTTCACGTGATTAGTTTGGCCTTTAGTCCTTCAAAAACTTCACATTAAATATAAAAGTCCAGTTTAAACCTTTTTTTTTTTGCTGTTGTTTAAACAGTTTTTTTTTAAGAGATGAGCTAATAATAAACAGGAATATGATACAAAAACAATAGTTTACATCTATTACATATGTCAACAATGTCATAAATATCATATTTCACTAAAATAATCCATTAAACATTACAATCTATTTAACAAGCCTCCATCAAATCATCTTGGCTACACTTTAAACGTGCCCAGGTCGAACCTCGGAGCTCAGCCTGAATATTATGCGAGATGCCTGTGAGCAAATCTGACCTTCAGTCTTTGTCATATCAAAACAACTCTTTTATCTGTAGAGGGTGGACAATTCCAGCCAAGAAAAATCTAATGACAGCTTTCGAGCTGCCATCTTGCTTTTTTCTGCAAAAGAAACACGTCTCTGAGAAAGCTAATCTCTCTTTGTCATCATAAAGTGAAGAAAGTCCACAGGAGACTGACTGGTTTCAAAATGCTGATGTCTGTGTTGTGTGACTAATATGCGGTGTAAGCCTAAATAATCTTTCATTTACGTCAGTTTCTTTACCCCGTCTTTAGAATAGAGGGTAGCAGGATTGATGTTAAGAAACAAGAGGAAGAGCAGAGTTTAGGATATATTTGTGTAATAAGAAGCAAAGGACTATACAATAAGTGATAATATGAGCTGCTGCCAAGACAATGACATTAACACTCAGACCTTATCAAGGGCACTGTCAGCATCTCTCCCTCTCACACACTTGCAACATGCGCACCCATCCAGGGAGAGGGGCTGGCTGAGAGACAAAGGCAGAGAGACGGAGAGGAAGCACGGAGCATTATCTTGATGAAACAGCGCTTGATACAGTGGCCCGAGCCAACCTGAACACTGCTCTGCTTTCTTTTAATGGAGATTACACAGTCAAGGTCCAGCCTAAGCTCATCTTATTTAACACTGCACACAGCTACATCATCGTGTGTGTGTGGGTGGGTGTAGGTGTGTGTTTGGGACAGTGTCTCACCACACATCAAACATCATTACCACACACCTTCTGACCTCAGATCTACCAGCCAATCAGATCTCGCACACTCTCGCGGAGCACATGGAGGCCACAGGGTGCAGCCCACCTGGAAATCATTCCACCATCACAAGGTCTACAAATCACATGTACAATTCAGGGTTTTAGAGGCAACACATCGAAGGCTTCTTCAATTACACCCTTTGAAGGGCTTCAGATCATTAGTTTCTAAAATCTTGACTCAGCGGTAGGGGGTAACGAGACATTTGCCGCACCAGGCGAGACTTTAACAGCATTTTTTAAGAAAAAAGCTTTTGTCACAAACTCTTCTGAATGACCTTTTTCCTGCCCGCGTTCTTATTAACTCAACAATGTCCAACTCACTCTGCTGAGGAAAGAGAAATTTAAAACTTCATAATTTATATATATATATATATATGTGTGTGTGTGTGTGTGTGTGCATGTGTAGTTAAAAAAATCATACAGAAATATGAAAATTAATTTTGCATGAAATAATTTTGTCAGAATAAAGAGTTTACTTTTTAAATGACTTTTCTCATTTATTGTCCTTTATATTGTCTTTGTATCCATTCCTAATGAAAACTTTCACAAAAGACCATCCAACAGCTTATAAAAAACTATCCCGTGACAATCCAAACAGCTACAAATCATTCATCTTATAATTACAGAAGAAAACACACAAAGATATATATAATGACTAAAATTAATTGAGGCAGACGCTCTGCAGCTATGATTTTTGCTGGAAAAACATTTGTCTAATAAAATTTGAATTGTTGAAACTCTCAGAACTGACTTGACCTACAAGTCCAATTTCTTTATTATTTTTGTCATTAATAGAAATTTTGTTCAATCTGATGAACCGTTTGCATGGAGGAGGGGGGGGGGCTCTCGGTGAACCGTTCCGTCAGCTTCACTGTCATTGTCTCAACTCAAAGCCAAGTTCATCTTTATTTTATCAGCTTCAAAGTCAAAAAATTACATTCTGAGCTCAGCTCAGAGTCTGCTCTGTTTAAAATAAATACATGACAGACTCTTCCTGTCACATGCAGCTGCAGAGGATGAGTGTTGGGACAGTGTGGTCCTGCCTGAACTGCTGTCACACAACAATTTAAAGTGCTGGAGATCTTCAGTGCTGCTTTCACCAGACATGAGCATGCTGACTGCAACTTGTTGAGCTCAACAAAACTCTCCCGACTTTAATCTTGCACGAACTCGTGGCACAAGATCTCGTTACACCCCTACTCAGCAACTCATAAATTTAGCTTCTATGCATACTGAAGGGACTCTGGCAGTCTAAAAACCAGCCAAAGACTTGAGTGAATTTGTAGACCTCAAACTCACTCTTTTCTCTACAGCCTCATACCATACAGTTGTCTGTAGAGCTACAGATGTCCTTCATCTTTCTACGGTATAGTTCAGGTTATACATACCTCCTTGTTTACATATTTTCTTGCCCGGTTTCCTGGCACATTCCTTGGATATTCTTTTGACTGTAAAATGAATAGAAAACTAAAGAATAACATGGAGCCCCTGGACGCGCAGTGCACACAGGAGCTGGTACGCATGCACACACTGACACACGTCTCATACACAAAGCTGATTGACTGAAAGAGACTTAGAGAGGAAGGAGAGGAGAAACAAAAATGGAGAGGGGGAAGAATGAATCACAGCAGCTCAATCAGAGCAGTATTCAGTCTATCAGTCAGCCAGCCACTCGTTCAGTCAGCCAAATCAATCGGTGATGATCATGACAACGACTGTCTTGTTTAATGAACTGTGGCCTTTGTGGCAGAGCACAATACGTTATGATGAGAAACAGACATGAGAAGAAGGGGAAGGGGGTGGCAGCAGGGGTAACTATGGCAGTGAGGAGAAAGAAGAGCAGGAAATGGGAGGACAATCGGTTTGAGGAGCAATAAGAAGAGTATAAAGGTCAAACGGGATGGAAGTTGGAGTGAAAAGACAGGAGCAGCTGTGGATGGATATTAAAGGTGCGTAAACACGTGTGTACATTGCTTTCTCTTTCATAAATCACTTCCACACACTCAGCTTGTGTAAACATTGTCATGCACATTAAACATGCACAAGGTCATGCTTTCTCTCTACTGGCGGACAGAGACAGAGAAGTACACTCACACTGATCACATCACTCCCAAACAAGACAGATTAACTGTAGCAAACGGTTGTGGGTTTAATTTCATCCATCCAGCTCACAACTCTACCCACAACCATCCTATCCTGGGCCTGCAGGCTAACTCACCATCCTCAGTTGGAACGTAGATGTTGAGAAAAAGACAGTCCTCACTTTGGTCCTGAACATAAGTGGAGACCACATCGATGCTATTGGTAAACCACACTGGCAGCATTACATCCGGCAGGCGTCCCTCCACAATGCTCTGAGGACACACGGGGGCAAAGTGCGTGGCGTTGCGGATGTCTGACCATGGCACTGGTGGCTCGGGAGGTTGAAAGCGGCGCTCACCAGTAGGCGGTGCGGCATACGGGACGCCAAGAAACTGGATGACCGGGCCGAGGATCTCATTGTTGAGCTCCTTCTTGATGCCACGCACCTTGCCGTTGACAGTGGTAACCACCGGATCATTCTCATCTAGTTTTTGAGCCACAACAGCAGACGGACAGGCCTGTAGAAGCAGGATTCCCATCCATATTAGTGTGGACATCCACCAGCCCATATCAAATGAACCTCCAAATTGCTCCGATCCGATCTTTCTGCTCTTGTTTTTGGTGGTTGGGATGAGCCCGGACCAAATTGTTGAATGGTGCCTCCACTGAGACATGGCTGCTGCTACTTGTTTGCTGTGTCCTCTTTTGTCTTTGATAGTTTTTAAAAATATATATTTCTCTATGTCTGACTTGTGTCCTGTAGCTTCAATCACAAAACCACAGAGACATACAGGCATAAGAGAGTGGGTAACTCCAGAGCAGACGATGGTTGTGAGTCTTAATGAGACTTTTTAAAAGCTAGTCAGTCCATACCACCCAGGGGAAAGAAGCAGACATTAATTTTCCTTCGATCCAGTGAAAAGACGTCCGACGAATATTCCTCACAATATGCAAAATACTCCCAAAAAGGATGCTGTCAACATCCTCTGTAGGAAAGATGAACCTTTTTGTCTTCAAGCATCATTGCACAAAATGTAGAAGACCTAGTCAGAGAGGAGGGTTCCCGTCTTTGTGATGTGAGCACACCGAAACAGAAGTAGGGATGCAGGGAGTGGGATGTTTATAGATGAATTTTGTAGACTGAAGTTCCACAGACTGTCCTCTGCAACACAGAAAGAAGAAAAAAACAGAAGTCAGCAACATTTCCAGTTCAGTGCCTTTTATTTCAGCTTTTTTTTTCCCCAACGCCTTTTATTGAACACTAAAAAAAATAAACCATTACCTTTAAATTTGTTTTGTAACAAAATGCGCAGACATCTATCAAATAAATGAGAATATATATTTACAACACGTGACAGTTGGCAATATTTCCACACAAGGGGTCCCTCAGTATGCATGGTTTGTCCAGCGTTTGAACGTGGCATAAATCAACAGCAACATTAAACCACTGACAGGTTTAATGACTGCTCTGCCGGGAAATAGTGTGGGTCCTTTAATTCTTCTGGATGTTACTCAGATATGCAGATCTTTATGGTCAAAACCTCCACACACCTCACCATGCCTTAAAGCTGCTTAAGAATGGCTCGAGGATCCCAGCAAAGAGCTACAGTATAATTCAGCAGGATTCAGGGTTGCACATGTTTTGTCTTTTGACTACTTCATGAACTTTGTGCTATTTTAACCCTCCAGTTATTGAATGTTCAGCTCCTTTGAGAAATGGATGCTATAAATTTGTTTCTTTGTAACATTTATCCTTTCCAAAATATTTCACTTCATTTACAAGAAATGTCATATAGAATAATATTAAAATGCACTGTCTCTTCAACTCTTACAAAAATATTGTCTTTGAAATCTACTTTAGCATACTTCTGCTAATACATACAGTCATTGCTAATACAATTGTTGCTACTACTAATACTATTAAATGGCCTTGCACCCCTTTATCTCTCCGAGCTACTGGAACCATACGTTCCCTCTTGGGCCCTGAGATCATCCGATCAGCTGCTTTTGGCTGTTCCTAAAACAAGACTGAAGCTCAGAGGGGATCGGGCATCGTCAGTCATGGGCCCCAAACTCTGGAACAACCTGCCCCCCAACATCAGGCAGGCCACCTCCCTTCCTCACTTCAAATCTCTACTAAAAACACATCTGTTCTCGCAGGCATTTCACACAGTGTGAGTTGATTTAGTGTTTTTTTGTTGTTGTTGTTGTTCTGTGTTCCTATGTTTTGAATGCTTTTATTAATTATTCAGTATTATCATTAGAGTATGGTATTTTTTAATTAATTTTACTCCCATTGTTGTTGTTGTTAAGCACTTTGATAACTGTTTCTGTTTTAAATGTGCTCTATAAATAAAGTTGACTTGACTTGACTACTAGTCCTAATGCTTGTTCTAATAATGCTAATGACGGTTTTAGTTAGCCATTTCCTACATTTAGCTTACATTCTGGTACTTTTCACTAGCATTTCACTGATTGTATTTTACGGTTTTGACAGTGTTTCTCTACTTTTCAGCTTTTTGACATCAATTCATCACTGTTACATATAATTATACTATTTTTGAATTTTACCTAAGGTTTTACCACTTTTAGCTAATGTTTTCATAGTTTTACCTAATGTTTAAAAACATTTAGCTGTCAGCTCAGTTTCCGACTCCAGTAAATTTTAAAAAAACTTTCACACCTGAACATTAATATTACATTATCTCAGAAAATGCTATTTCTCTAGTTGACTTAAGCTTCCGTTTACATCACCACAGCTAAATGCTGTGAAGCCCCACTTAGCAATACAACAAGCCACCCATTTTCATCACATCTGATATTTGTTCAAAGGCCATTTAATCTATAAAATACACACATGTTGTACTCTGTTGCTGCAAGAGTACACACTCAGCTCTGACAAAGCATTCTGGACTATTTACAGATACTAATTGTGCCCCGTTATTGGTGCATTGCTGAGGCTATGCATTTATTGTTTTTTACACTAACAGCACACAGGGGAGATATGTAAGTAATCATCAAAAAATGACAACCATGCAAGACAAGGGCAGCATTTGACAAGATTTGTTTTCATGTTAGCAGCAGAAATGCTAAAATCTTACAGACCACTCAGTATAAATGTGAATATACAGTAAAGCACTGAGAAAATACTGAATTTTTTATACCCAACTTAGCTGTCAAATATATATTAAACAGCCTGGTATGTAGCTGGTACTTATAGGATACATAGACCATTAGTACTGTTAGTAGCTGGTTTTTTTTTATCATGACCATACCTGGACCAAGTATGTGCCAGTTAAATACCATGTATGTAGCCAGTAATTACCACATATGTGCCAATACATACCTGGTACATACACAGTAATTACCATGTACAATCACTATAAACCAGGTATGTACCATGCAAGTATCAGGTATGTAGTAGGTAAGTACCAAGTAACTTCAAATAGGCATGAGGCAGGCTGCATTATTTATTGCTCACAATATAAAATGTAAGTACCGGTAGATAACTTCACTTATTGGCATTTATAATTTATGTGACTGTTTCTGTTCAGGTGTCTTGGCAATATATGAATTAACTAAATTGAATTGAATTGATTTGTACAGGCAGCATGGTGGCGCAACTGGTAGAGCTGCTGCCTCTCAATGAGCAGGTCCTTGGTTCAAATCCCGGTCCGGAGGCCTTTCTGGGTGGAGTTTGCATGTTCTCTCCGTGCATGCATGGGTTTCCTCCGGGTACTCAAGTTTCCTCCCACAGACCAAAAAAACATGCATGTTAGACTGACTGGTAACTCTAAATTGTCCCTAGGTGTGAGTGTGAATGGTTGTTTGTCTCTATGTGTCCCTGTGATGGACTTGCGACCCGTCCAGGGTGTACCCCGCCCCTCGCACTGTGATTGTCGGACATGGGCACCGGCGACCCCCGTGACCCAAAATGGAAGAAGCAGGTTAAAGATAATGGATGGATGGATGATTTGTGCAGATGTTATCCTGTGCATCTGTATATTTTGAATTTTTTTAAGCTGTATAGATTTTCCAAAAGTATCAAAATAACCACAAAACAAATATATTTTATCAATAAAGAGATAAAAATGGGAAAGGGAGACAGTCCAACGGTATTTCATTTAAACAACAAAAGCATTTCTTTTCAGCTTTTTTTAAGCTAGTACCTATTATGTTATTGACAGCACGAGTGCTCAGTGGTTAGCACTGTTGCCTCACAGCAAGAAGGTCCTGGGTCCAATCCCCCGGTTGGACCTGGGGTCTTTCTGTGTGGCGTTTGTATGTTCTTCCTGTGCTTGCATGGGTTTCCTCCGGGTACTCCGGTTTCTTCCCACAGACCAAAAACATGCATGTTAGGCTGCCTTCAGTCCCAGACCTCCCTTGCGAAAGATATCTGTGATCTCAATGGGATTTGCCTGGTTAAATAAAGGTTAATAAATGCTTTGGTGTTGAAGGTCTATTCCAACTAAATGAGAATAAAATAAATAAATAACAATAAAGTGCTATGTGTTGTCATCATTGTATGTTCCCATACAATGGCAAAATTAGTTCTCTGCATTTAACTCATCACACCTGGGATACACCCAGGTGGAGCAGTGGGCAGCTATGCAAGCGCCCAGGGAGCAATTAGGGATTGGTGTCTTGCTCAGAGACACCACGACATATGGGAATGAATGGGGATCGAACCTGGGGCTTTCAGGTCCCAGGTCAGCTGCCCTGCCCCAACTCACACCACCCCCCCAAAATAACTTTAACAATACAAATAACAAAAAATAACTGTAGGGAAATATTGTTGCTATTACAAAGTGAATGTTGATCATTGCACAGGACAGTTGATCAGTCCAATGTATGGCATAAGATAATAAATTAAACAAAATTGTTCTCCCATCTCCTTTTTCCAACAATCCATGTGATTCTCCTTTTCAACAAATTGCCTTTGTCTTTACAGACCTTTTCATGAGTTCCAGTCTCTTGAGTCTATCAGTGGACATTTTACACACACGCAATGTTAAAATCGGTGAAGAAGCTGCCAGTTTTTCCTCCAAAGGTCGGAGAAAAGGATTGGTTTGTTTTAGATCAATAGCAATAAAATTTCCCCCACTTGCTGACACACAACCTCAGACACACACACACACAAGGGTGCTGCAGCGACAAGTCATTTAATTTCCTGAGCTCGGCCTCTTGTCTCAGGGCTGCTTTTCAATCATCGCCCCCTCCGATACACACGGACAAAACATGCATACAAAACACATTATCTGTAAAGTCTGCATCTTTGTTTCTGTATTGTCAAAACAAGTCTGAAAAAACACAGTTATGATTTGTTGTGGCTTTACAGCTGACAAAATGTCTCCGGTTTTAGTCATTTTTAAAGCTGATAACAATGATTAAATTATGAACTTACACAGCATTTCATTCAGCCTTTTCATTGCCTGTGAGAGCTCCATATAATCTATATTTATAGCATATTATTAGTTAGACTGCTATGTTGATGCCAGAGGATGAAATTCCTTCTTAGCTGCTTTAAAAAGTCAGCAGTTTTCTTCTGTGTTCAGAGACAAGAACTGCAAAAGAACCCCCTTTTAGTTTAAAAAACTTAAGAGAAGGGTCTCTTTGGATCATGTCAACAAAGGAAACCTGTGTATTCACTCACATTAACAAAGGCACATTACAACCACCAGGTGGCTGAGAGGGACATGAGCATGTCTATTGTGATCCAACAGTATTGATTTCAATCACACAAACACCAGGTAAATAAGGTTTAAATTTTCTTAGAAAACATGCATATCACCCACCACCTATAATTCCAGAGTGTTGATCAAAGATCATCTTACGGTGACAAATGAAGGCGTTGTAGCCGTTGAGAGCTGTGATGTTCAGAGTATTTGTTGTGAATGACTCTTCTACAACCATATTCAATCTCAACTCTGCATTTGTAAAATTGACTGATTTAGAGCCATTTTAGTGTTGGTTAATGTCAACTAGCTGTATTAGCTAACTTGAGTTGGATTGAACGGATCCGAGCTTCGTCCTCAGTCACGAGGGCGCTGCTTTGGTCAGTTGTGGTGAAGAAAGAGGTGAGTCAAAAGGCAAAGGTCTGTATTTACTGGTCTGTATGTTCCAACCCTCACCTGTGGTCATGAGCTTTGGATCACGACTGAAACAAAATCCAGATCCTGGATCCAAGCAGCTGAAATTAGCTTCTTTATGGGGTGTCCAGGCTCAGCCTTAGAGATTGGGTGAGGAGCTCCATCATCCAGAGGGAGCTTGGAGCTGATGCTCCTCTGCATCAAAAGGGGTTAGCTAAGAAGGTATCTGATTAGGATACATCCTGGAAGCCTCCCTTAAGAGGGGTTTAAGAATGTCCCACTGGGAAGAGATATCAGTGCAGACCCAAAACTCACAAGAGAGACTTATGTGTCCTCTCTGGCCTGGGAACAACTTGGGATCCCCCAGGAGGCACTGAAGAGTCTCCCTAAGGAGAGGATGTCTGGGTATTTCTCCTGAACCAGTTGCCTTCATAACCCGACTAAACAGAAGCGGTATAAGATGAAGACGGTGACTTGAGATGAATTGGATTGACTTCTAAGGTGTAAGGTGCTTCTAAGACAGCTTTTATATTTTAAGACTAGACTGAAGACATTATTTCTGATAAATCTTATGGTTAGGGTTGACTTGGGTTTCTTGCGCTCTCCCTTAGTTCTGCAGCTGTAGACTCAGACTGCTGGAGGACAAACTGACCATATCTCCTCTCTCTGCTGCTGTCTTTACTTTACTTTTCATAATTTTTATGATTTCCATGAAGGAATCTTCCCAAGGGATCAATAAAGTTGTATATAATCTAATCTAAGCTTTGTAGTTGTAATTATTTATAATATTAACTTCTGCATTTCTTAATTTTTCTTCACATAGAAACTACATGTGGATCATAAAAACTAGACCTGGATCAGAAAAGGTTCACCTGAACCCATTCTTCTGTCTCTTTCCTGTTTTCCTAAATGCCGGGCAGCTGAGGAAGATGGCTGCTCCTCTTTATTCAGATTCTGAGTCTACTGGAGCGTTTCTTCCACTTAAAAGGAACTCATTTCTTTCTACTGTCACCAACTTCCTGCACAGGAAGGCATATTCTTTAAAAGTGAAGATACAACCCAAACTGCTGGCTTTCTTTCGAAAGACAACTTTTAGTAACTGACATTTCATAATGAACTGAATATCCATCCATCCTTTATATTTATCTGCTTCTTCCTTTTTTGGTCACGGGGGTCACTGGTACCCATATCCAGTAGTCACTGTGCGAGAGGTGGGGTACACCCTGGACAGGTCTCCAGTCCATCACAGGGACAAATGGAGACAAACGAGACAAACAACCATTCACTGTGTCACTCACACCTAGGGACAATTTAGAGTTACCAATCAGTCTAACATGCATGTTTTTGATCTGTGAGGAAACCGGCATACTCGGAGAAAACCCACACATGCACGGAGAGAACATGCAAACGCCACCCAGAAAGGCCCGTGGCTAGGATTTGATCCGGCAACCCACCGGCTGAGAGGAAACAGCTCTACTAACTGCGCCACCGTGCTGCCCTGAACTGAATACATTGTAATGTAATCAATGGACTTTAACAGGATTAGAAACTAGATATAAAGTAACTGGACTGAATTAAATTGTATTTGGCCCGATGATAGCAAATGAAAGTCAAACAACTTGATTTATATTTATTTTATTTTTTTTTTATTTTTTTTCAAATTTCGTCCATTTTACTAAGTAATCCCATAGGCAAGGCTTCTCTCAAACCACACAACAAAACAAGAATTATGAGGTGACAGGCATCTTCTTCATCTTCCCTGCCCAAACAGCCACACTGTCAGACAGAATCCCTCCTCCTCCACCCCTCAACAACCATATTTCTACACAAACTACTGTTTATCGACAACAGTGCTCAAAAATCATACACGCAGATGTAAAACACAGATTCAACACTCGCAGAATAATAACAGGCAAACAAGAAAGAGGCAGACTGAGTGTTGAGAACAAATCTGTTTTTATTGATTTATGTGTTGTTTCGTTAATGAGCTTGTGGAAAGAGCTGCGTTTTCCAGCAATGACATGATAGCCTTTGTCATAATGAGCACAAGCGCTACTGAAGGAGCCCACCAAGTACTGGTCAATTAGGGCACAAACAGTAACAATGCCTAAAACATTTTACTCTGTCTATACAAAGATACTATTTTTATTATCACTGCTAACCACTGAGACTAGAGTGGTTTTGTCTGTGTTCATGCGTTTGTCTGCATTGTTAACAAATTATGTCATTAACCACAGGACATTTATGGACACTTTTAAAAATATCATTGGATGTACACCTGCAAGTGATTACCTAACAGGAGTGGGGACAGAGCAGCACCTTGGTGAGTCCCACACTTGGTGCTGATTAGTTCAATTCGCTTTAAATTGGCCTCTTGAGTTGTCTTCCACATTCCCATTGTGTGTTTGATCAACGCTCTTAGTGTTCTGTTGATGCTGTACAGATTCAAACACTCCATTATCTATGTGTGTGGCAATGGGTCAAAGGCTTTCCTAAAGTCAATCCAGGCAGTGCACGTTTGTGTGTCTGGTCTTACAGTCTTGAGTTACGGCTCTGCCGGCCAATAGTTGTTGCTATGTTCCCCTGATGTTGGTTCCAGTTCCTTTCTTTTCCTTGCTCAGGTATTGGATAATGTGCCTATTCATCTTAGTCGCTACTGTAGTATGTCATATAGGGATATATATTCATACTTTTTCACGAGTTCCTCATCTTTCTGACTGTGTAAATGTCGTGCATTGAATTTTAACAGAAATGTAACGAGAGACGTTATTTATCTTTGACCCATCAAAATGAATGCGGTCATTTATTTTCAGAATCAAAGTTTAACATCAAACATTTACATTAATTTGGCAAAATATGAAAATAATAACAGACAAGTTTCACAGATAATGGACTTCAATCACACGGCGGTGATTGAGGACTTTGCTTCAGATATTTCTAAAATATCTGTACTGATTTTAAGAGAAGGCAGAGTTTAAGATGGAAATGGAGATTTATCTTGCAGAGAGATGTGTGAGGGAATTAATCTGTTTGACCAGAAACGTGCACGCTCCTTCAGATCTCAGCTTGCGACGGTACGCTTGGTCAAAGTAGAATCGTTACCTGGTTGATGGTATATCAGCGTCGGTATAGGATACTTCCTTGACTCTTTCAGCGTCTCCGTTGAGAGCAGCCGAAATCCTTCGAGAGTCGTGCGAGGTTATTCAAACAGAAGTTATAATCCCAAAACGTCTCTGGATCATCCTGAATGCGTTTGCATCCAAGAACTCTGAACTCCTTTCATCTCATCAGACTCTCTCAGCGTCTTTAACTCCATCGCTCTTCAGCACTCTGTGTGGAACTCTCAGAGCTCTGCAGCATCAGACTCTTTTTAGCTCCATTAATCTTCAGCGTCTGGCTTCAGACTTCAGACTCTGTGCACTCTCCAACAAGAACCGGGAAGTTGCCACATTTTAAATGAGTTGACTTCCGGGTCAATTTAGAGCTTTCTGATTCGTGGATTGACCAGAATAGAGGTGTGGTTTGTGATGTAAGATGTTATCAAATTCGAGGTCAGAGAATGAGATTGTTTAAAAACAGACAGAAAGATTATTGCAGAAAACCAGACTTCGTGGAGTCAAACTCTTCTGTATCTTCTGTAGAGATTAAACATGACATTTCTTCTCGGTAAACATTTTAGTTGACCGAAGCCTGAACCTTAACATACTTACAACCTGGCTCATTGAAGACAGAAAATCAAGAAATGCATATTAACCTGATTTCTTCTTTGAATGAGGAATAAAAATCATTACTTACTGTTTATGTAAAATAAAAATGAGTAGTTTTCTTCAACCTGTAAACATTGAGTGAACTAACACAATTTGATTATCAAACATTTGTAAAATAGTAATGATCATAGAGAATTGTCTTTTCTGCTTGATTAATTCAAGAAAGAAAGTCCCCAGATGGCTCAAACTGTATTTCTGGATGCAGATCAATGAAATAACAGTCTCTGTCATCTGATCAGATTTGAGGTCAGATCAGGTTCACTACACTACAATGCCTGATAGGAACTTCCATGTTGTACAGAAGCAGGTGATTGGTTGGTAGTTGGATGGGGTTGCCCAGGGTGTGATCCGTCCTGGGTGTGCCCCGCCCCTTGCACAGTGATTGCTGGACATGGGCACCGGTGACCCACGTGACCCAAAATGTAAGAAGTGGGTAAAAGATAGTGGATGGATGATTTACTGTCCTGAATGGCTAATAATGTACAACATGTAAGATTTTAAATAATCTTATGAAATGTAATCAAATTTGTTGCAATCTAAACATTTTCTAATAGTTTGTGCATTTCATAGACATCATTTTGCGTTAGGCATGTTGGCAAGCTAAATTTAATTTGTTTGAAATTGAACTTTTTTTGTATTTTTTACTTCCTCCTTTGTTATAAATAGCTTTCCCAATACCTTTTTATTTACTGTTGGCTATGAAACATTAAACACTGATACTCAAGCACACCAGTTAGACAAAGAAACACCATCAGATCGACCAATACATGATGTCATCAAAACACCCAGTCAGAACCTCAAAACAGCCTTAACGGAAATTCACTCAAACCGCTCAACATGTCTCAGCTGGAGCACATGCAGTATGTGTGAATGAATGTAAAAAAATGCCGAATTCAATATTTGGTGTGTATTTGGACAGTACAGAGCAGTCCGTGCGTGTGATTTCACTGCACGACAGACAAACGTGGAGCCGTCAGCATC
This sequence comes from Nematolebias whitei, assembly GCF_014905685.2. NCBI lineage: Eukaryota > Metazoa > Chordata > Actinopteri > Cyprinodontiformes > Rivulidae > Nematolebias > Nematolebias whitei. The sequence continues at coordinate 26,299,880 of NC_056500.1, forward strand.
AGCGCATCCACATGGAAAACACGGCTAAAATGGTTAAAGAGCAGCTGCACAACAGAGTACGCAAACACATTCAGAAACAATTCAAGCAAGAGCTTTTTTTTTTTTTTTTACACAATGCTAAAGGCTATGAAGAGAGAACAGCATGAACAGATTACTTCCAGGCAGCTGAGCAGGCCAACATCACATGCTTAGCTTGATCACGTCATTTACCATTAAAATGAACAGTTTTTGTATTTTGGTGGCACAAAGATAGCACTGCTTCTTTTGACACACTGTAAACACAATTTTCAGGATTATCTTTTCATGTAAGGAGTGCGGATTAGTCAGCACCTACCAAAGAGATGTTTTGCTCTGATCCCGTGCTGTCTGTGTATCCGTGCTGCTTGTCATTCCCTGTCTGTTTGCCGTCAGATCAAGCAAGTACCTGAAGCTGCAGGTATCTGTGGCTTTCTCATTGTTTTCTAAGATGCTTCATATTCCCAGTGTAACGTATGTGAGAGATTCACGTTGTACAGATTACTTCTGTACATGGCATTAAAACAAGATTTAAGTATCATAAGATTATTTGAAAATACAGAGACTAATATTTGTATCTCAAACACAGAAGCAGACAAACATGTTGAAGCACACGGCTCCATGTAACAAAAGGTAAAGGGCATTGTCTAATGTGTATCTTCATGGATTTGTTTTTCTAGTGTGAACAGCTCACAGCGTCGGAGCAGCCCACAGGCACAGAAGAAGACATGAGGTCACATGCAGCACTACAGTAAGTGTTGACGAAAGAAAATATGAATGCTGCGCATATTAGCATGTGTGGACCGGTTCAGAAGTTGTTCAACTGAAACAACTAAATTATTGTCTGCTGTGCTTGTTTCGTTCAGTGTTCGTTCATTTGATCTTGTTGCTTACTGAGGTGCTGAATTACACTTGAGGAACGGGAGTGACGTACTACAAATGTGACGTTACTGAAAGTCTAAACAAACACAAGCATCAATTCCATGACGCTCTAATCAGTATGCTCCGACATGTTGGTATACCTCAGTTCAGTATATGTTTGTGGAAATTCTCATTAAGCCACGACATGACTAATCTAAAGAGTTGAGAAAAGAAAGAAAAAAAAAAAAACTGTTCTGTAGCTGAACAGGTTTGGAGTTTCAAGCTTTAAACTGCATGACAGTGGTATCACTATTATGTATTATCAATACTATCCTTCCATCCATTATCTTTTACCCACTTCTTCCTTTTTGGGTAGCGGGGGTCACTGGTGTCCATGTCCAGCCATCGCTGTGCGAGAGGCGAGGGACACACTGGACAGGTCTCCAGTCCATCACAGGGTCACACAGAGACAATCGAGACAAACAACCATTCACTCTCTCACTCACACCTAGGGATAATTTAGAGTTACCAATCAGCCTAACATGCATGTTTTTAGTCTGTGGGAGGAAACTGGAGTACCCGGAGAAAACCCACGCATGCACGGAGAGACCATACAAACTCCACCCAGAAAGGCTTGTGGACAGGATTTGAACCAGCATATTAATAATACCTATATTGGTAATATGTATATAAATATTTTAAATAATCCACATAACTCAACTTCAGTGATGTAGAAATATGATGAAATCAAACATGACTACTCAGATTGAAGAAACTAAGATATGGATCTGATTTAGCACCACATATGAAAAAGAACTAGGTCAGATTATTTAAAAAAAAAAAAATCTTTTTAATATTCAGAAATGTCACGTCATAAAAAATAAAATAAAAAATCTGATATGGGTCACATATTGGCAAAAAAAAAGAAAAGGTGAGTTACTGCACCTTCATCTTCCTGCAACAAATTTAGCTAATACTGTATGCTGATTTTTTTCAAAGTGCCAACATCGGCTGATAGAAAACAGCCGACTGATAAATCTCTATTACTAACAGATATTATGTTTTTGTGATTGTATGACTAGACTTAAGCAGCACATTTAGTGCAAAATTTGTACTGATATTAAACTATGTATTATCTTATTGATGCCTTTTTTTTTTTGGTACTTTTTTACAGTTCACCAAAATCTGTTTTCTACCTTTGAGAACTCGGTCTTTCATAATGAAAACAGAAAGAAATTACTTGTTTTTGTTTTTAACCCTTATCGGGGTGGACATAAAGCAGTGACGTGTGGTGAGGTTTGTGACAGGTGAGGCACTGACTCATCTGGAATTGGATGATCACATATAGAAGCTTATCAATTTATCCTTTTTTTTCTTCCTCTCTCTAATACCTTGGGTTTCGACTGAAAATTGAATTTAGAAAAATCCTTTGGTTTTGAGATATGATCTTCCATTTTGTCTAAACAAGTTTAAATGAGCGTACCGTTTGCTACACCCCAACTGGAACCGGATTCAAAGGTGAACTGGTAGCCAGTGCAGTGAGGCCAAAACTGGAGTAATGTGCTCTCTTTTGCCTGTACTGGTTAAAAATTGGGCTGCTGCGTTCTGGACCAGTTGTAGTCGTGCAATGGAGGTCTGACTGATACCAAACAGGAGCGAATTGCAGTAATCAAGCCTAGATGTAATGAATGCATGTATTACTGTCTCCAGGTTCTTTTTGGACAATATGGGCTTCAGTTTAGACAGTCGCCTCATTTGGAAGAAGCATGATTTAACAATCATGTTTATGTGATTTAACAATCATGTTTATGTGATTGTTAAGTTTCAGGGAAGGGTCCATTATTACGCCCAGATTAGTGACTCTTTGTTTTTCTGACAGGGCTAGAGCGGAAAGGTCGATGCAGTGGTTCGTGATCGTGTCGTTGGGAGGGAACAACATGACTTCATCAGACTTCTTTTCATTGAAACTTAAGAAGTTTAAAGCCATCCAGTCCCTGATGTCAGCCAGGCAGTCGAGCAGCGGTTGAATAGAGCATGTACCATTGTGTCTTAGTAGGAAGTAAATTTGACAGTCGTCGGCGTATAAGTAAAAGGGTATGTTGTGTTTCTACACTGGTCCTGGTTGATCTCAGTGCATTTGATAGAGTTGATCACAATATTCTACTACAGAGGCTTGAATATGATATTGGAATTACAGAAACAGCTCTAAAATGATATAAATCATATTTATTTGATATATTCCAGTCTGTAAATGTAAATAATGTATCATCTTCATGCACAGTCATGGAGTTACTCAGGCTTCTGTGCTTGAACCAATATTCTTCACTTTCTAAGAGTTTCATTCAAACCTGTTCAGTTTTCATGGGCATGGGTAATATGCATTCCATCAAGCGATTCTAGGTCTTTATTTATTTATTTTTCCCATTTTTGATCTTCATTCTCTCATTTATTCTTGCTTCGTCTGAGCAATGAATGAACACCGCTGGGTGTTCTGAGCAAATTTCACACGTGGCAGGGACAGGGAACCAGCTGGAAAATCCCTCGTCAATCTTCACCTCTCGTCTTTATTCCATTTCCTCACCTCTCTGTTCTTCATTCCCCTGATCACTCACATCTCATTTCTCTTTTTTTTTCTCCTTCACTTTAATTTCCTCCTCCACCTTTCTGTGCCGTCCTGTTCCTGATTCTTCTGTTTGAATACTTGACCCTGGAGATCCATTCATCCAGATTTCAGCGCATATTTCAATCCCTGTAATGTCGATATGCGCCTGACTCTTTAATCAGGAGATAAAATGACCTGTCATCACACTACTAGACTACGTTTCAACAGGAATCAAGTTTTAAAATATGGAGTTGCCATATTGTGGTCCTCATATATATATATATATTTATTATTTGTCATTCTTATTTTGCAGGGGGTGTTTTTTTTTAGTTTTTTTTTAGATATTTAAGGGGTTTTTTTTGTTGTTGTTTTTTTTTACCAGTGCATACTGTAAACATGACATCTTGTATGGGATTCTGTGCAACATTACTTTGAAGGCTTGACCAAACAATTCAATTCAATTCAGTTTATTTATATAGCGCAAAATCACAACAAAGTTGTCTCAGGGCCAAGGCCGGATTAACCATATGGGCAACTGGGCAACTGCCCAGGGGCCCATGATCTCTAAGGGGCCCAGGACCGTGAGAGCACAAGCAAAATATCTGGTTATCTCCTGCTTTACTTGGAGCCCTGTACTGCACAGAGAGACTGCTGCGCTTCCGCTGCATTTGGGCAGCCCCGCCTCCTCCCAGGCGGCTGCTGCAGCTCTCTGGTTTTTTTCTTTTTTTAATCGGATCCTCGACGGTGCGACCTGTCAATCAACTCAGAAGGCGTGTCAGTAACTGACCAATCGACGACCTCAATTTGTCCCGAAGGTAAACACCCCTTACCTGCAGACAAGCTCATCAGTTTTTTTTTTTAAAACATTGTTTTAATTAAAACAATAAGTTTGTATCTGTTGTGAGATGATTCTAGCAGTTTTGCAGACTTTTAATCTACGTAATGAAGAATAGTATGACTTAAAATTGTTCATGAAACAGGAAGGAAGGCTTATTTTCTCTCCTCTTACCACAGTGAATGTGGTACTTTGCTATAAGTACGATTATATTTATGGCATCAGAGAAAGCAGAGTTTAAGTTATCCACAAAGTTGAATGGCATCAGCATCAAAAGAAGGAATGTTAATTTGAGATTAATCCAGTTTCTGATGTCTGACCAAACACTTTGTATTGACATGAACAAAAAAATTGCTTGAGGGATTCATCTTCTGATTTACAAATGCCACAAAAATCAACATCAAATTTAAATCTTCTTTGCAGAAACATGGCTACAGGATATATCTTATTTATTATTTTTATATTATTCTCCTTCACTTTAGGAGATTTAGGCCATTTGACAAATTTAGAATGAGCAGAAGTCATTCTGGTTTTATGATTGTTATTAGGAGGTTTCTTGAAGGAATCTTGGTTATACTCAGTAAATCCTTTGTCTCAAACATTCATTGATCATCTTGTTGCATTTGAAGTCAACTACGTTACAAGCATTTAATTTTAATGTGGGCATCAAATTGTCACCTTTGAATATATAATATTTTAAATTAATTGAATCAGCTGCTGGTCAGGCTACTTCTTGTTGTGCCATTAACTCTAAAATACTGAATCAAGTGTTTACTTCCATCCATCTGCGGGGGTATCAGCCTAAGTAGGGAGGCCCAGACTTCCCTCTCACCAGCCACTTGGGCCAGCTCCTCCAGGGGAACCCCAAGGTGTTCCAAGTGTTTATTTATGTAGGTAAAACTAGATGTTAAACAACTGTTAAAATACACCAAAATGCAGGAAATAGCATCTACTTTATTCAAAATTTTCTGGGGGAGGACCCCCAGACCCCTCCATCAGTGAGTCTCCCAACACACACATTATAAATGCGTCTGACACCAGTGGCCAACACATTACTAAACAAATACACATATGGTGTCATGGGGTGTTCAAAGTGCATTCAACTTAATTCAGTCTTGATGATTTTGTGTCAATGAGCATTTGGTAGTTAGAAATTTAAGTATATTTACTGTATATTATGGTAATTTATTCTGTATTTTGCCAGATTATGGTGATTCTGGGGTCGTGCTTATGGGGCCCTTGAAGATTGTTGCCCATTAATCTGGCCCTGCTCAGGGCACTTTACAGGAAGATTCACATACATAAAAGCCAATTCGTAAAGTTCTCTATCTAAGGAATCAGCTCCAACACTTTTAGCTGTTACCTGTTAGCATGAAAGGTCACAAGTGAGTAAGCAGTTATTATTATTATTATTATTATTTAACAGTTTTTGCATGTCTTCTCATCTCACTATTCCTTTTTCAGCTCCTCCACCTGACCATGCAAGCCTTCGCCTTTTTATACCACCTCTCTTTTGTGACTGCTGACTCAGCATTCACATGTTTTTCTGTCTATTTAATCCATTCTTTATTGTTTAATTTCTGCACACTTGGTTCTATTTTAGCCATTCTTGTTCCAAAACGTTCAGCTTATACAGTAGATGGGTGCCGAGTCTTTTGGTTTGGTCATTTTTCTCCTTTTCAAAAATATTTAATGTTATTTACAATATTTTTTCCATATGTACATAGAAATAAATGAGGTCCCTTCATCTCCTTCAGAAACATTGTTCAGTTTGAAATCAGCTTTACCGTACAGCTGTTCATCGGTTTATGCTACTTTCAGTTCGTCTTTTGCTAATTTGGGGGTTTACCTACTGCTCTGCTACTTTTAGCTAGTATTTTACTTCTTGTACTGTAGCTAATGTTCTGCTAATAACTTATATCTTACACCTCCTTGCACCGTTTACCTTTCTGCATTTTTACTCCCAACTTTCTTCTTTTTCAGACTAACCTCTCTTTCCTTTCATTCCTTTCTCTTTTTTTTTTTTTTTTGGTCCCTCGTGTTCATCAGAATCGTCCTTTAGCTCTCAATTTCCTCCAGCTCTCCGCTGCTGACCTCACGTATTTCTCCTCAGTGCTTCTCATCCTTCACTTCATCTCCTGATTTCCACTCCCAGCCTGGGCAGGAGCAGCGTTGTGGCATAACAAATCCCCACTGAATTCCCTCCGTCTGAGTGACCGTCCTAATGAGCTACGATCAGCCGCTGCGGCCTACAGCTGCCAATTCACTCCTACTCAGTGACAGCTATTAGAGTGACGAGCAAACATGTATGACCCAAGTCGTGGGGGCAATTTTCTACTTCCACAATCAGAGAAGAACATTTCTGCTGGGCTGAGGAGGACAAGTACAGCACTCATTACCAGCATGATCTCTTCAACACAATCACAACTAATTATCTCCTACCATGGAGGTTAGAACAGACAAATATGTTTTTGTTTGTGTGTGTTTCAGTGCCTAGGTTACTCTAAAAATAAAAGTAATTACGACTGAATAAGTACAAAAAGTGTCATGCTAATTTCCCATATCTTAAAGGCATTTGAATAATGAATGGTGGCCTTGGACCCCATAGATTAATCTTTGTCCGTCCTTACAATTTAAGGAAAATATACTTCTATGCAATATAAAAATTAGAAAGTACCCATCCATCCATCCATCCATCCATCTATTATCTTTTACTCGCTTCTTCTTTTTCAAATCCTGGGGATCACTGGTACCCATATCCTTCAGTCACTGTGCAAAAGCATTGTATTCTTGAATAATAGGGGTGATTAGTTTACGTAGACACACACACCATCCATCCATCCATCCATTATCTTAACCTGCTTCTTCCATTTAGGGTTACAGCGGTTACTGGTACCCATGTCCAGCCATCACTGTGCGAGAGGCGGGGGACACCACAGGTCACAAGTCCATCATAGGAACACAGAGACAAACAAGACAATCTACCATTCACTCTCTCACTCACACCTAGGAACAATTTAGAGTTACCAATCAGCCTAACATGAATGTTCTTGGTCTGTGGGAGGAAACCGGAGTACCCGGAGAAAACCCATGCATGCAAACTCCAACCAGAAAGGCCCCTGGCAGGGATTTGAACTGGGGCAACCTACTTGCTGAGAGGTGGCAGCTCTACCAGCTGTGCCACCGTGTTGCCAATGTCGAATTATTGTATCATAATTTGTCTTTAGGTACAAAGAACTGTTGCTTATAGTTTCCATGTTCTGAGATTCCCCACCACCCTGGCATCACATTACATGTTGAAATGCAGTATTGTAGATCTCCTTAAGGTTGATCATTTAGCCATGAATTCAGAATAATCTGGGGAACAACTAGGCCTGTCATGATAAAAAATTTTGCTGGGTGATCAATTGTCTAAAAAAATCATTGCGATAAATTATAATAATGTTTGAAATTTGACAACAATTGGTAATTATTGTGTTCCTCCCACAGACCAAAAACATGCATGTTAGGCTGATTGGTAACTTTAAATTGTCCCTAGGTGTGAGTGAGAGAGTGAATACAATACAATACAACTTTATTTATAGAGCACTTTAAAACAACACTGTTGGCCAAAGTGCTGTACACTAGGACATACAAAAACATAAAAACCCCACACGTTAAAAATGTGAAATAAAATAAAGATAAATAAAATAAAACAAATAACTTAGAGTCATTAAAACCAACATTTCAAACTGAAGTAAAAGCCAAAGAGAAAAGATGTGTCTTCAGAGAAGACTTAAAAACAGGAAGTGAGCCAGCTTGTCTGACATGCAGAGGCAGCTCGTTCCACAGTTTAGGGGCAGCGACTGAGAACGCTCGGTCACCTCTCAGTCTCCTGTTGGACCTTGGGACGACCAGCAGCAGCTGATCTGCTGACCTGAGAGAGCGAGAAGGAGTGTACAGCTGGAGCAGGTCGGACAGATACTGTGGGGCGAGACCATGAAGACATTTGAAAACAAATAAAAGAACCTTAAAATTAATCCTGAAGCGAACCGGGAGCCAATGTAGTGATTCTAAAACAGGGGTGATGTGTTCTCGTTTTTTGGTACCAGTTAAAAGGCGGGCAGCTGCGTTCTGAACCAGCTGAAGTCGAGTCAGTAATGACTGGCTCAGACCGACATAAAGAGAATTACAGTAATCCAGGCGAGTTGTGATGAAAGCATGGATTAAGATCTGAAAATGATGTTGTGACAGAAATGGTTTGACCTTGGCCAGTTGTCTCAAATGAAAGAAGCTGGACTTGATCACTGATTTAATCTGCGTGTCAAGTTTGAAGTCACTGTCCAGCCTCACGCCCAGGTTAGTTGCTGTCTCAGTCAGATGTTCTGTTAAAGGACCCAGATCAGCATGGATATTGGAGCCTTCACTAGGCTTAAACAACAAGACCTCTGTCTTTTTGTCATTAAAATGTAAAAAGTTTAGTGACATCCATGCTCTGACTTCTGCCATACACCCCAGGAGTTGTTTCAAGGAATGGTGTTTGCCCTGTTTTAACGGAACATAGATTTGGCTGTCATCAGCATAAAAATGAAAAGAAATGCCATGTTTCCGGAGAAGATGTCCCAGAGGGAGTAGATACAGGGAAAACAGAAGAGGGCCAAGTATAGAACCCTGAGGTACTCCACAAGTGAGAGGGGCTTAAGAGGACTTCACAGCACCAATGCGCACGCAGAAGTTTCTTTCTGTCAAATAGGATCTGAACCACTGTAGAGCAGGACCCTGAATGCCCACCCAGTTCTCCAGACGAGACAGGAGGATGTGATGGTCTACTGTGTCGAAGGCAGCAGTCAAGTCCAACAACATTAAAACTACACAGTCACCAGAGTCTGCGGCTAAAAGAATGTCGTTGAAGACTTTCAGCAGCGCAGACTCAGTGCTGTGGTGAGTTTTAAAGCCAGATTGAAACTGTTCAAGAAGGTTGTGGTCGTTTAAGTATGATGTTAACTGATTGTAAACAATTTTCTCCAAGATCTTAGACATGAAGGGCAGTTTTGAGATGGGTCTAAAGTTGGACATTACTGTGGGGTCTAGGCTAGGTTTTTTAATCAGTGGTGTCACAACTGCATGTTTAAAGCTCGCTGGTACCTGTCCACATGCCAAGCTGTCATTTATAATTTGGGACACATGAGGAGCCACGGTGTGAAAAACCTCTTTAAAAAGACGAGGTGGGGTGGGATCATTTGGGGATCCAGCAGGTTTCATACGACCAGTGATGTCAGTTAAGGAAGACAGGGTGACGAGCTCAAACTGACTGAAGACAGCAGAGCGTGTGACGGAGACGGAGGGGTCGTAAGAAGGAGGGCTTATGAGAGCTCTAATGCTTGAAACCTTATTGATAAAAAAGCTCAGGAAGTTGTCACACATTTCAGTGGAGTTCTCTGGGCTGGCTGATTGTGGGGCGTTAAGAACAGAGGTGATTGTTTTAAAAAGCACACGTGGATTGCTGGAGTTGGAGGAGATGATGTCAGAGAAATATTTGTTTTTTGCAGCTCTAACAGTGGACTGATAGAAGCGCCAGCTGTCCCTCAGAGCTTGGAAAGACACCTGTAGTTTGTCCTTCTTCCACTTCCGCTCTGCTCTCCTGCTCTGGCGTCTGGCAGATCGTGTGACCTCATCAGCCCAGGGGTCAGGCTTTGGTCTGGAAGCTCTTGTTTTTAATGGAGCCACAGCATCTAAAACGTTTTGACAGGCTGAGTTAAAATTAGATGAGAGAGCATCGATATCTGAATGAAGACCCACAGGGTCTGTGGGGCTGATGGCAGAACTAAAAGCTGCAGAGAACTGAGAAGCAGTGGAGGAGTTAATGACCCGACGGGGCTGTGCAGGAGCGCGAGGTTTGACTGAGCGACAGACGAGTGGCATGTCAAACACAACAGGCATGTGGTCTGAAAAGGCAGCATCACAAACTTCCACATTAGAAACATTAAAACCGTGAGTTAACACAAGGTCTAAGGTGTGGCCACATTCTTGTGTTGGATCAGACACAAACTGAAGCAAATTAAAAGAGTCTATCAGCTGTAAAAACTCTTTGACCAACGGTTTATCAGCACAGCACACGGCTATGTTGAAATCTCCGACTATCAAGATCCTGTCATATTTAGGCAAGACTCCAGCCAAAAAATCTGCAAAGTCTGTCAGAAAGTCCTTATTGTATTTTGGAGGTCTGTATAAAACAGCACACAGTACGGGTTGTGAAGATCCGAGCTCAAACAAGTTGAACTCAAAGCTGGAATAACATGTTAAAGGTGTGATTTGTTTACAGAAATAGCTCTTCCTGTAAACAGTCGCTATTCCTCCTCCACGACCCGTCGTCCTTGGAGAGCTGAAGTATGCACAGTTTGGTGGTAGGAGTTCACAAAAAGCACTGGACTCACCGGCAGTTATCCATGTTTCAGTAATGAATAAAAAATCCAGACCACGGGAGGTGAAGAAGTCCTTCAGAATAAAGGTCTTGTTTGTTAAAGATCTAGCATTAACCAGAGCCATGTGAACATGAGATGGAGCCAGGGTGACGTCATCCATCCGAGGAGCTCTGTCCAGCAGCCGCAGGTTGTGGTGGTTCACTCCTCGGACGCGGAGGAGAGGAAAGGAGAGGCCGCGCAGCAGCGGCCCCCCACCCAGGCCAACAGCAGCCGGGGTGTGATCCGACGCAGGAGCCAGATCGAGCAGGTTGTGGTGGTTCACTCCGCGCACTCGGACGAGGGGGGTGGGAGGGGGGAGGCATCGCGCAGGTTGTCCCTCACCCAGGCCAACAACAGGAGCCAGAGAAGAGCTGATGAGATCCAGGGAGCGCCATGAGATAAAACAATTAGATGCAGCTCCAAACTCAGAGAGAGCGGATAGGGAGGACACCAGCTGAGCTTTCAGTCTGACCAGCTGGCCGCTGCGTCTCCCGCGGCGTCTGCGCGCTCTGCGCGCTGGTGGAGCTGGGGCGCGGCACAAGTAGGCCGGCACGTCCGACAGAAATGGAGGGAAAAAAGTTTTCTGGCTGTCATTCACAAACGGAGCCAAGTTGTTAATATCGGGTCGAAGATTAAAAAGCGTTTGGCGATTATACACCAGCAGAGAGTCGACACTAGTTATAAAAGCAAAAAACAACACAAAAACAATCAAAGTATGCAGGGAGAGGCAAGCCGAACACACTGGCGCCGCCATCTTGCAGACATAAAAGCTGAATGGTTGTTTGTCTCGTTTGTCTCTATGTGGCCCTGTGATGGACTTGTGACCTGTCCAGGGTGTACCCCGCCCCTCGCACAGTGATTGCTGGACATGGGCACCAGCGACCCCCGTGACCCAAAATGGAATAAACGGGTAAAGAAAATGGATGGATGGATGCATGGTAATTATTGTGATATTTAATAAGATATGTTTGTTAATTTTTGAGTGTAGTACCTTTTTTGACCACTGGATGGCAATATAAGACTGTTTGAACCGAAGGATGGATAGTGAGGGAGCGAGCAGTGTCTCTCTAAGAAAAATGGGAGGGAGGCCCATTGACGTTATATGGGCTGTCTCTCATTCCTGTTTTTTGATTCTCAAAATGGCGGACACTCGGTTTGGTTTGAGCTCTTTAGCATAGCATTTGTCACACGAAGCTTTTAATTAAAAAAAATTTAGTAAACAAGTTCTCAGCTTCTTTATTCTTTAGTGAAAAACTTTTTACACGAAGGCCCGGGTTTCAACCTTGAATTTTTGGAGCTATGACAAGACGGAGGTATTTTCCCCCGAGGTTGACCTGTTAGCTTAGCTTGTAGCTTAGCTTCTCAGCTTAGTTTTAACCATCCAAAAACACAATTTTGGATGGTTAAAACAGATTTTAAAGAGAAAAGGGATAGTCTTTACAGAGGTATGCGAGAAGGTTGCCCTTTGTCTCCTCTTTTATTTTTGTTTTCTATTGAAACCCTGGCCTTGGCCATCCGACAGCCTCCAAAAATCTCTGATGTTAAAATAGGAGAGCTGGAGCATACCATTTTGCTTTTTGGGGATGATGTCGTTATACATCTGTCCAACTTGAATACAAAGTACATCCATTCCAACACTTACTGACCTAATCAAATCTTTTGGATAATTTTCTGGCTAAAAAGTTAATAGTTCAGTCAGTTATATTATTTTTGAATAAATATGAAAGACAAAACCCAAAAATATTTAATCCGTTTTCAGTTACCCAGGAGGGATTTACATATTTAGGAGTCAAAATAATCCCTGAAATTGAGAATATAGTCTCACTCAACTATGAACCTATAGTACAGTCTACAAGTGAATCTTTGAGCAGGTGGATGTCAATGCCGATCTCTATGCTAGGCCGTATTAATATAATTAAAATGTCAATTCTCCCTAAATTTATTTATTTATTTAAATCTATACCTCTTCCACTTTCATTAACTTTTTTTGTAGGCTCAGGAAACTGATCACAAATTTTGCATGGAATAAAAGGCGTCCAAGACTCCCGCTCTAATTATTGTGCCTTCCCTACAATAGAGGGGGGCTTCAACTACCGAACCTACAATGGTACTATTGGGCGGCACAACTGCGGGCAGCAATGGTTTACTTTTCCTCTAATCCTCCAGCATGGACAGCTATTGAACGTACTGCAGCAGGTGGTTTATTTCTTCAACCATATATTTATTCTGCTCATATTAAAAAACTCAAGAAACAGACGAAAAATTAATTTGTTAAGAATACCCTCTCTGTTTGCACGAAGTACATGCATATATAGGGGATGTACCTAAGCTTTCACAATTTTCACCGATATGGCAAAATGATTATTTTGTACCTGGCAGAGTCGATGGTGGATTCAAGCAATGGGTGGACAAAGGTTTAGGAAAAATAGTTGATGTATATGCAGATGGTAGACTAATGACCTGTGACCAGCTGGTGCATAGATATTCCATCCCTAGAAAGCAATATTTTAAGTATTTACAATTAAGAAGTTTTATAACATCACAGGTCCACAACTTAGAGCCGCGGCCCCTCTCAGAAATAGAAAAAAATCACTGTAAAGGATAGTTGAAGACAAATATCACTATTGTATGCTATGTTGAGATACAGATCCAAAGATACCTCATAATCAAGACTTAATGCTTTGAGAGATGACCTACGAGTAGATATTACTCAGGCTGAGTGGGAACATGTTTGCTTAAAAGCACAAATGCAGACTATTAACACAGCATTAACTGTTAGAGTATAAATGGCTGTTCAGGGTATATATATAACACCTGTGAAACGTAATAAGCTTAATCCTGACAATCCTGATAACTGTCCGAAATGTAATATTAATATTGGCACTTTGGTGCACTGCATGTGGGAATGCCCAAAATTTCAGATATTTTGGAAGAACACAGTTGATCTGTTCTCACGTATAGCTGCTATAGAGGATCCTCTTGAGGCAAAGTTATGTATATTAGCTATCTATCCTTATGACTTTGTACCAAGCCACAAAACAGCACATTCTGTATGTCCATCCATGCATGTCATCTCTGACTGCTGTGGTATGATAAATCACAGCATTTTATCTTTTATTTACTGAAATGCTTCACGGCTATTTAAAGAGTGCTCCTACAACTTCCTACAAGTTATGATTTTACTGAGAGGAAGAGAGAAAAGATCTTTCAGATTACAGGCCTACCATCCTTTGAAGCATTGCATATCACCCAAAGCCTTCAAGCTACACTTCTAGGATCAAATCATCCCACGCTGAGGAGAAACAGAGATCTAGATGTCCTGAAATGACGTTCTGCGAGATCACAGTCCCCATTTTGAAATCTTGTGAGGTCTGTTAAAACTCAGGATGAGTCTCAGCTACTACCACACCAAACTTTTTAGTCCAGTACAAAGTTTGAGGTAAATATTGATTAGCTCTGGCAACCATCTTGAATGAATCCAACAAAGTTAAGTCAGGTCATCTGGACGGTTTCTTGCTTCGTCCTTAAGCCAAAGGACTTCATCAGTCCGAGGAGCCACAACAAACTCAGTCCCATAAGTAGCACACTCACATTGTGGACCAACCAGTTTGCTGGTGCTAAGATGGTTTCCGGAGCCCAGCCTTTCCCCCGTTGACTCCTCTGAGGCAACCATAGGCAAAGTGGTTCAAAACATCAAAGTTCATGCTCAATAATCCAAGTAAAATATCCAATAACAAAGTTAAGGTCATCTGAATGTTTTTTTTTCCATCTTGAATGAGGTTAACTCCATTGCAAAAGTTGCAGATGAACATCGATTGACAACTGTCATTAAAATCAAATGGAACTGAGAGGAAAAGTTAGAAAACCACTGAAATGCTTTTACTACTTTTATCTCTTTAACATAAAGGGTGCAGGATTGTTCATTTATCTGCACATTTAATGAAAAACCATCAAAACGATTCTCAAGAATTGGCCCGGGTCTCTCAGACCAACACAACCACAATTTTCTTTAACCTGCTCCGATAAATACCAAGTGCATGGGACAAGGCACGTGTACTTTTAATAGTTTTATCACTACATTAGCTTATCATGTCTGCACAGGCCCAAGACTCTGAAACATTATTATTAATCACAGATTTATTCCTAACATAGCATGACAATAACAAAAAGAGCAGTGGACACACGTGATATTTGGCATTTGTGAAAATTTGGACAGCGATGAGCAATGCCAAAAGTCCTCATATTGTCCCTCTTTTTACAACCAAATGTCATATTTCCATAACAATTCACATCAGAGCAGGTTGCGGAGTCAAAATCCTGCTCGTGATAGAAACACTTTTCTGAGTGGTAAAGCTTGTTCGACACATATAGGCATAAAGTTTCTGATGTACTCACAAATGGGTAAAATAGTGCACAAAGCTCATTATCACTTAAGACAAAGACAAAAGGGTGATGGCAGTGTGTCTGTGTGTGTGTGTGTATATATATATATATATATATATATATATATATATGTGTGTGTGTGTATGGGTGTGTGTCTGTACCATTAAAAAATACCTTGTTAATCACTGAACAGATTTTATTAAAACCTATATTAACTAATAAGTCATCTAGACCTTGTTACATGTTGGACTCTGCCAAACTTAAAATAATTTCCACAGGCAAAAAAAAACCTTTAGGAAAAATGGCTAAAACTTGGGTATTTTTCCAAATGTTGAGCTAAAACTTGAGGTTGTAGCTGAGCAGCGTTCCTAATATATACACTGAGTGTAAGACATTGAGTGTAACACTGTTTGTCTGTTAGCAAAATATCTTATTAACCACTGGGTAGATTTTAACAAAACTTTTAGAAAGTATCTAGAAACCATCTACAACTGAATAACTTTAGGTGTAAATAAAATTCAAGATGGCTGCCACAGCTAACTGACTTTAGCCAACCCCAAAAGTCCTGTAACTCAGTCAGATATTTTGCTGAATTGTAGTATGGTAGTAGCTGACAGTCACTTGACAACACATACTGAAGTGCTAACAGATTGTGTGAGATCAGGAGATATATAATAATAAAATCACATGACATGCATAATCCTATTTCTGAGTTTTGACCAGCAGAGCTACAGCTCCACCATTTCTCATCATAAGATAACCTTAGTGTAAACAGATGAGTGTGTGTTTATTTCAAGCACATTTTTGAACTTTTCACATGTGTCTAAATTACCAAGCTCTTTGTATATATAGGAGTATCTCTGTTCTGGTGTAGTTTGCCCACATTTAAATGAGCTAATATGCAGCGAAAAGATAACCAGCCCACATGTCTGTATGGGACTGCCAGGATAAAAAGAGTTACTGACGTTTGTGTAAAATACTTCATGTCTCCTGAAGAAGCGAATGAGTTTTACAAGAAAAATCAAAGGAGGAGGAGCAATCTGATGTAATTGTGCCACCACAGAACGTGGGCAGGAGTATTAGGATGACCAGCTCTGCTACAAAACAAAAATAAAAAGGGCAAAATTGTCTCCAATTCAGTTCATTTTACAGATGTTGTGGTAAATGTTGATGAAGTCAAGCTACGAGTAGTTCACAAGGGTAAGTGATGTGCATTTGTTCAATCAATGCTAGGTTTGTGTTCATTTACTTATTTAGTTGTTTTTGTTTTGTAATGTTCTGGGTCCTCCTCCAGTATGAAGGGGCCTTTAATTGCATCATTTTATCATGATCTGTGGAATCAACATCTCTGGTGCAGCTTAATACATTTAACACCACAAAATTATCTTTAGTTATTTTTGCTTTCCCACAGTATGAGGAGGTTTAAGTATATAACGCACATGGTTAGGGTCACAAATTAAGGAAGAAAATTAAAACACTTATGTTGGTAAATAAGATTTATAAAAGTATTCTCACTGAAATATTAGTTTGGACTTGTTCAGTAAAAAATGTTTGCTCCTATGAAAGAAATGCTATATCTCCCTGAGAAAAAAGATGACTTTGAGAGGCTTCGATATTTTTATTAGGTTTGTTCACAAAATCTATAGGTGCCAAGTGTATTATTGGTTGGAGAGACAAGGAAGAAGAAAAGTTTGGGCAGTGCTGAAACTTATTTAGTGATGCAATGCTCTGAAATCTCCAGGAAGGCAAATTGTATTCTAAATGAAGCCGTGTGCGCTATCAATTACTGTGCCTGTGTGCATTTCAGAAAGTGTAATGAAGGTCAACTGTAAATGTTGCTAATTTATAGAAAGTGTTATGATTGTTTGGAATTTATTTAGAAAAAAACAACAACAGTGTAATACCTTTACAGATTAGGAGCTGAAATGTACAAATAATTATCAGCTTCCCTTAATCAATGCAAGAGAGCGAAATTATACATTTTCATCATTTTATTGGTATTTTTTCTTCTTGGCTGCTTTTTCCTGCAAGGGTTGCCACAGTGAGTGAACTCAGATGAAAGATTTGACAATTGTTTAATGCATGATGCCTTTCTGATGTAACCTGGGCTCAAACCAGCAGCTTCAGGATTACGAGACTGCAGAGCTGACCACTAAGCTACTGCAGCACCCGCCTAAGTTCCAATGATAAACAGTAATATTGGAGAACTGCTGCGGAGGATAAACACAACAAATGAAGAAAATAATTGCTGGTAAAAAGGTTTTGTTTTTTTCTTCTTCTTCTTCTTTTAATGTTTTAAAAACTTGACTTTAATACTAAAGTTCATGCTCATGGTAAAAATCCAACAATGTTCAGTCAGGTCATCTGGACGGTTTCTTTTTTTGCTGAGACGTTTTGTCCTTCATCCAAAGGACTTCTTCAATGTCAAGAGCCACCAAACAAACAGAGTCCCACAAACAGCAGCAAGTCCTTTGAATAAAGGATGAAACATCTCAGCAAAAAAAAAAAAAAGAAACAGTCCAGATGACCTGCCTGAACATTGCTGACTTTAATAATTTATGAACTATATGAAAACATATGGTCTAACACAAACTAAACTATATTGTTAGACAGTATAGTAGCTATACTTTCAGCATTTACATAACATAACATGGTTTAAAATGATTATTAAACCTTTCTTTAACCATGTAGATCTCATTAAGATTAAAAAACTATTTTTTAAGAGACCTGGCCGAATGGCAGCAGCACACATATGATTTCCATTTATAAAACCAGCTATTTAAAAGCACTACTAAAATACCTCCTGGTAAATAAAAGATGGGGGAAAAAAACATCAAAATTCAAATGGGACTAAAAATAGAATTTGATATCAGTTAAAACATTTACAAACAAAAGCCTCAGTTACAAACTGGTTAAGAATGGCTTTAAAAACATTAAAATAGAATTTAAATCTTTCTGCAGATGATTCCAGTCTGAGGGAGCAGCAAACGAGAAGATTTTTTTTTTTTTTTTTTTTGTCGTGATCAGTACAAACCTTAGATACGGTTAATAAAATTAAATCATCAGAAAACAGAGAATAACCTCCTGAAGATTTCCTAACAACAAACGACAGGAGGTAAGGAGGAAGTGAACCCAACATGGCTTTGTAAATAAGATTATTTACCAATGATAGAGTCTGCGGGTGGATAGAGAGGTCCATCTTACACGGGGATACAGAAGACAGTGGTGGGTGAGGGACCAGCGATAAAACGTAAGGCTCCATGATATGGAGTCCATCATATGAACCAGTGAGAATGTTGCATATAAATCATGTCTCCATAGTCTAAATTTATATACAGTACCAACAAAGTCCATGCTCAATAATCCAGGTATACAATATACAAAAGGACATACCATAGCTGCAAACATTCTTTCAATATTATTTTGTACCCCATCGTGGAGTGGAGGTGGAATTGGAAATACCTTCTGTCCCTATGTGCATGTTGTGAGCATGAGAACTTGAAAAACGATTGAGGTACCATGTGTGGCTATATATAGGCAAGAGAAAAGGTTCCTTTCAAACACTGGGTTGCCACATCAAAATCCAAGACAGCTGTCATCACATATGTATAAATATATAAATGTTGTGAGCTGGATAACTTCAAAAATTAGTAACATGCTGACAACCATTTTGGTGTGTGGCTGCATCTAGGCAAGGACAATATTAAAAATTAGGTTGATATGTCAAAATCCAAGATGGCACCACCATGTAAACCAACCACCCCAGTCATTTGAGGAAACTATGCCTTCTAGTTTTCATATTGCCTAAATATAGAATGTCCTCCAATTATTGTGATTACCAAAAATTAATCTATGGGGGCCAGAGCCATTAGCCACTCCTGGCTCCTCCATTGCATCTGGTCGTGGACAAAATTCCTCCACTCACCAGAATCTGTCATTCTGCACTGCCTTGGACAAGAAAAAGAACTTTCTCTGTTCTTCTCCACAATGTACATAACTCCTACCCACTTGGATATCTTGCACTAAAAACATTAAGGCTTACTTACATGTTCTGTTCAATTCTAGCCCAGAAAAACACTTGTCTCCATAACTGCAAACATTCACTATTCAAACCCATCAACAACGAGGGACATCAGTGTACCACTTGTGTAAGACTTTATTTTTTTAAGAAAAGCTGGACATTGAGAGATAAAGGACAGCTGACTGTGGAGCTAGCAAGTCTGTCCAGTAGGGTTGATCCCCCACTTTCTACTGGGCATCTATGAGTGGTACTGATTGTTCACAGCTTCCAAAAAGTGCTGAAGATTGTGTTGTTGGAAATGTCTGTTATTTGCATGTGATGAACGTGGTGTTTGGAGCCACACTGGGTTTGTAAACTTAAGTTCCAAGTGACCAGACTTTTTAAATCCTTTGAGCAAACCTCAGTGGACCTGTACTTCAATGAACAGGTGTGTGGAAAAAATGTGCCAGAAACATGACTGATCAATGCTGACTTTTAGCATTATCATCCATGGAGATAGAAAAGGCCTTAATAGTTGGAACTATTGCTGCCCTGGACAACGGAGGACCAGGTACTTCATGAGGAAGGAATGGGGGATTATTTTAGTCTTCAAATAATCAGCTAATTTTGTGACTAAAAAGTATTTAATTTACCTATGGGACAGATCTGGTTGGCAGGCCCTAGACTGAGGAAGTCCTCTGGATGGGGGAACTGGTCCAGATGACATGATTTAACCTTTTTTGTTGTTATCTACCTGGATGATTGAGCTTCCAATACTTTTTCTGAATCACTTTGGCCTTGGTTGTCCTTAGGTTGTAGGTTGTTTCTGTAAATAGCAAGTTGGCCATCTGGCCTAAAACATTTGATTGTTATGCATTGATGATTGATTGTTTTGGACGGATGTGCTCTGTTTGCATGTGTTAAAAGCCTACTTCTGAAATTTCGACAGGAGGTTGTCTTGAAACAGCAGTACCTATGGGACAGATCTCGTTGGCAGACCGCAGACTGATGAAGTCCTCTGGATGGGAGACGAAACAATTCTCACTTAAAGAAACTGGTCCAGATGAGATGATTTAACCATTTTTGTCATTTTATTTACTGTAGTTTATAAAATTATGGTAATTCCTGGCTAATTCAGCATTGCTTATTCGTGCTAAATCTTTTAAAGTTGCGTATAAAAATGTTTTAGGATTCAAGTTGTAACCTGGTTGGCTGTATTTTCCATATTTCTCAGGCGAATGGAAGCGTTTGCTATAAATTATGAATGTGGTGGGTGACGTAAATACAGACTTTTTTTATTAAGTTGTTTTTAACTTGTTTGTAGCTTCAGTAGACAATTAGTTAGACTAAAGCATTAAAGGTAATTCTTGCTGTAGAAGACACATCTGTGAATAATCATCCTGTTATATTGCGTTACTGTGTATTAATGATGGTTTCTTTGCCAAAGCATCATAATTCTCAAATTGAGAGGTGGAATTATTCAGGCAGGACACCACTGAAGGCTTACCCGTGAAATGCACGGTCCACCAAACGTTAACATAAAGGTTCAAAATAAGAACAACCTGTTTCTGAGTTTGAAGAAAAGGTTTTAGTTTTCAGCAGGTGAGCAGTCCCAGCCTCAGAAGCCAACATGTGAAAAACTACTTACAAAATGTACGCTTCATTTTATATTTCAATCACCTGTGACTTTGTCCAAATGTTTTTCAAACCTTTGCTAACAGAAAATATCCAGAGACAAACAAACTGTTCTGATAAGCTGAGTTTGGTCTCGTTGTTTTGGATTTTTAAGGTATATTCTGCTTACGTTTCAGGCTGTTTGGAGCCTGTCAGTCCTGAGGCAGCAGTGTGGTGGTGAAGGAGGCTGGCTGCCTGTTGTTCAGCCCCTTCGCTGGGGAATGCAGTCTGTGTTCTGGCCTGTCAGTCTGGATCAGTGTGCTGTGGGCCCATGGCTCCTACAAGCAGAGTTTAACTCCAGCTCGGAGCCTAGGGCGTATCGCACACATACCCTACACAAGCGCACAAACACACACATGCTAACCTCGGGAATAGTAAGGTATGTGAGTGCAGAGCACTGAGAGGATGCGCATGTTGTGTTCTTCATCCTGTCATCATCTCCTCATCCTCCTCTCCTGCTTTCCTTCCTACCAGCACACAAACACACCTAGCTGTGTGAAGCCTTCATGCATTTTATTACGTTAAAACTTCTTGAGTATACATTATTTTATTTTAATCCTTCATATGTCAAAAAATATTAAGTTGCTTGGCAATATTGTGCAATGACTCTTTGTTGTTGTCACTTTTGTACTTGAATCCTTATCCTTTATACTTTAAAATGTAAACTTAAATCCCATAAACATTCATTGAGATCTCCAGTTCTGCTACTGATTTGCCAAATTTATGTTTAGCTGATGTGTTATTACTATAAGTCAGAGGTTCCCAACCCTGGTCCCTGAGGAACACCACCCTGCCTGTTTTAGTTGTTCCTCTGCTCCAAGACATCTGATTTGAATGAAAGGGGGATTAACAGGTTTCTGCCGAACTTACGGAAGTAATTAAACCACCGAACCAGGTGTGTTGGAGCAGAGAAACAAATAAAACATGCAGAATGGTGTTCCTCAAGGAGCAGGGTCGGGAACCACTGCATATAAGCAAATAATTTGTACATTTTAACATTCATTTTGCTTATCTTATTTTTCTGTATACATGAAATTGGAAATAATATTGTCAATATCTTTTTAGTACAGTTTATTTTAGCTTTCAGCTACTGTTTTGCAGCATTTAGCTTGTGTTCTCATCGTTTGAGCCTCTGTTTTGCTTGTTTTAACCCTAACATATCACTTTTAGTGCCTTTAGTAAAGTCATTTAGCCCTGACTATTCAGTGCTAAACTTCTTTCTCTAGTTTAAATGTGTGTTCTTTATATATACAGCAATCTAATAACGTGCTGCAATTATTCATTGCCATCATACACACTAAACCAAAGCCACACGGGTTGTTATCAAGCAGTCACAGTCCGTGGGTGTCCATATTAAGCAGGCTGGTGCTGTGAGTACTGTAGCTTGGATAGAGTGGAGAGTAGCTGGTGTTATCTGTGTGGGTGGTGGATGAGCCGCGCGTTCTCATCTGCTCAGTTCACCTGGCAGACATTTTGTGCTTGTTTGCCAGAAGGGTCAATGAGGAAGCAGTGAGCCGGTGTGAAACTGGCTTTCCTAGCCACCAGATCGGTTTGGTGGGAGGTGGATCCTTTTGTACAGAGGTGCTTCCAGTGAGCTCTCAGATATTTTATACATCATTCCAAACAACATATTCATTTATACTCAGAAATCATGTCATGGGTGTCTGGAACACAATGCTACGTATCGCCTTGCATTCAAACATGTGGTATTTGTTTAATGTCTATATTTTTCTGAATCGTTTTAATGATTGCTCCAACTTGCTACCAAAAACAGTTGCCTGTGTCTGTTTTCAGTTACCAAAATATCAAGTGACCACTGGAAACTTGTAGAATGCAATTAATGGATGTGCATCTACAACTAAACAACTTTAGGAGTCTGTGCAACTCAAGATGTCTTCCACAGCAAGCTAGCTGTCAAAAACACAGAAATGTCTGTAATTCACTCTGTCTGTTCAAATATAAACTTGAGTTTTGATGCAATAGTAGCTGAGACTGGTCCTCAACACTTATCCTGAACACTAATGGTTTGTGAAATATATTTAAAATTTCACCATTAACTATTAGGAGACTCCTCAGAAACCTACATATATCATGAACCATTGAAAGGTTTTTAATGAATCTTCAGGCAAATATTCATTGGATTTGCTTCTACAACTGACTAACATTAGGATTCAACTCAGTTAAAGATGGCTGCCACTGCTAATTGACCTTGTACAAACTAAACATGGCTATAATTTTGTACATTTTAGAGCTATTGGTTTGAACAAGCGATCCCATGAGATCGTGCACACCGTTTCAAGGTTTGACCCACGTGAATATAACTCCACCATTCCTCAACATGCTTGAAAGGCAGCAGGTGATATGCATTCCTTCAAGGTGTGCCAGAACTTCAATCCAAGATGGAGAGTCACGTGCACAACTGACGTGTCCACTGGTTGAGTGTTGTTCAATCACAGCGTTCCCTTGACATCACAAAAGACAACATGGGTGTCCTTGTAGCACTCCATAGTCGACCTAACAACCCAGAGGTTTCCTCAGAAGCGTTTGGACCCATAGACTCATCAGCACACACACATGTACACACGTAAACACACAACGCCAAACTCTACCGTTATGTAACCTTAAGAGCCCTGCCAGGACAGTCTGGTCTTTTCAGCATCATACTCAGGTGAGCTTTCAGCTGATAAAAAAAGTGTGAAAAGGACTTGAAACCTTTAAAAAGTGACACCCCTGGGGACAGCTGCTGTCCAGAGGAGGAAAAAACAATTCTTCTGCACAACACTCATCCACTGAATTACAGGCTTTATGGCTGTTTTTTTAATAAAATAAAACAAAACATTAAAATGAATGACAAAATACTAAAATGTGCTTTATACAGAATATCAGGCCGATAGTTTCTGATGTATGATAAAGTTGAGCCAAAATACCACCGTATTCATTTCAAAGAGTAAAAATCAAATTGTATTTTGTGATTGCTTTTAAAAAGACAAAAATAAAATATTGCTTTTTTCTGCATAAATAGTGTTAGACAATGCCTAATAATGGTAATGTGAAAGGTAAAATAGAATGCTATCACTAAAATATATATTTAGTTGTAATACAAAAATATAAATGAGTGACTGAGAGACGAGAAATAAACATGTTGACAGCTGCTCTGCTTATTATCAGTGAGTTTGTAATGAGTGTTTCTAACACATTTATTTATAATGTTGAGCATCAAGGGTAATTTTTTTTATTTAATCACATGTATTGAGAATAAATTTAAATTAAATTTAAATATGGCATTAACTAAATGAACAGGCTGATTGCATTATATTTGCTAATATTTTATTTATTTGTCTAAAGTAGGGCAGCATAGTGGCTCAGTTGGTAGAGCAGCCGCCTCTCAGCAAGAGGGTCACAGGCTCAAATCCCAATTGGGGCCTTTCTGGGTGGAGTTTGCATGTTCTCTCCGTGCATGTGTGGGTTTTCTCCAAGTACTCCAGTTTCCTCCCACAGACCAAAAACATGCATGTTAGACTGATTGGTAACTCTAAATTGTCCCTAGGTGTGAGTGAAAGAGTGAATGGTTGTTTGTCTCGTTTGTCTCCATGTGTCCCTGTGATGGACTGGAG
>NC_056500.1:26324703-26389543 GCF_014905685.2 Nematolebias whitei
AATGTCCAGAGGACCAGATTTAACTTTTTTAGATTTTTCTACCTGGATTATTGAGCATGCATCAGGATATTTTGAACCACTTTGGCCAATACAATTGTTGTTACTGTGATACATCCATATATGCATATGTACAAACACAAGTACCGGTATGCCTTTTTTTTCCTGTCTGCGCAGGATCTCCTACTCTGCATGGAATGCAAGACTCGCCCAACTCATTCATCTGTGTTCAACCCAACAACAACAAAATACGTAAATAAATAAATAAATTCCCTGTGGCTAAACATAGACTGTTATGTTCCAGCAAGCATTTAGAGTGCAGAAACTGTTTAGAACAGTGCTTAAACATTCTCAAAACTGAGTGTGTAGACCAGATGACCTGACTGAAAAATGCTGGATAGTATACCTGGATTATTGAGCATGGATTTTGTTTATTTCCAGGTAGTCAGCTTCGTCGTCTAATGAAAAGAAAGCCCAGGGAAGTTTTCCTCTTGGAACCGTTTTACACAGCTGACTGACAGCTGGATAACACAGATAAGGAAGTGGGGACTTCATACTCCATAAACCCAGCTCTGTCTCTGGCATGCCATTAACGGGAGTTGAAACCACAGACAGTTGCCGTGCTTCGTGCATTAGACGTAGGTCCATTCGGACTTTCTATTTTTAGATCAGGGCTTCAAGTCTGAACGAGTTAGCCAGTAATGGCCGTTTGATTCATCCAAATGATGATCAAGTGTCCTGAACGTTAGGCTTCCTTAAATACAAAACTTTACTAATTGGCTTTTATGTATGTGAATGTTCCTGTAAAGTGCCCTGAGACAACTTTGTTGTGATTTGGCGCTATATAAATAAACTGAATTGAACATTGTTATTACAATAAAAAAGTGCCAACTGATATGATCATAAAGTTCATCTCTGTACTGCTTAGTGGTTATAATTTGTTATAATTTGTCATCAGGGTAGAACGTCACAGTTTTGTTGATTTTTCTTTGTCCTGTCCATCAACTGTTTTGCTGCTAACAGAGAAGAAACCCCAAGAAGGAACGACTTGAGAAATGAACCACAGTGGCAAGATGAATCACCTTTGTTTCAAATTAAAAACGGCTAGCTGAGTAAAAACATCTGTGTCCTTTCTGTCGATACCTAATTTATTTTTTGCTGTCTCAGTAAAGAGATATGCGTATTTCAAATAGTGTAATGGTTCGCTCATTGCCTGATTACACTATAATTAGATCTTCAAATAAAGTCTATTCAGCACTGTTTCCAGACCATTGATCCGTAAAACAACTCATACTTACAAAATCATAATCAAGAATCAAAACTAAGCCATGCAGTTCCTCGTTTATCAGTGTTTCATATCTAAAACGTCTCCAATAATAAAAATACATAAATACACAGTTTTAAATAGAGAAGGGAAAGTACTGAACAGACATGAAGGACGGACATTTCTTTAAATGTCCACATTTCATCACACAGTTTTAAACTAATTTTCTTACGTTGAGAAATGACAGCTTTGTAGTAATTTTACTCAAATGTTTAAGATAATGTCAAAAATTAACAATATCTGTAAAACTAGAAAGTTCCTGGAGAAACTTTGATGGGAACTGCCATGTGGTGGCCATTTTAAAAGTTTAATTTGATAGTACTATGTGTTGGGGTTCACTCTCAGCTACCACTGTACCAAATGTCAGCTTAAAATGATAAAATATCAATGAGTTAAAGTAATTTTATTTTTTAAGCTGTGGTGGCCATCTTGGATTTTTGATTTGGATTTAGTATGTGATGGGGAATATTCTCAGCTGTAACCACATTAAATTTCAGCTCTGTGTGTAAAAATAGCTGAGTAAAAGCCATTTAAATTTAGCTTTGGTGGCCATCTTGATTTATTTATTTTTTATTATTCATTATTAATTGGACATTGGTCTCAGCTACCACCACACCAAATTTCAGCTTACTATCTCTACAAATGGCTGATTTACAGTATTTTCCATGTTTAGCTCAGGTGGCCATCTTGGATATTTGATTTGCAACCTGAATCTATTAAAAATAAGTAATAAAATGGTGTCTTTGTTTGCACATTACATCACCATGGTAACTCGAAACACCAATGAAAGTAATAGCACACATCACGGTGTCGAGCCAGTCGTTTTGATATAAAATTTGTGGGGGGTACACGTTGTGGCTCTGGCTGCATTAAAGTTGATGGAAGAGTAAGAAATAAAGTTAAGAAACCCTTGTCAGGTGGATAATAATAGGGGGCTGCCTTATATGCAGTCCCCTATTATAGAAGTTACAATATTTTTATATTGGTTAATTTCGATTTGCTGTGCTATTTTTCCTGATTTGGATTGACTCCAAATGGTAGAGTTGTAGATGCACCTCTAATCGTTCCTTTCTGAAAGATTAATCAAAACCTGACCAGTGGTTCATCACATATTTTGCTAACAAACAAACAGGTTTGACTTCAACAGGTAAAGCTAAAGTTCCAAGCAATAAAAAGCACTTTGAGTAT
Organism: Nematolebias whitei; assembly: GCF_014905685.2. NCBI lineage: Eukaryota > Metazoa > Chordata > Actinopteri > Cyprinodontiformes > Rivulidae > Nematolebias > Nematolebias whitei. The sequence goes on from NC_056500.1 coordinate 26,327,213, forward strand.
GAGTTGTGAATGACTACCAGCTACTACCGCACAGGTCAATGTTGCACCGTTGACTGAGTTACTGGCCTTATTTTTAGTTCGGTTAGCTTTTGTGTTGGACTGATTATAAAAATTAATCAGCTATAGCAATGATTATTTTCTGAGAGTTTTAATAAAATCCATCTACTGTAGGTCAAGCAATATTATGCTAACAGACCAGCATTTGCTTAAAAAACAACTACTTTTAAATTAATCTCTTACTACCAACCCTGACAAGGTGCTGAGTGGTGTAATGTTGAGCCTTTGACAACAAATGCAAACAAACAGATGAGCTGTGGTGTCGTGCTGTGGTGAGAATAATGCATCACGGCTGATTCTCACTCACAGAGTCAAATATTGTGTTTTGCTGCAGCGCCCGAGACACACAAGGTGTCCCTTTGGTGACCGTGCCAATGACGCACTGGTAGGACCAATATTTGATGCTGAAGACGCCCATTCTGCCAAAGAGCTGGAGCGTTTGTGCTACAAACATGAGGCATAGTCTTCAAAAGAATGAAAATGGGCTGGCATCGTGACAAACAACAAGGCGTCTGAGGCTTGTGAGACACCAGTGGTTTGCCTTGGAGGCAGTTTTTTTGAGAGAATTATCGTTTTGGTCACGTGTGTTTTGGTTCAGTACATGTATATAATATATATATCCATCATCTACCTAGCAGACCATCAATTCATCCATCATCCAATCATCCATCTATCCATTCATCCAAATATCCATCCTTTATCCATCCATCATCTCTTCATCCATCCAGCATCCATCATCCATCTATTCATCATATATCATCCCTCACCCATCATCCATCTATCCATCCTTCTTTCCATCAATTCATCCATCTATCATGCATCATTCATCCACCCATCCAACTATTGATCCAGCCATCATCCATCCATTACCTATCCATCCATCCATACATACATACATACATACATATGTCCATCCATTCATCCATAATCCATCCATCCCTCAAACTATCCATCCTTTATCCATCCATCATCTCTCCATCCATCCATCATCCATCCATTCATTCATCTCTCCATCCATCATCCATCCATCCATCTCTCCATCCAACCATCCATAAACAAGTGTATTTATACAGTCATATATGACATTAAAATAGTTTTATTTATGTTTAAGGGTCAAAGTATTTTTTGTGGCTCTTTAATTTATTGTTCTTGGAGAGGTGGTAAAAATGTGTCTCTTAGTTGAACTGTCTGCAGACACCTGGACGAGGGAGAGAAGGAATTACAGATGCTGCAGAGAACGGCCAGCAGGTACTTCACACAATGCCCCCAAACAGCATTTTTTTTATATGCAGAGATCCTTTAAAGCAACTATCAGTAGAAGGAGTCCGTTCTGCAGAACCACCAGGACGGCTCTATGACTCAACACTTAAGAAGCAGCAGCTCCCTCCCATTTACAGAAATGGTGGATAATGATGGAAGAGGTGGAGAAACGACAACACTTAGACCAGGAGAGATAAACGGGACGCTAGACAAGCAGAAGACACTGATGAGCAGTGAGTGGAGGTTTTCTGTGAGGGCTGAGCTATGTAGATCAGAGCCCTGGGGACAGAGTGACAACCAACTGAGCCCCCCCTCCCACTCACAGACACACACACACACACAGAATGCAAAGCAGGGAGAAATTAAAAAAAGAAAGTTCATTAAAAAGGTCAGTGGCAGATTATGTTTTTGTCATCTTGAAATAGCATCATGTCACGTGTTCTTGTTGCTCCTGCTCTTAATCTGAAAACCAAACTCATTCTTCGGCTGCATATTTTAGCTGAGTGCTGCAGCAAGTAGCAGCGTTGCCTCATAGCAAAAACCTCTCAGGTTCAGCTCTCAGCTTTCTTTGCAAACGTTGAGACTTTTCCTTCTTTCTATGCATTTCTGGCCTCGGACATAAACACAGTTTGTTGTCCTGGTGCACAACAACTCCACTATGTCTGAGTGAGAGTGGTGCTGAACCCATCTCAGACCATGGGAACCCCCAACTGGACCCAATGGGGTGTAGTGAATGATTAAACTGTCACAAAACCCTGCTGTGCACCTACGAGCGTGGAGAAATTTGGAGGGAAGCATGTTACCTGCTGCTTCTCATGCAGGACATTCACACTGAGACCTTCTTGTGTTCAGTTCTGGTCAAGCCTCATGAGATGTCACAGGATGAGTAGGTGCCGTGAATGACTCTCAGCTACTACCACACCAAACATTAGCTCATAAGAGTTGCAGCCAAGTATGTGTTTTCTAGCTGGCTGTGGTGCCCATTTTGAATCACCGATTGCCTCCAAATTAATCAGTTGTAGATGACCTTTTGAAAAATGTTTGAAAGTTTCATTAAAGATCTGTTCAGTGGTTCATGAGATATTTTGCTAACAGGCAGACAGCTGATTCTAAACATCAGATCTTGAATCCAAAAAAGTTCAATCTGGTCCTCTGGACATGAATGAATGTCCAGAGGACTAGATTGAACTGTTTTGGATTTTTCTACCTGGATTATTGAGCATGCATCAGGATATCAGATCTTAAAGTTATCAGAGCACATGCTGCAGATCGTTTCAGCTACTGCCACTCATCATGACCTTATGCTTATTATCTGTAAAACTGAGCTGTAGCCATTTGTTGTTTTCTAAAGTCATTTGGTTCTGGTGGCCATCTTGAATCAGATCGACTCCAAAAGTTCATCAGTTGGAGAGTTATTTTGCTAACAGGCAGGGAAACAGAGACATGGGCAAACATTTTCACCTGGCTTCCCTAATGCTGTCAACAGTAATGTCAACAAATGACAGTACATAAAGATGTGATGTTGCTGAGGCAGGTTAATATGGTTATGGTGCCCCACACACACACACACACATCATGTAGAAGAGGAGAGACCTTAACCACACAATCACACGCACACACTCTACTTTCAATCCACCCTGACACCCCATGATCAACCTGAGAGGAGCTTTCTGCTCATTTGATTAGAAGATGAAACAGCGCTCGTGCTGTATTTGGGTCCCTGAGAAACATCAGCATCAGAATCAGCCAATCAGAGCGTTGGGTTTCCGGAGAATAAAAGCTGCTGTTTTCCATGAAGAGGAGGAGATCAGGGGCACAGACAGCATGCAGGTGCTGAAGGACACACAAACACGCCCCCGCGCGCGCGCGCGCACACACACACACACACACAGTCCACATGTTGGTCATGAAAGGATCACCACTTGAAGCCTTTCTTTTCCGTGCTATGTTTTGCGCTCTTGAGGCTGTGCGCAACTCTATGCGTCCGCGCGCAACTCTGTGCGTCCGCGCGCCTGGAGCTGCGAGCCTAAAGAGTCGTCAGTACAAGGCGCGGGACGCACTAACCCGCCCCCCCCCCCCACACACACACACACACACACACACACACACACACACATGAAAAATTATCTCCTGTAAAACTCAAGCCACGGGTTGATTGAAAGTGCGGTGGAATGGGGGGGTGGAGGCATGGACCACTGGACCCAGGACCCAGGACCACTGGACCCAGGACCCAGGACCACTGGACCCAGGACCACTGGACCCAGGACCACTGGACCCAGGACCCAGGACCAGCGTACTTCCACGGTTTTCTCTGTAAAAACGACTTCATGTCTCATGGAACTGAGTGTGAACGTGCATTTACCGTCAGAAAGCATCCCAATCCGCGCGCTGCCTCCTCCTCCTCCTCCTCCTCCTCTTCCTCCTCCTCCTCCTCTTCCTCACACAATATTCCTCAGTGCGTCCCGTCCCATTAGGATAACACGACTTCCTCCCCAAAGCCACATAATTCCTACTCCTGTGGAAAAGACTCGTGCGGCTCAGAGGTCGGTGAGCAGCCCTGACCAACACTTCTCACTTCAGAGGACACAAACTCACGGCAGATCCCTCCAATTCACACGCACGCGCCCAAACAAATGGAGGAAAGCCCTTTAGTCCCCCCAAAAAACAAGTGCGGCAATAATCCAAAATGTGTTCAGCTTTGTTGGAAATCCGCAACTATCTGAAGAAGAATATTTCCCCGTGACAGCAGAGGAAAAGGCATCACGCTCCGGGGGTTCGCGCGCGCTCCGCTCTACATCTTAATGATGTTGGAGGCAAAAAGGAAACAAGAGAAGGATTTTTTTCCCCATCGTCCGTTCCTCACGATTCAGGCTGCACTTGGTGATAAAACACCGTCTTCTCTCTTTCTCTCTCCCTCTCTCGCACACCTTCCTCTCTCCCCCTCATCCCCCCACCACCGTCTCTGTCGCGAGCTTCCATGGAGCAGAGACGCACCTAGCGGCGTCACATGGAACTCCAGAGGACCCCCCCACCCCCCCACCACCACCTGCCTTCAGCTCAGCCTGCTCTTAAAGGAACATGTCAATGGGAGAGCTCACCTGTCGAAAATGTGGACAGGTTAACAAAAATTAAAATTACATCTTTGTAAAATGTGGAATTATCTGGACTGTTCGACGATTACACAAACTCACAAAAAAGAACAACTGAAGCGCAACTGTTTGGGTCTTCTCATAATTGCAAGAACGTTTGGAAAACTGTTATTTTATATTAATATATATTTCGGTTTAACCATAGCACCTTGAGGTTATTACCTACATTTTTTAACAACCTGTGCCTTAATCTTATATTTGGGGGCTGTTAGTAAGAGGCAGCACCTATTATTATCCACCTAACAAAAGTGTTCTTAACTTTATATCTTCTTCCATAAGCTTTAATGCAGCCCATATCGCTTTCTCTGCTGGCCTAAACTCAATCACTAACTTATGTTAGCTTTTTGTTTTTTCCTTTTATTAATATTATTCTGAAATGTCTGTTCGCTTCATTTCACAGCTTTTCTCCTGGTTGTGCAGCTTCCAGTAGCATAAGTTTGTAGAACTTTTATCCAATCATATTTTGACCATTAGGTCAAAGAAATCTACCCCGAGGCCTTCAGAGCCAACACTGCAGGCATCAGTAAGTTAAAACAAACGCCATTGAAACTGTTGCTTTGACCAATTAGATGCCGAGTTGCTGATAATGTGAAGAAAATATTTATTATTTTAGATTTTTTGCAAATTTATTAAAAATGGAAAATTAGGAAATAACATTTGCATAAGTATTCACAGCCTTCGCAATGAAGCTCCAAACTGAGCTCAGATACTGTTTCCACTGATCATCCCTGAGATGTTCCTACAACTTAAGTGGAGTCCACCTGTAATAAATTCAGTTGATTGGACTTGATTTGGAAAGACGCACACGTGTAAGGTAAGGTCCCACAGTCGACAGTGCATGTCAGAGCACAAGCACCAAACTTCAAACACCAAGATTTCAAACATGAAGTCAAATGAATTGTCTGTAGACCCCTGAGTCAGGATTGTCTTGAGGCACAAATCTAGGGAAGGATACAGAAATAAATTATGCTGCTTTGGAGGTCCCAATGAGCTCAGTGGCCTCCGTCATTCATCAATGGAAGAAGTTTGGAACCAGCAGGACTCGTTCTAGAGCTGGCCGTCTGTCTAAACTGAGCGATCAATGGAGAAAGTTCTTAGAGGGGTGACCAAGAACCCATTGGTCACTCTGCCAGAGCTCCAGCGTTCCTCTGTGGAGAGAGGAGAACCTTCCAGAAGGATAACTATCTCTGCAGCAATCCACCAATCAGACCTGTATGGTAGAATGGTCAGATGAAAGCCACTTCATAATAAAAGGCACGTGGCAGCCCAGCTGGAGATGACCAATAGACATCTGCAGGAGCCAAACCATGACAAACAAAATTCTCTGGTCTAATGAAATAAAGATTGAACTATTTGGTGTGAATGCCAGGCATCATGTTTGGAGGAAACCAGGCACATGCTCATTGCCTGGACAATACCATCCCTATACAGTGATGCATGGTGGTGGCAGCATCATGCTATGGGGATGCTTTTTTTCAGCAGCAGACTAGTCAGGATAGAGGGAAAGATGAATGCAGCAATGTACAAACACATCCTGGATGAAAACCTGCTCCAGAGCGCTCTTGCCCTCAGACTGGGGCGACGGTTCATTTTGCAGCAGGACAACAATCCGAAGCACATGGCCAAGATCTCAAAGGAGTGGCTTCAGCAGCACTCTGTGAATGTCCTGGAGTGGCCAAGCCAGAGTCCAGACTTGATTCTGATTGAAGATATCAAAATAGCTGAGCACAGATGTCTCCCATTCAGCCTGATGGAGCTTGAGAAGTGCTGCAAAGAAGAATGGAACAAACTGCCTAAAGATAGGAGTGCTGAGCTTGTGGCATCATAATCAACAAGACTTGAGGCTGTAATTGCTGCCAAAGGTGGATCAACAAAGTATTAAGCAAAGGCTGTGAATATTTATGTAAATGTGAATTCTTAGTTTTCAGTTTTTAATAAATGAAGAAAAAACCTAAAAGAACATTTTTCACATCGCCATACTAGGGCATTGTGTGTATAATTTTGAGGAAAAAGATTAATACAATTTGGAATAAGGCTGTAACCTTGTAAAATGTGGAAAAAGTGAAGTGCTGTGAATACTTTCTAGATGCACTATACATATATACATACACACATATATACATACATATGTACAGAGAGAGAGAGAGCGAGCGAGCGTGAGAGCGAGCGAGAGAAATACTTCATATTTTCCAGTAAAACGTTTTTAAACATTTTTATTTTCCATGTGTGAGCAGCCCTAGCTCAAAGATTTTGTCAACGTGAAATAAACAAAATATTTTATGCCGCAATGTTTTTTTTTTTTTTTTTGACTGTTGAAGTTTTGAATTGTGGTGAAAAAATGTATGTATCCTGATTAGACAGGTTGCACAAAGAGCAGGAGCAAGTCGACTGTTAAAACAGATTTCAGCTAAGTTTTATTTTAGTCCATGTAAAATCCCTGCAATCAATGTAATCTGATCTAGGAACAGTTTTTGTTCGTTGCACCAATCAGAACAGCAGAAAATCCAGCAAAGCAAACAAGAGTTTGTACCTGTGGATAACAGGTATGGACACTACCAATGCCAGATGTGTACCGTGTCAGTACCCCATTAATAACAGATTTGCAATCTTTATGCACAAGGTATGTAGAGATATGAAAATATTAGGGAGGAACCTGGTTTGTTCTGGGCTTTATTATGTATTGCCTTTCTAATAGTTTAATGTGTTGTTAAAATATTCCAGTATACGGCTGTTGTCAGAGCGAGCATTTTTTATGCTTCGTACCAACATTTCCATTTAATTATGCTGTGGTCAGGCTATGAAACTTAAATACCCGATTAACAGACAACAACATTTTGCAATTAGCACCCAATTTAATATAACTTGAATACAATTCCTCTAACTGTTGTCACAACACAATTTGGTTAACAGAAACATAAAAAAGCTGCATACTTTCCTGAAGACTGCTTGAATTCGGTGGGTTCTCTCTCCGGTGTCAGAGCTGTTCAATATACCAATTATTACATTGGTAAGATGATTGGCACATGCTTCAGTGGAAAGCAGGGGATGTTATCAGCAGCACCCTAACTTCCATTCACTCTCAGCAGCACCGACTCTCTTCACATCTGCCATGGATATTGATAGTGGCAGGTCTCCCGGAGGCAGGGTAGACTTTTCACTTGACTCTCTGTTGAGGAGATTACAGTGAGCGTGAAATGTATTAAACTGATCCAGCAGCACGGCCCACTCATAGGACGGGTGTTCTTACTTTTAGATTAATCTTTACCACAAGTTGTTTTATTGCAGCAATTTAAATCTATCAGACACTTTAAATAAAAATACCAATGCCAGCTTTATGCAAGTTCATTTGAAAAAAATAAAAAAAATCACAAATGTAAAATAGAATCTAATCAGAAATCAAAATGAATATTTTTCACAAAGAAACAAAAAGTCAAGTCCAGTCAATTTTTTTTTTTAAATAAAACACATTTAACAGCAGCTGCAGCAGCTGTTACCAATGTGCTTAATAATATGTTCAAGGCAGTAAATTAAAGAAAAAGAATAACAACAAGATGTAACTAAAAGCATCAAAATAAAAACAACACGAAAAGAACGAGAAACAATGAAATACTAAATCAGATCACACTGTGTTAAACATCAGTGAAAACAGGTGTGTTTTTATGTGTGATTTAAAAGCAGGAAGTGAAGTGGCCTGTCTAAAGTTGGGTGGGGGGGGGGGGGGGCAGAGTGTTCCAAAGTTTGGGGCTCGTGACTGAAAAAGCTCGACTTCCTCTGAGCTTCAGCTTGTTTTTTGGTACAACCAAAAGCAGCTGGTCAGATAATCTCAGTGCCCGAGAAGGAACATATGGTTGAAGTAGGTCAGAGAGATCCGAGGGTGCAAGGCCATTTATGCACTTAAAGGTAAGCAGGAGAATTTGAAAGTTCATTCTGACACACACAGGGAGCCAGTGAAGGGAGGACAGAACTGGAGAAAAATTCCCAAACCTACGAGTTCCTGTTAAGAGCCAAGCTGCAGTATTTTGGATGAGCTGGAGACATGAAAGGGAGACCTAACTGACCCCAACTTAAAGTGCGTTACAGTAGTCTAGCTGGGTTGTAACAAATGCATGGACTATATTTTCAAGGTCAGATCTGGTCAACACGGACTTCAGCTTAACTATCTGCCTTAAGTGGAAGAAGCTTTTTTTGTAGAACAGAATTAATCTGTTTATTAAACTTAAAGTCAGAGTCTAAAACCATCCTGAGACTAACAGACTGCTTAAGATACAACTCAAGGGAGTCAAGGTTACCAAGAACAGAGACAACAGTAGAGCTAGGGCTAAACACAATGACTTCAGTTTTATGATTGTCAAAACTTAAAAAGTTTGAAGTCATCCATGCCTTAATGTCATCAAGACATTTTAAAAGAGGGTGAATTGTGCATGAAAAAGAGGAAACGATTTTCCACATTTGCTTTCTGTCATGTTCGCAATATGTCTCAATAACCACTGGATGGATTTTATTGAAACGCTCAAAAATTAATCACTGAACGTATTTCTACAACTGAAGTTACCGCAATTCAAGATGTTGCGGCTACTGTAAATCAAGAGATAATGTACTAAACTTTGGGTTGTGCCCCTCAAATAAACATGTTTTGTTGTGAAATGAGCACATTAGCCCCAAACCAAAGCTGCAGACAGGAAGACCAGTCCTGGACCAACATGGAATGAAAGGACTCTCAAAGAGGACCAAGACATTACTCCCAAAGCAACATAAGAGACAAGACAGAAACACAGGGACAAAGACCTTAATGTTCGGAGAGATGTTCTGTGGTCTGACAAATTTAAAATAAACTGTTTGGCTATAGGGCAGCACGGTGGCGCAACTGGTAGAGCTGCTGCCTCTCAGCGAGCAGGTCCTTGGTTCAAACCCCGGTCCAGGGGCCTTTCTGGGTGGAGTTTGCATGTTCTCTCCGTGCATGCGTGGGTTTTCTCCGGGTACTCCAGTTTCCTCCCACAGACCAAAAACATGCATGTTAGGCTGATTGGTAACTCTAAATTGTCCCTAGGTGTGAGTGAGAGAGTGAATGGTTGTTTGTCTCGTTTGTCTCTATGTGTCCCTGTGATGGACTTGCGACCCGTCCAGGGTGTACCCCGCCCCTCGCACAATGATTGCTGGACATGGGCACCAGCGACCCCCGTGACCCAAAATGGAATAAACGGGTAAAAGATAATGGATGGATGGATGGATGTTTGGCTATAATGACCCTTGTTACATTTAGATGAAAATAGGTGAAGTTTGCCAGCCTGAAAACACCATCCTGACTGTGAAGTATGGGGGGCAGCATCATGCTGTGGAGGTGTGTTGCTGCAGAAGGAACTGGTGTTCTTCACAAATGGATGGCATCACAAGGACAAAACAATATGTGGAAATATTGAATCATCAACATAAAAAAATATATTCCAGGAATTAAAGCTAGGGCTCAAATAGATCTTCGAATATACAATGACGCTCATCATACTGTCAGATTAGGTACAAAGTAGCAGAAGGACAACAAAGTCTGTTTTGGATCACAAAGACCTGATCATACAGAAAGTCATGGGGAAAATAAGTGTTCAGAGCTAAAAAGGAGTGTGAGAAGCGTTTTGTCAGCAGAAAAGGACAAAATTCCAGCAAAATGTTTGACCATAGTCATACCGTTTTCCCAAAGCTTACCCAAAGTAAATAAGATGCTTTTCTTAAACCTTTTGGCTCGCTTCAAAACCTTGATCTCTGTAAAGGTAACATTCTGCAGTTTTACTCTCAGCTGTCACAGTTAGTGTAACCATAACATGTATGTAGTTTATGAACATGAAATACACACAAATAAAACTATTTTGTCTCGTCTGGTTGTTTTAAAATTAATGTTTTTATTACTGCACAAAGCCAATTTGACATTGTGGTATTTAAATTTTAAACCCCTTGCAGAATCCAGGAGAGAGTGTATTAAACAACGACACATCTGAGCCTTTACTGTTAAATTGTTCATGTCTGAACAGAAATATGCTGTACAGCAGCAGGTGAATCAGAAAGGATGAAAACAACAGATCAACCAGATTTAACAGTTAAAAGAAGTTTATTCAAAGCTGGTAAAGTGTTTTATCGGTGCTGTGAACCAGACTGGAACTGCTCACAAAGCCACACTCAGAATGTGCTGTGAATGATCTTTAGCCACAAATTTTAACTCAGTCTGTAGTTTTGACTCTTTAATAGCATTGTTTGTGTTGGCTAAAGTCAGTTAGTTGTGGTGTCCATCTTGAATTGTAACAACTTTCAAAGTAATCTGTTCAACATGGACACTGAATGATTATGTTCTAAAAGTTTTGTCATAATCTGTTTGATGCTTTATGAGATATTTTGCCAACAGACACAAACATGCACTAATGCGAGCATGCATGCACACGTGCACACACACAAACAAAATGAAACAACTTTGTCCGTTAGTAGCGAGTGATGTAAAAAAAGGCTTCTGACTAATGCTAGCATCAAAATGTGGGAATGAAATTATATTTTGGGATTGTTTAGTTAGAAAACAAAAGTTTACTACAGTACAAGCAGATATAGGATGTCTTATAAATACATTTACAGATTTTTATTTGAATTTTCTCATGATCTTTGTTTCCAGAGCATTGTCTCTTAACCCCCATAATCTGCTCCCCTGGGCGCCCTAGATAGAGGCTCTCTTCTTCACACAGAGGGCTGTGGTATCTCGGTGGTCTGTGATTGCATCAAAAAGGGCATCCATCCATCCATTATCTTTACCCGCTTCTTCTTATGTATTTGGATTGCGGGGGTCACTGGTGCCCATGTCTAGCCATCACTTTGCAAGAAGAGGGGGACACCCTGGACAGGTTGCAAGTCATAGAGACAGGGTCACATAAAAACAAACAAGAAAAACAAACATTCACTCTCACTCACACCTAGGGTCAATTTAGAGTTACCAATCAGCCTAACATGCATGTTTTTTGGTCTGTGGGAGGAAACCGGAGTGCCCGGAGAAAACCCACGCATGCAGAGAACATCCAAATTCCACCAAGAAAGGCCTCCCGGACTGGGATCTGAACCGGAGCAACCTGCTCGCTGAGAGGCAGCAGCTCTACCAGTTGTGCCACCATGCTGCCTTCAGAAAGGGCATCCAGTGTAAAAACAATTGCCAAATCTTCATGTGCGTTAGATCGCTGTTGCAACCCCTGAAGAAGGGAGCAACCAAAAGAAAAAGAAAAAAATATATACGTCAAAAGTGATGGAGTTACTGGCATTAAATGGTTGAGACAATTCATAGATGGAAGACTTGTCAGAGGATTTGCCATCAAGAAGAGTCCCAAGAATGGGTGTGGGATGTGCTGGAGGGCTTTTCCATCAATGCTAAATCAAACCCAGTTTGAGCTTGAGGGGAAAACTGTATAGGACAGAGAGGGCTGGACCTCATTAGACTACCAAGAACAATATAGTGACACCAATTTGATGAAAATAATTGCAGATTGCTTTAATGCTATGTCACTGGCTAGAAGTGGGAACCCACTCCACACATCAACTGATGAAATTTATCATATGTTTTGGTCCCTGTATTTTGATGTTCTGTATACCTTTTGTATCCCACAGTCAGGATGTACTGGTCCAACGTCTTGAGATTCCCTGCCATCACTGACATTTTCACACGGGACAGATTTTTCAGACTGAGGTGATCACTCAAAGTGCTCGTTGATGATGATGTTCTAGAGGAACATGATAAGAGAACGTAATAAATTTTGGAGTGTGGGGCCTTTTCTGAAACGCATTCTGAAAGGCAGCAAATCTCAGGCTCAACCAGAATGAGTTTCCATTGATGAGAAGATGATTCATTTCAAAGGAGCCTGTTCATGTCTATATCTGCCAATGAAACCAAACCCAGTTGGCATGAAAAACTGCACCACAACAGATAGTATTATGCTGGACTTTGACATTTATCAAGGTGCAGATGCCCTCCTTGAGCAGGCTGAATAACCAGAGTATCTGGGTTTGGGAAGCTGGTGATACAGTGGATTGTCTGTTTCAGAAACTGCATCCTAGCATAAATATTTACTGTGATCAGTTCTTCACATCCATCCAAGATGTAGAACGCATGATAGAGAAGCAGACGTATGTAATGTAACTGGTAGAGTTATAAAGAATTGGGTTACTTCAGCAGTGCAAAAGCTACCAACTGACAAAACAATGAAGGATGATGGATGAGGTATCTCAGTACAAAGTTACCAATGAGGATGGAAAGATTGGTGTGGTGGTGAAGAGGTATGACAATAAACCAGTGTTGATGAGGTCTGCTGTTCATGCTAGAGAGCCAGAAAACACCTGCCAGAAATGGGACAAAAAACTGAAATGATGTGACCATCTTGCGCCCAAGTAGTGTTCATGAATACTGCCCTGAGATGGGTGGAGTTGACCTTGCCGATCGAGTGATAAGCTACTATCGCATGAAGAGCCAAACAAACAAATGGACACTGCAGATGCTAAAAGCTGGCTACTATAATGGAAAGTACTGCACTGTATGTCTTAACTGGAGTTAATAGGAGAGATCATATCTCTCCAGTTTTAGCTTCTCTCCATTGGCTCCCTGTCAAATTCAGAATTGAATTCAAAATCTTACTTCTAACATACAAAGCCCTCAACAACCTATCTCCATCTTATATTAGAGATCTTATTGTTCCATATTTTCCTAACAGAACACTTCACTCTCAAACTGCAGGCTTACTTGTGGTTCCTAGAGTTTCCAAAAACAGAATGGAAGGAAGATCTTTCAGTTATCAGGCTCCTCTCTTGTGGAACCAACTTCCAGTTTCTGTCCATGAGGCTGACACATTGTCCAGTTTTAAGACTGGGCTTAAGACTTTCCTTTTTGATAAGTCCTATAGTTAGGATTGGCTTGTTATGTTGCTATAGGCTTAGCTTACTAGAGGACAAATTGACCTCATTTCCTTAAATGAATTGTTATAATTGAATAGTTTCATTTGATAATATTTCTATCTTAACATGTGATTCTTGACCTGTCATTCTGTATCTGTTCCTCCTTCCTGTTCCTCTAAAACCCAGCCAGTCGAAACAGATGGCCACTTGTCTTGAACCTGGTTCTGCTGGAGGTTTCTTACTCATAAGGGAGTTTTTTCTTTCCACTGTTGCATTCATGCTTGCTCAAGTTGAAAGTTCTGCAATGAAGTTAAATTCCAAGCAGTCTGCTCTTCAGATAGTGTTCTTATTTTTTATATATGAAAATTTCTGTTCATTGTAATGAGACGACTTCTGTTGTGACTTGGCGCTATATACATAAACTGAATTGAATTGAACTGTATGTGGTACACCAAAGAACATGTTGCAGATCCTTGAATTACCTGTGGAAATAGCCATGACCTTCTTGACTCAGCATGACAAAGACAACTCTGACTTTTCAGAATGGGATGATGATCTTGACGTTTTAGTCCCAGGGAAAAGCATCCCGTGAAGGAAGTGCCCAATGTCTCAGTCCACAGGAGGGATAATGCACATATACCAAAGATGGTAAATTTGAAGAATGCAGCACGCTGCAGATCAAAGGGATCCTTAGAGAAAACTTGAGCACAGTGTGTTACATGCAAGGTGTTCCTCTGCTTACAGGTAGATTGCAACTGCTACACAGCATTTCACACTTAGGTGTAAACATGCTCCCATGGAGGAAAAAAAGTTTGAAGGAGCAGTTTTGAAGTGTAAATGAAATGTTTCATGTTTGATGCCAGGATCACAAATTGAAATTAACAGTTTAGAACGATAACAATGCAAGAGGTTTATATTTTTTAACTTTATTACAAATATATGTCTTCATACAACTCAGAAGCACTTTAAATGAGCCATATTGCTGAAAGGCCACAATTTTTGTTTTTGTACTCAGAAAAATGCTGCTGGGTTCAGGCACCAAATAAAGAATTTTGCAAATCATTACTCAATTGTCATCAAAGTTCATGCTCAATAATCCAGGTAAAAAAATCCAACAAAGTTACAATAAGTCAGGTCCTCTGGCCGGTTTCTCTGTTGAAATGTTTCATCTTCCATTCAAAAGGCTTCATCAGTCTGAGGAGCCACAACAATCTGTGACTTTCCTTCCCTCCATTGATTACGGTGACATTATTTAAATGAACGCTCCTACAAGAACCCTGCAGATGTTGGATGCTGTCTATCACGGTGCACTAAGATTCATAACTGGCTGTGATTATCGTACCCACCACTGCACCCTGTATTCACTGGTTAACTGGACATCATTAACTTCACACAGACTCTCTCACTGGTACATTTTCATCTTTAAATCACTTCTTGGTCTGCTGCCTTCATACATCTCCTCCTACATGTCTCTGCGTGAGTGCAGATACAGAGTGCGCTCTCAGGACATTATTACCTGCAGTGTTCCCTCAATGAGGACTGAACTAGGCAAAAGGGCCTTCTCCTACTCCGCTCCTGTTTCCTGGAATATCTTACAAAAAGATTTGAAGCTCTCGACCTTGACCTCTCTAAGTGGCTTTAAGAATCTGTTGGACTCCTGGCAGGGACCAACGCAGACATGTTCCTGTTTTTAGTTTTCTACATCGCCTTAGAATCTAGCTGTTTTTTTGTTACCTTTTTCTTTTAGCCATCCTATTTGTAAAAAAAAAAAAAAAAACCTGCAGTATTACTTTTCTTTTTTAATAATTGTTTATTGTTGTTGCTGTTGTCCATTGTTGTCATCTTTCTTTGTTGAAATCAGGTCTCTCTTGTAAATGAGTCCTCGAGGCTCAATGGGATTTACCAGACTAAATAAAGGTTGAATGAAAAAAAAACTCAGTCCCATATGTAGCACACTCACATAGTGGGCCAATAATTTTGATGGTGATAAGATGGTTTCAGGAGTCTGCCCTCTCCCCCATTGACACCTCTGAGGCTGTCATGGCCAAAGTAGTTCAAAACATCAAATTAACTTAATTGTAACTTTATTGTGTTTTATTGAAACTTAAAACAAACCTCCACATATATGAACATTATTTTTATAATAAACTACGTATTTAAAAAAAAGAAAAATCACTCTCATCAGGTCCCAATAAGCCCAAATGGCAAAGAAAAGTTAAAAAATGCATGCCCTGCAAGAGGGGCAGCACATTGGCTCAGTTGGTAGAGCTGTAACCTTCAGCGAGAACGTTGCCACATTGAATCCAGATGTATGTATGGACGGCTGCTGTGCAAGACTTAAGAGTCTGAAGAGGTTAAATGACACAATGAAAACAGATTCATTTTCATTACCTCTCACTCTCTCACACACACACTCACTCACACTCTCTCTCACTCTCACACTCTCACACACTCTCTCACTCTCACACACTCTCTCACTCGTGTGTGTTAAACTTTTGTCTATTTCTCTATTTTTTTTTTCAAACTGTTTTCTTCTCTCTTTCTACCTATTCTAGTGTGGTAGTTAAGTTGACAGGTTCTGGCCCGGCTTGGTCCGGTGTCATGGACCACCGAGCAGGTGGCGCTGGGCTTGCGCCACCTGCTCGCGCCACCATGGTGTCAAACTTTGTTTGAACATGAACTGCTCTGTTGAGGACTGTGTGTTAGCGGTTGGAGAACTGGTTGGATGTGACAGTGTCAAGTCTGCATCTCAGATGAACAATGGAGTTGTGATCTTCTTAGATAGTGTAGACAAAGTCAACACGGTTGTTGAAAAAGGTGTGGTGGTTCGTGACACTTTTGTTCAGGTGGTTCCACTGGTCAATCCAGCAAAGAAGGTTATTCTGTCCCAGGTCCCCCCGTTTGTCAGTAATGATGTTTTGGCCAAAGAACTGGGGAGACATGGTCAGCTCAAACTGATTCCTCTGGGCTGCAAGTCTCCGCAGCTAAAGCATGTTAAATGAAATAAATTAGAAAGAGTTATTCATTTTGTTCTGTTACTTGAAAATTATTATGATTGAAATAATTGTTTGAAAAAAGGGGCAGATATAATAAGATTTTTTCTTCTTTCTGCTGCCTTTCATTTTAAATCTTTTGTATCTTTTTTATATTGTTATGGAATTGTTTTGTACTTTTTTTAAATGAATAAACTTTATGCCATACCATACCATACCATACCATACCATACCATACCATACCATGTTGTGTCTTTTAGGAGGCAGGTCTATATGATTTTAAAGAACAACAACCAGGAGTTTAATATGGCTTTTCGTTTTAAAATTGATGGTTTTGATTACACAGTTTATGCATCATCTGAAAAGATGAAGTGTTTTGGGTGTGGCTCTGAGGGACATGTTGTTCGTGCCTGCCCAGAAAAACTACCGCAAGCAAACGGTGGGGCTGCAGCCAGTGCAACAGGTGATGCCCCGGTTCAGGACTCCGGTAATACTGATGCACAGAGCACTGATACACAGACACTGGACTTAAATCTAAATTACCCAGCCTCTGTGGATTCTGTTACTGAACCACAAAATGTGTCAGACCCCCCAGAGGCTGCAGAGCCTCAAAACTCTCCCTCTGCTGCTGGGTCTGGACAGGAGCAGGTGGTTCTAGAACCGGCTCCAGAAGTAAAAAAAAAAAAGTCACTGGAGTAATTGTAGACAACGAGCACATGCCTGTTGATGAGCCTTGTTCAAAGAATAAAAAATAAAGCCTTCAAATGCTGGAGGTGTTTCAGCTAAAGTAACTAAAGTTCCATTTCTGGTCTCTGGTAGTGAAGCTGAATTAGATTCTGACGTTGAGTCTCTGATTTCCTCTCAGCCTGGTCCCTCCGGTAAAAATTTGATCCCATTTTTTAGTATTAAAATTTTTTTGAAAGACACCAAAGGATTTAGAAATGTCAAGATTGAAGACTTCTTTCCTGATCTACAGCTTTTTATTGATTCAGCTAAATATTTTCAGAGGAACACTGATGGTGCAAGCCAGGATTGTTTTAATGACCAGGAGATTTACAGGTTAAGGAAACTGGTTCTGAAAGCAAAACGACAAATTGTTGATGACTGAATTATGTTTTATCATCCTTTTGTCTGGTTTAATTTTGGTTCAACTACCCTCCAACATTATGGGTGAAGTTAGGATAGGAAGTCTGAATATAAATGGAGGCAGAGATAATGTAAAAGAGCTGCTTTGTTCAGACTGTGTTGTCTTAAAAACCTAGATGTTTTTTTACAAGAAACCCACAGCACTGCTGATGATGAGGCAGACTGGAAAAGAGAATGGGGTGGTAATATTATCCTGAGTCATAAAAACAGCACCAGCTGTGGAGTGGCAATTTGTTTCTCCAAAAACTTCACTCCCCTCACCTTTAAGAGTGAAGAAATTATTAAAGGTCGACTTTTGAAAGTTGTTGTGGAGTATGAAAATGTGACCATGGTGTTTATTAATATTTATGCTCCAGCCAATGGCAAAGAGAGGCTGATTTTTCTAGATACCTTGTTTAATGTTCTTAAAGACTGATTGCAAGCAGTACCTGTTCTTGGGTGGGGATTGGAACTGTACTGTGAACAGCAGATATGACAGAAACCACTTGGAACCTCACTCTGCATCATCTATTCGATTGTTTCACCTGTTGGAGACCTACGATCTGGGTGATGTGGGGAGACACTTCAATGACAAACAAAAACAATATACATGGATGCACTGCAAAGACAATCTTATGTCAATGGCCAGACTTGACCGTTTTTATTGTTTTAAGCATCATTTTAATGTTGTTAGGAATTGCTCTAGAAGTCCTGTAGGTTTTTCAGACCATTCTCTTGTTGTTGCCTACATCTTTATAAAGCCTGTCAAAGTCAGTAGCGCTTACTGGCATTTCAACACAGCTTTGCTTGAGGATCAGCATTTTAAGGTTACTTTTAAGTGTTTCTGGAAAAATCATCAGTGCTCCAAAAATAACTTTACATCATTGCAACAATGGTGGGAGGTTGGCAAGGTCAATATCCGGCTTTTATGTCAGCAGTATACGCAAAATGTTACTAAAACCCTTAAGTCATCTATAAATATTTTAGAATCTGAGATTCAAAATCTGCAGCAACAGTTTGAGGCCACAGGCGATCAGCACTATGTAGGTTTAATCAAGGACAAAAATTTTGCATTGTCCAGTCTGCTTGGGGCAGCGGCACAGGGAGCTCTGGTTAGGTCCCGCTTCTATCAGGTTGCAATGATGGATGTCCCCTCATCCTTTTTTTTTTTGTCTAGAATGTAAAAATGGGCAAAAGAAAATTATACACTCCTTAAAATCCGACACGGGTGAGATACTGACTGATTTTGACACTATTCGGAAACATGCTGTCAGTTTCTATAGGCAGTTATACAACACTGGATATCAAGAACACCCAGCTGTGGCCCACAGTTTTTTATCAAAATCTTCCTCAAGTTAGAAAGAAAACTAATGATGCACTGTCAGTGGAACTTTCACTTACTGAGTTTCAAGATGCCCTACAGAGCATGCAAAGTGGTAAAGCTCCTGGCATTGATGGGCTCCCAGTCGATTTTTATAAATCTCTATGGCCAGTGATTGGGGAAGACCTGCTGGCAGTACTCAGCGACAGTCTTAGCCGCAAATGCTTGTCACTGAGCTGTAGGAGAGCAGTTCTCACCCTACAGCCAAAAAAATGGTGATCTGCTATTGATAAAAAACTGGAGACCAGTGTCATTGTTATGCTCAGATTTTAAGATCCTATCTAAAGTTCTTGCCAACAGACTAAGGAAGGCAATGGAAGAGGTCATTCATCCTGACCAAACTTATTGTGTACCTGGTGGACTCATTACTGGTAACATAATCTTGCTCAGAAATCTTTTAGAGATCTGTAAATTTCATGGTCTAACTGCAGGTATCCTGTCACTTGATCAGGAAAAAGCCTTGGATCGAGTTGAACATCAATATTTATGGAACACTACTTGCTTTTGGTTTTTCCCCTGGTTTTGTGGAACACATCATGGTTCTATATGATAATATTGAGAGTGTACTCAAGGTCAATGGTGGCTTGTGTGCTCCTTTTCAGGTACTCAGAGGCATCAGACAGGGCTGCGCTTTATCTGGTATGCTGTACTCCCTGGCCATTGAGCCCTTGTTACGTAGATTGAGAACTGACCTTAAAGGACTATGTTTACCAGGATGTGTGTCTCCTGTAAAGTTGTCAGCCTATGCTGATGATTTGGTTGTTTTTGTTGACAATTAGAAGGACATTGATTTGTTAACAGCAGCCATTGAGCTTTTCTCTTTGATTTCTTCAGCTAAAGTGAACTGGGAAAAGAGTGAGGCTTTTAGCATTGGAGATTTGGAAAAGAAACTTAAGTTACCAACGGGGTTGTTTTGGAAAATTGGAGAAATAAAATACTTGGGTGTTTTTTTAGGTGATGGAAAAACATCACTGAAAAACTGGGAGAATGTGCTAGAAAAAAATCAAGGGTCATCTAGCAAAGTGGAAGTGGATTAAAAACAAGTTGTCTTATAGAGGTCGGACTCTTATCAATAATCTGATTTCCTCCACTCTATGGCACCACCTGTCTGTTATTGACCCCCCACCAGATCTACTATCCAAGATTCAAACTGTGCTCGTAAACTTTTTTTGGAACCATTTGCACTGGGTCCCTCAGAGCACCCTGTACCTGTCAAAGGACATTGGAGGACAAGGCTTGATTCACCTGGCCAGTAGAGGAGTGGCGTTTCGACTAATGTTTATCCAAAGGTTTCTCTGTGGCCCTGCAAACTTGTTGTGGTGACCATTAGCCTGCTCCATCCTAAACTGACTTGGCGGGCTGGGACTCAAGACACTGTTCTTGATGGACTTGAAATGCCTTGACACCAACACTCTACCAAGTTTCTACAAGAGCTTGTTTAAGACCTGGAACTTGTTAAAAATAGAGAGACCAGCACACTCAGACTCTTCACTGGTTGCTTCAGGAACCAGTCATCTTTGGGACTCGTTTTAACAACTGCCAAATGGGAACCATGCTTGTCAAGAACTTCCGCGAATCTGGAGTGGTTACTTTGGGGCAGGTGTTGACGTATGCAGGTTCGACCCTTGACAATGCTGCTGCTCTGGCCTGCCAGGTGGGGGTGAAGTCTGTTCGGGTGGTGTCTTTGCTGCTCATGGATTGGAAGGCAGTCTTGTCGGACGCTAACACGACATGCTGTATCAGTTTTCAAGCAATATTGTACTTCCTGACGCGACTGATGATTTTCCAACTGTAAACATTCCTCCAGTTTTTAATGTTCTTAGCAGATCTTTATTACAGGGTGGGACAGTTGGATCAATCTGTAAAGCTATATATATATATATATATATATGTTTGAAAATGTAATATTAAATGTTCTAATGTTAAAAATACATATGAGTTTATGTATAGAACTTGAACCTTTCCAATTGATTTTTATTTACTTCTTAATGTAGAGTGAGAGTACAGAAAAGGCCGATTGGGGTGGGATGTTTATTTTCCAACTACTTTGTACATTTCCTTTCCTATAGACTGGCTTTGGACTTCCATTTCTATTCAATATTACAAATTAAACAGAAATGATAACCAAAGCTGTGGGACATGTACAGGAGCAGCATGTCAACACTTCTTTGTCACCCACGGCTGCAACTCCTTTCAACCCCTGTCAGAAATCATCGTTTAGCTGTTCTCCTCATAGATGCTGGTGAGCCAACAGACTCAGATTATGTAACGTTGTGAGTCACAATTTGTTCTGAACGGCAGAGTTGAAGAATTAGGGCCTTAAAGAGTCATAAATGGTGAGGAGGAAAAAAGACAAATAGTTAACTTCTTTGTCTTTTCTCTTGGTCATTACAAATTTATTATTTTATATGCAAAGAATGTTATTTCTATAATCAAGTCCAACTTTGTGCAGTAGAGGTGGGGGACAGCTTAACTGTAGACATACGGGCCACTGAATGTAGTAGTATGTCAACGGACAGCTTTGCTGTACCTTCACTACTAATTAATTATTTACAACGGGTTCTTTCTTTTTCGAGTTAAATTAATGCCATGTGACCGAGATAACTGTGAGTATTGTTTAATCAGTGACATGAGACTAGGGCTGCAACTAACAATTATTTCAATAATCGATTCATCGGCCGATTATTTTTTCGATTAATCGATGAATCGGCAAAAAAAAACCACGTTTTAATTTTCACACCTTTATTCCAAAACTGAACATTTGACTGACATAGCAATTCACACAAAAAACAGGTTGCTATTTTACTATTCTGTTAGTAAAATATTGAATAATAAAAAATAAAAGTTAGTCAAATAGCTTAAAAAAATAAATGTACACAAAAATATATACAAATGTGTCTTTATACCTGCACAATATGTAGCTAGTTTGTAAAATGTGTCATTGAGGGAAGAGTGTAACCTGGATTAAAAGTGTGGATTATTGTAACCTGGATTAAAAGTGTGGATCATTGTAGTGAAGCTTTCGTCTTCAACCATCGACAGAGGCCTCATGTCAGTGACGATCATTTAAGGATGTTTCAGTGAAGACAGCTGCTGCTGTGGTGTCCATGATGTCTGTCCATCATGAAGGATGTTGTTGTTTGTTGTCGTTTTCTGGAATAAGAGAGTAAATATGTATTATAGCATAATTTACAGCAACTCAAGACATGCCTTGTTTCACTTACAGCGTTAGGTTCAGGCAAAAGTAGCTAAAAGAGCAATTAAACACACACACACACACACACACACACATATATAATACTTAATTACACACATTTGAGTAGATGTAATAAATTACTTTAATTCCTGTTTAAATGCAATTCATCCTGCCATACCTGCAGTGTCTTCAGACTTTGCCAACAAATTAAAAGTTGAAGCTTAATCATTAAATTATTATCTTTGTGTTAGATTTATTTATAAATCACATTTAAACACTGCTTGTACCAATTAAATTAAATAAAAAGTAACACACGTTCTCTATCACCGCCATTAATCAGACAAACAAACAAACAACAGCTTCATCTCCCAGACAGACTGACGTTACGTTTTCTCTCTTGAAACAGAACAATGTGTTAAATTGTAGAGACTCACCTGCAACACGAGTTGGGAGTGAGACATGTTGTATCAGCTGCAGCTCGTGACTCCGACATGTTTACGTTTTATCTCCGTGGTTCTCCCGTGTCGTGTCGGTGATTTTCAAAGCGGCATGCTTCTCATGTTTTATCTTTGTGAAGTTCTCCCACTCTTTGGAGGACTTGGGTCGAACAGTTTTCGCTGCGTCGGTCATTTGTAAAATTTACTTAAATTTCCTTTAAAAACACCGCCACTGCTCTGCTCCCCCCTCGCTCTGTTCGACTCGCGCTGCAGTTTTTTTTTTTTCAAACTTTATTCAGTCAGTCAGCATTGACAATGAACTGCCCGTGAACAAAACGAAACGGATCCGCAGCGCCGTGAAAGATGCATAATCGCACGACACAACAAATCGATAACGAAATTCGTTTCCAACGCTTTTAATCATCGATTTTTATCGATTTTTATCGATTTTTATCGATTTTTATCGATTTTATCGATTCGTTGTTGCAGCCCTACATGAGACGTTATTTTCTTTGACCCATCAGAATAAATGAGGTCATTTATTTAACAGAATCAAAATTTAACATCAAAACATTGTACACTTGATTCGCTGATCTGGTTCTGATTAATAAAAACTTGGCACTCTTTACTAACAAGACAACAAAACATTTCTGAAGGCATCTAGATTACTGGCAAAATAGAAGAGTTTAAAGAAAGGAATGAAGGAAAGATGTAGGTTTTTGTTGACCAGAATTAGCGCGCTTCTTTCAACACCAGCTCAAATCTCCAGTACACTTAGCGCGCAACGACTCGTTACCTTCGCAGAAGATGAATCAGCTCCGGTACAGGGTCCATTTCAACGCTACCTTTCCAGCATCTCCGGTTAAAGCGGCTGGTCATTGTCAGAAGTCGTGTTGATTTACTCCGTTCAACAAACAGGCTTCCTTCGAAGTTGTATGCCGTTACGCCCGGGTGATTTCACAGCAAGGCGCTGTGTCTCCACTGAGATGGACGGACCCTCGTCTCATGGTCAAATCCATCAGCTATTGATTAAATCTGAAAGTTCCTTAGGAACTCTCAGGAAGACTCCATAGTCAGAGAAGAGAAGACTCCGCTTCTTCCAAGACTGATCCAAGCCTGGTTCAAGACTCGAGAAGACTCCAAGACTGAATAGTTCCAGGAAGTGTGGACTTTAAAGAGTTTTCACTTCCGGTCACTTAGTACTTCCTGATTGGTTGAAACAACCAACAGGGGGTGGTTCTAGTGGTGTCAGAGGGTAATTAAAAGTCAAGAGAGGGTGCAAGAATGTTTAGGAACGTTTAGTACAGACAGAGAAAAGTTATGGCAAAGTGAGACAAACGCAGATGCCAGTGTTTCTCTTTTTACGGTCTGCTAGGTTTAAAAACAATACAGTTCGTTCTAATAACTCGTTCTCTGACTGTCTCTGACTTTTGACCGACATCACTGACTTCTCATTCAGACAGAAGATCAAAATGCATAATTACTTTGTAAATAGATATTTAACTTGATTTCTAATTTAAATGAGGTTTAAAAAATCATTAATACCGTTTCACAGTTGATTTAAGTGAGTGGTTTACTTTCAACATTAGAAATGATATGAACTAAACACACTTTTGATTATCAAGATATTGTAAAATAGTAATGATAATATAAAAAGAAGAGTGTTCTTTCAATTGATTACTTCAGGATACAATTAGACAGTCTCTGGATGAGCTAATTTGTATTTCTGGATTCAAATCAATGAAATAACAGTTCCTGTCCCATGAAGGTCCTCAGAGGCAGGTTGAGGTCGAGGCCTAGTTCACTACATTTGATTTAAAAATCATAAAGCATCTGAATGTGTTTCAGATCCAGGTGTTGACAAAACATGACTGTAACCTTTTAGTGGGACAATAAGTTTGTGTTGTTGAAAGATGGTTGACTTGAGTGGACGGGTCATCTGAAAGCAACAATCTGAGTGTTTTAAACGTCAAAAACTTGATCAGAAGGTCAGAAAACACCAACTCAGTATGTTATATCTAAGGCTGAAAACCCTCTGGAAGATAAGTTATATGTGTTAAAATATATAACAAATATTTCCACCTTAAACAAGTGATGTACAGGCAGGCTTGTTTTTACCAGAGCATGTAATAACTTGGTGAAAAAGCTACAACATAAGCCTTTCAGAACCTTTCATGAGCTGTCAGAAGGCTGTTTTCATTATAACTAGAGATGAGTGTATTGATGACCACATTATTGTGGACAGCCTTTACAAAAACTACCACATAAACTGCAGTTAATGGCTGATCTTACACTTGCCCAAATGTTTTAAACCATTCACGAGCTCCAAGTGTACTAGCAGAGTGAGCCATACTCCAAGCTACAGGAGATAAGAGGGAAGGAAACAAACAGAAGAAAGCCCAAGTGGAAATCGAAAAAGAACAAACATTCACTCTCAAAGTGTGGCAGGTGACGAAAAATGAAAACAGAGACTTTGAAAGGTGACCAGCCAGAAATTCGATGCGCAACAAGTGCAAAAACATACTATAAGCGTGAGAAGGTGGTTCACTGTGACAACTGTCAAAGAAGGTTAGGCTGTGTTCACACTGCTGGCAAAAGTGGCTTGAACCAGAATATTCATTTATTTATTTATTTAACTTTGCTTATATGCTACCATATCAGATGTTTTATGACAGTCTGAATGTAACAAATCACACACACACAGACTTTACTGATGCAACCCCGAGCATTTCGTTCATCACGATAACATCCTCCACAAATATGTACATTCACACGTATGGTTATAAATTGTTCTGAACTCAGACTTCCACAGTTTCATACTGCTCCAATACTTGCAACACCTACACACAGTTGCAATGTCACACTTAAAACACACCGATTTTCACAGATGCACCTGTGATGTCTCATGGAGCTTCGGTCCCCACACTCACACTAATCCTTGCACGTTGCTATCCATGCTCACCTTCTAAATGACACATTTCTTGCCTTCTATAAACAGGTGCAAAAACCTAAAATGCCTTTTACACGGATGAAGACTAATCGTGGCACCTACAGTTTCACACTAATTCAATGTGCCTAACAAGGAAAATTATATATGCATTTCTTTCTTAAAACAAATGAAAAAATAAATAAACCTCTGTTTGAAAAATTATACAGCATTCTGAAAGAGGTATCTATACCACTTTACAATAAGGCTCCCCTTATAGATGGTTAACAAGTAGTTTATAGGTATGTTGTTAATTCCTATAAACACTTTATAAATAATTAATAATCGTTTATTATGCATTAAGTTAGGGTGACAGAGTAACAAAACTGACCAGTTTCTTGCCAAATAGTGAGCTAAATCTGTTCACCAATATATTTCATCTAGAGTTGTATAAACATTTCAGACTAAGTTGCTACCTTGTGAGCACAATAAGCATTTGTGAACTTTTTTTAGGATATAATATAATAATAATAATCATGAATTTAATTTGTAGCACACTTTTCATTAACAAAAATCTCAAAGTGCTACAGAGTACAACTAAAATCAAAGATAAAATCCACAAAAATCAATAATAAAATCAACTAAAATCAGTGATACAATCGTGTGGAGGCAGAATAGGCTTGCTTAAAGAGAAAAGTCTTTAAGCCTTTTTTAAAGTCAGTCAATGATTGTGGAGCTCTCAGATATCCAGGGAGGGAGTTCCAGAGGTGGGGGGCAGCCACACAGAATGCCCAATCTCCCATGGTTCTTAATTTAGTTCGTGGAAGGAGAAGGAGATTACGGTTCTGCGATCATAGGGACCGGGTGGATGAATATGGAGCAAGAAGGTCCTTCAGATAATCTGGTGAATTTCCATATAAACACTGATGGTAATGAGAGCAATTTTGTACTGAATTCTGTAGGTGACAGGAAGCCAGTGGAGGTTATGGAGAATGGGTGTAATATGTTCAAATTTACGAGCTCTCAATAAAATCCTGGCTGCACTGTTTTGAATATATAGAAGCTTCTGAAGTAAGTATATTGATAAGACAAGATATAACTTTATTGATCCCACAGGAAATTGTGCCAGAGTTTCAGTACAAAGGAACATAAACAAGGAATCAGTTGTAGTTAATTAGTTGTAGATACTTATATTGCAGTGATAAACTACATTATATGCTAAAGAGATAGGTTTACAAATGCTTATTATGCTTAAATGCTGCGGGATGGTGTCCCGCATCTTCAACCAGCGTGGTCACTCTGGAATGAACAGCACAACCAGACTGATCCCACAGCTGTTCCATAGGACTGAGCTCAGGACTTCAGTCAGGTCATCCTGCCCTCTCCATTCCCAAATACTAGAAGTGGTAAACCTGCCTGTGGGGAAAGTCTTTTCACCATGGAGTTTGGTCCAGACTGTGGATGAATCCATCCATCCATTATATTTACCCGCTTCTTCCATTCTGGGTCGCAAGGGTCACTGGTGCCTATGTCCAGTTATCACTGTGCGAGAGGCGGGGGACACCCCCCTGGACAGGTCTCCAGTCTATAACAGGGACACATAGAGACAAACAAGACAACCAACCATTCACATTGTCACTCACACCTAGGGACAATTTAGAGTTACCAATCAGCCTAACATGCATGTTTTTGGTTTGTGGAAGGAAACCTATGTATGCACAGAGAGAACATGCAAACACCACCCAGAAAGGTCCCGGGCTGGGATTTGAACCGACGACCTTCTCACTGAGAGGCAACAGCTCTACCAACTGAGCCAACTAAATCTATGCACACACACGCACGCATATATACTGTATTGTTAATCTTTAAATATTCATAGGAAATATTTTCCTTTTCAAACAGGCTTTAGCCTTCAGGCCATTTCTCCTAAATGTAAAGAAACGCATGCAAATAACCTAATAGCCAACAGTCATCATGAAGTGCTGAAGAGAAATGATTCTTCGGCCTGGCTGGTTGGGCAGTCACAAATCCCTCTAATCCCTGACACCAAAATTGCACAGTGCAGCTTGATCCTCATTCTAAATACTGCTGTTCTCTGACACAGTCAACTTTAAATTTAGTCAGTGAAACGTAAAATACAACTGGACAGGCATAAAAAGCCCTGCAAATATTATATCTAAGTAGGAAAAAAAACTGAAAGGTAGGAAAACTAAGTGTTAAAACAGAAATTGTATATATTTTAATATTTCATTTTGGCCACATAATAGTAGACCATTGTTTCAGTCTGAGGCACAGAGAGCTAACCCTTGTATTTATGTTATGTACAGGCCGACAGCAGTATTATAGAGTGACTTTAGTCTAAAACCTAAAACGGTGAACCTGTTGTCAAAGAAGCTTTTCTGATTTTCACTTCTATTATGTAGGTGTATAATAGCGATTAATCTGGTTTGTCCTCATCCCCCCTTCTCTCCTGTCCAAAGCAGGCTCCATTAGCAGAAATAGGTCAGCTTTAATCCACAGCTAAATTAATGGAAATGAAAATGCCTCCATTTGTGACTGATGCTGCTGTGTGTGTCTTTCTTTGAGAGTGAAAAGGGGTTGGAGCTGTCACAATTAATTCATTACACAGGTGCTCTGAAATGAGTGTGTTTGTGTGTGTGGGATATGTGTGTGTGTGTTTGAATTTTCTCTTATATTTCCAGTAGTTCATTGCATCATTGAGGGCAGATGTGGCTGAGCGGTTAGGGAAGTCATCCTCCAATGGGAAAGTTGTGGGTTCGATTCCACCAACAGTCACATGCTGAAGTGTTCCTGGGCAAGACACTGAACCCCTCATGGCCTCAGATGTGTGTCCCATCGGTGTATGAATGTGATCTAAAGTACTGATTGGTTTGATTATCTTTGTAGAGATATAGTAGAGTGCTGTATGAATGTGTGTGTACAGTACCCATCACTGCACCCTGTATTCACTGGTTAACTGGACATCATTAACTTCATGCAGACTCTCTCACTGGTACATTTTCATCTTTAAATCACTTATTGGTCTGCTGCCTTCATACATCTCCTCCTACATTCTCTGCGTGAGTGAAGCTACAGCGTGCGCTCTCAGGACATTATTACATGCAGTGTCCCCTCATTGAGGACTGAACTAGGTAAAAGGGTCTTCTCCTACTCCGCTCCTGTTTCCTGGAATATCTTACAAGAAGATTTGAAGCTCTCGACCGTGACCTCTCTAAGTGGCTTCAAACATCTGTTAAGTTCCTGACAAGGACTAATGCAGACATGTTCCCGTTTTTAGCTTTCTACATCGCCTTATAATCTAGCTTTTTTGTCATCTTATTATAATTTTTAAAAAATTAAAACGTGTATGCCTCTTTTATGATCGTCCATTGTTGTTGTTGTTGTCCACTGTTGTCATCACTCTGTGTTGAAATCAGGTCTCTCTTGTAAATGGGTCCTCGAGGCTCAGTGGGATTCACCTGTCTAAATAAAGGTTGAATTAGTGTGTGGAGGTAAATGAGGGCACAGTAAAGCACTTTAAGTAGCTTTATTAGATCATTCCACCGAGAAAGTCTACGGACCAATCAGAGGGGCCTGGCTGAATAAATATTCTGTCATCATTTCAGGTGTAATGAATAATCACAGAAATTGTACTCAAATTCAGACCAGGGCTGAGAAGGATTACAGACACGGAATAAAAGTTCAGTGAGTTTATTTACAGTGCTGGGGTAAAGGAAGTCTGAGTTCCTGGAAGGGCGGAAAAAGGGGAAGACAGATTAATGATGGGTAGGAGAATATTGTAGCTGTTTTGGATAATTGGATCTTTCTCTTACAGGCGGATCTTCGAAGGCAGACTCAGGGAGGAAGGCGAAGTGTCTGTCGGGTGAGTGAATCCTTGTATTTTCCAAGTATCTTGGTTAGTATCTTGCAGGTGGCGGCTGATGGAAGAGTGTCCGGCTGGGAGATAGAGTTCCACAGGGAATGAGTCCAGTTTGGAGACGATTCGTCAAGTCTCGGTTCTTGGAGGTGAGTCCTGGTTTTGCCTTGAAATCACAGGGAGACACAGGTTGATCAAACACAGGTTCACAAGAGAAAATACTAAAATGGCTGTCTCACAGTACCCAAGGTGACTGAATGATTCAGCGAAGACTGGAACCTCCTCAAAGGCTTAAGTAGCAGCTGGACTCATTAACCAGACTGAAGACAGGTGGTTGCTCAGGAACTCCCTCACCAGCACTCAGCAATTGCAGGGTGAGTACACTCAACTGGCACAGGCCTAACATCAGGACTCTTTGGATTCTATCTGATGTCATCCCTGGCCTCCTCAGCACCCCCTGAGATTGTATGGATCTCTCCAGAGAGAACTATGTGAACTTGAGCGATTTACCACTCTTATCGGAACTCTTGCAGTGCCACTGTTTTTTTTTTGTGTGTTTTTGTTTTTCATTTTCATGCTTTTAATCTTCAGCCAAAGATTAATAGCAATGTTAGGATTTTTTTTGCCTCCAAAACCTATGTTGTCACTTTCACCACTTATTGTCTGTCCAAACAGATCTCACTTGTAAATGAGTCTTCAAGGCTCAATGTGATTTATCTGCTTAAATAAAGGTTGAATGAATATGAGTACAGTCCATTTACCATCATGCAGACATATTCATTTCTATTAATTTAACCATGTAAAAGTGATATACTGATGTCTTCCACTGTTGATGGGTTTGTTTAAAACAGGTCTCTCTTGTAAATGAGTCCTCGAAGCTCAATGAGACTAACCTGTACAAATAAAGGTTGAAGTGAATTTGAAAACTTCATGTTTCTAGTTTTAGAAATGAGTGTTTTTCTAGGCTGGACTTGAACAGGGAATGCAAGTAAACCATACTGTTTTTGGTGCAAGATATTCAAATGGATAGAAGCTACACCATGGGCAAGAACAGAAGTACATTTTAATTTGGTTTGTTTGTCTGAGGTAAAACAAAGTGGCGGATTCTGGAGAGTGGATGGAGCAATGTTATCCAATACCAAGTGCAATAGTGGAGCCAGGGGTTGGACAATGATGGCCTTGACCATCGTACATTAATCTTCCCCCACCCCACCAGCATCCACAGTCATTCAAGAAAACTAAACTTTTAAGCAGCAAAATTTGAATAGAAAGCAATTTCCTTAAACAATATGCGTGTTAAGATAACGGGGGTATGCAGATGATAGGACAGAAGTGAACAGAGACAAGGTTATTTGGTAAAATAACAGTAGAGGACAAGTAGAGCACTTTGCTGTGTTTGTTGAGTGAGACATTTAAAAATGGAAATAAAAAATTGACATTAGCATTATGGATACAGTCGCATGCATCAGAATATTACTCACATGGTTGGAACAGTACTGGATACAGTACTGTGCAGTAATACCTTGCTACTTTGCAGTTGTTTATCCAAACTCACTCTATCATGGTTTTTCAAAATAAGATTGGACATGGCACACAAATGGCTTATTGATGGATGAGCTGCACGATTGGAATGGGATTTTTATTTAAAATAATTTTTAAATTATTTAGCACCTGCTGCACATTTTTGCAGCCCAGAGCTGCAGAAAAAGCTTCCCGCTGCAGCTTTGTGCAGCCTTTACTGCTGCAGGATAAACTTCCTGCTGTAGCTGATCAGCTGTTCACAGTGCAGAGCAGAGAAGTGGGCGTGGCCAAGCGTGCTTGCAGGAGTGAAAGAACAGAGGAGGCAGGGAGCTGAAATCATGACATTCTGTGCTCTTTTAGAGCGTTTAGAGTTTAGAAACATTGTTTAGAATATTGCAACAGTGTGAGAAGGGTTTAAAATGCCTTAATATATATGTCTATAAATAAAAAAACTACTACTTACTATTTGTACCACTATTTCTACTTTGCGATTTTTCACTTATCGCAGGTCTTCAGGGACGGATCCCCCACGATAACTGAGGGACTACTGTATTTATTCAAACATATTACACAGATGCATCTACACAAATAGATATAGAAATAAAACATTTGTGTTAATCACTTCAAAAAGTGAAACTCATATTTTATGGGTTCACTACAGAATGTAAGATGTTGAGCCTTTATTCCTTGTAATTTTAATAAATCTAGCTTATAGATAATGAAAAATCTAAACTCAGTCTCATGAAATAAACACAGAGCAACAGTTCAATTATTTGTTCTCCTCAGTCCAGGTAAGACACTTCTGACATTGTGACTTTTCCACATAATACAGCTTATTTGTATTCCTAAATTCACCATTATTTAAAAAAAGTATCCTGCATGCTTCAACATTTTAAACCCTGTCATGGTCCCCACATTGGGGAGTGAAGAGAAGTAATTGGGAATACCCTTCGTCCATCTGTGCATGTTGTGAGCATGATAACTTGAAAAATAAGTGAGGTGCTGACTTCCAATTTGGTGTGCGGCTGCATCTCGGTGGAAAAAAAGTTCCTTTTGAAAATTAGGTTGCCACTTTAACATCCAAGATAGCTGCTATTATACGTAAACCAGTCACACAATTATTTGAGGAAAAAATGCTTTCTAGTTCTTATGTTGCTTAATATTTGTTTCCTCAAATAACTGGGGTGGCCCTTGGGGTGTACAAGGCCAACACTGGCCGCCAACACCCCCCCCCCCCCCCCCACCCCCGTCTCCAGTATTGCACCTGGTGGTGGAAAAAATTGTTCCCTCCACTCACCAGGACTTTTTCTTCTAAACCGTGTACCTCACACCAGCTTGAAAGTCTTGCTCCTAAAGTTCAATAAAAAAAAACGCTCATTTTGAAAACTACAAACATTCACTATTCAAATCCCTCAGTGACAGGGGCATAGACATACCCCTTGTTAAAACATTTAAAGTTGGGAAATGCAGTCACCAAATTGCAACCTGTTAAAAATCTTCTAAAAAATGTTTAGCACTGACTTGGTTGTAAAGCACTTGGTGACATCAGTGCTGAAGAAAGAGAAAAAAATAAAGTAAAATGAAACAGTGTAAAAAAATTAAACATTGAAAAGAAGAACTGATGCCTTTAACTTCTATTGAAATTGTGCTTAAAAGAGAGTGCCCTGTGGTAAGTGATGCAGAGAGAGTAAAGGGAAAATGGCTGGAGTCACAGAATTGGGTGCAAAGAACTAGGCCAATTTAAAAAGAAAAAAGAGTGTAGGGAAGGGGACAATCTGAAACAATTTGTTTCTGTCATTTTTTGAATGGTTTTCAAGACACCTTTTTCGATTCTTTTCACAAGTACCACAATTTACCCCCCATCCCCCACTACTTTCAACCTACTTCTCTGAAGAAAATTGCATCGCACATTGAGTTGTCCTCAAGGCCAGGGGTAAACTGTCACTGCTGCAACCTGTCTCTTCTATCTTGGGGACTAATTTAAACTCCTCCTCTGTGTTCCTAGTCATGTCTGTCTGTCTGTCTGTCTGTCTGTCTGTCTGTCTGTGCTCATGCATAGGCCCTACTGTGTGTCTGTAACAGAGGTATATGGACTGCACTTAGAAAGCGTTTTTCTATCATCTAGATACTCAAAGTGCTTTACACTACAATCTGTGCCCTCATTTACCCATTCACGCAGCACTCTACTATATCTACACAAAGATTAATCAGTGCTTTAGATCACATTCATACACCGATGGGACACACATTGGAGGCAATGAGGGGTTCAGTGTCTTGCCCAGGGACACTTTGGCGTTTGACTGCTGGTGGGATCGAACCCCCAACTCTTGCATTGGAGGACGACTGCTCTAACCACTCAGCTACAGCCGCTCGAGGTGTTTTGTATGTTCAGAGGAAAACAACTGACCCAAAAACATCAAAAAGCAATGTAAAACAAACAAAGAAACAAACAAACCAAAATAAAGTATTACCAGTATGATAGGATAATGAGCTAACCCAGAAGTTAAATGTGTAGCAAGGCCAGCTTCCCTGTCCACTGGTTCCAGTAGCATTTTAAAGTCTCAACCCTTCCATTTAAATGAATGGGACACTGCCCACTGACTCGTTGATTTCTGTGGCTTTCCCCTTGGTCTTTCATGTTCAAACAACAGTTTTCCTATATGTTTAGTTATAATCAATTAATTCATGCCTAAAATAAGGTTCATGAAAAATATGATTGGGTGGGTGAGGGGGTGGGCCTTAAAGCCCCATATCCCAACAGATCAGACTCTAATCTCAACAAGAGTACTGAATACAGATTATACATTTGTTGACAAAATATTATACTGCAATACGTTAATCTATAGCAATTACCTTGTCTAAACTTTGACCTTGATTTATGACTTTGACCATGGAGCTGAGGTGATGAAAATGTTCCCTTATATATGCTTCCATTAGATACAGTAGTTAAACAGCATTGGATAAATTTTCATTGTTATGCTGATGATACAGTTATATTTGTCCATGAAACCCAATGAATCCAATCAGCTACTTAGACTACAATCAATGTCTTAAAGACGTTAAAACCTGGATGACTGTTAATTTTCTGCTTTTAACCTCAGACAAGACTGAGGTTTTAGTTTTTGGACCTGAGCATCTTAGGTATAAACTTTGCAGTCTTTTGCCCTCCTTGGATGACATTACCAGTCTGGTCTCCAGCTCTAATGTTAAAAATCTGGGTGTTATTTTTGATCAGGACATGTCTTTTATCCCCCACATTAAAAACGTTACTAGAACTTCCTTCTTCCACCTGTGTAATATCACTAAAATTAGAAACATCTTATCTAAAAATGATGCAGAAAACTGGTTCATACATTTGGCACATCTAGACTGGACTATTGCAATGATTTGTTATGTGGGTGTCCAAATACTTCTTTAAAAAGTCTTCAGTTGATCCAAAATGCTGCTGCCAGTCTTAATTGGAATCACCGTTTGATTTTTTGCGTGCAGAACTTTGGCTAATGGCAGTAAGCATTGTGTTTATAATTGCATTTGATTTAGATTTGAAAATCCACTTTGATTTTAGAACTGGTTTGCATTTTTTATTTTCAATATTTTTTATATATTTATATTGTTTAAAATATGTTTATAAGGCATTTAATGAATCATTTCATGTCTAGTTTTTGAATTGTGCAATGGCCAGTGTAGCATTCAGATTGCAACATCATCTCTCTTTTGGTTGTCATTTCTAGATGGTGATTTTCAGCCTCTTATATTTGCTGTCAGTTATGCCTGGGCACTTCATCATGGTTGCATAAATCACATTTTTTAGAAGCTTCAGCTGGCTCTCAAGCTGAGCACCGAGTGGATGGCATCAATGGAGTCACCGCGTTGACGTGCCCTTCATGTGTTAAAAGTGCAATGCTAACAGAATAAAACAGCCTAATTCTTGAAGTGCTGCCAAAACCAAAGTGTTGAAGATTTGCTTCCAATGCATTCGTTCAGTTTCCCAGTTTACTTCATAACACAAAATGAACATCGATTAATCTTTGCCGTTTTCATTTTGTGGCAGAAAATGTCTTTTAGGGTTTTTTTTATATGAAGCTAGAATAGAGAGAACTAATATGAAATTAACTTTGTAGTGAACCTGATCTGACCCTGATCTGACCCTGATGACCTCAAATCTATCAGATGGACAGAGACTGTTATTTTCATTGATCTGAATACAGTCTGAGCCATCTGGTGACTTTCTTTCTTGAATTAATCAAGCAGAAAAGACAATTTTTATAATCATTACTGTTTTACAAATGTTTGATAATCAAATTGTGTTAGTTCCATTCAATGCTTACAGGTTGGAAAGAACTACTCATTTTTATTTTACATAAACAGTAAGTAATGATTTTTATTCCTCATTCAAAGAAGAAATCAGGTTAATATGCATTTCTTGATTTTCTGTCTGAAATGAGCTAAGTAATGTAAGTATGTGAAAGGTCGAGTCTTGGTCAACTAAAATGTTTACTGAGAAGAAATGTCATGTTTTACTATTTGAGAAGATACAACAGCGTGAGACTCCACGAAGTCTGGTCGTCTGCAATAATCTTTTCTGTATGTTGAAAACAATCCTTGACTTATGATAACATCTTACATCACAAAAACACACCTCTTTCTGGTCCATCCACGAATCAGAAAGCTCTAAATTGAACCGGAAGTCGACCCATTTAAAATGTGGCAACTTCCCCAGTTCATGTTAGAATGGAAAGAAATTCGAGAATTCAGGAGAGTCTGGAGTCTGATAGTTCCAGAGGAATGAAAGGAGTTCATGGTTCTTGGGTGCAAACGCATTCAGGATGATCCAGAGACGTTTTGGAATTATAACTTCTGTTTGAACAAACCACACACGACTATCTAAGGATTTCAGCTGCTCTCAACGGAGACGCTGAAAGGTCTGGAGGATTCTCTATCGAGCTGATCTATCATCAACCAGGTAACGGTCTCTTCTTCGACTAAAGTGTACCGGAGGCGAGCTGAGATCTGATGAAGCGTGCACGTTCTGGTCAAACAGATTAATTCCCTCACATAGTTCTCTGTAAGATAAATCTCCATGTCATCTTAAAACTCTCCTCTTCCTCATAAAATCAGTACAGATATTTTAGAAATATCTGAAGCAAAGTCCTCGTTCACCGCCGAGTGATCGATGCTCATTTTCTGTGAAACTTGTCTGTTATTATTTTCATATTTTCCCAAATTAATGTAAATGTTTGATGTTAAACTTTGATTCTGAAAATAAATGACCGCATTGATTTGATGGGTCAAAGATAAATAACGTCTCTCGTTACATTTCTGTTAAATTCAATGCACGGCATTACACAGTCAGAAAGATGAAGAACTCGTGAATATTGTATCAATATATATCTCATATATTGTCATACTACAACTAGTGGCACGTACCTACGTGACTCACTACAACTTTGTTCAATTTCCTTCTTGTTATTGCATGAGAAGTTCTAAAACGCTCCGTTTGTGAGATGGTCCTGTGTTGCAGATTAATATCTCAGTATCTGTGTGTTTTGATGGTCTTTTGTGGGTTTCTGTTAGGTTTCTTTTGTGATTCTGTTTATTTACTTGTTTTTCAGTTCCCTTGTGTTCCTCTTTCCCAGCAGCCACTACGTCCTCAATATGTTTCCCATCAACCTGCATCATCCATTTCCACCTGTCCGCTGTTCCCTCCATCACAGCTGTCTCCAATCTCCTTGTTAGTCCCAGACCGCATTTTATTTGTATGACAATTTTATTTACAGGCACTGTAATTCTATCTCAAGTTTGCATCCCCACAAACTCAGCAGCCAGAGAGTAGAAGAAATCCCACACAAGACAGGCTCTGGAGCTATGTGGATATCCTAACTGGGCCTTCCTGAAAGCAGAAAAGAAACCCAAACAGGACTCCAGCCAACCATCAGGTGAAAAGGAGGAACCCAAACCCAGACCAGTGGTCATTCTGTATGTTGCAGGAATTTCAGAGAAACTGAGACGTTGATTTTCTAAACATGATGTCCCAGTGACTTCAAACCACAAAATACATTACGGCAATGACTGGTTCATCCCAAAGATCTAGTTCTCTGGCACATCCATCCATCCATAAATCCATGATCTTTACCTGCTTCTTCCATTTTGGGCCATGGGGGTCAATGGTGCTCATATCCAGCTGTCACTGTACGAGAGGCGGGGTACACCCAGGACAGGTTGCAAGTCCATCACAAGAACACATGGAGACTAATGAGACAAACAACCTCTCACTCACACCTAGGGACAATTTAAAGTTACCAATCAGCCTAAAATGTATGTTTTTGGTCTGTGGGAGGAAACTGGAGTACCTGGAGAAAACCCACTCATGCATAGACACATACAAGCTCCACATAGACACGTCCCCGGTCAGGATTCGATCTGGCGACCTTCTCGCTGAGAGGCGGCACCTCTACCAACTGAGCCACCATGCCACCCCTCCCCTGGCACAAAACATAGTAATACTGTGTATGATGTTCAGAACCAGGAGGATTGTGATCAGTCATACATTGACTAATCAACCACTGAGCATCCAGAATCAATGCCATCTTCTCTGGACCAGAGCTCATTTAAAATGGACTGATGGAAGTCCAGTACTGTTTAAATCAAATTTTAAAAACTGTTTATGGAAACCACAGAACCACATAGATGGAAAAAGACAATCCAGCCTGTTATCAGCTCACAGTTCACAAGGCTGCCTCATGGTAAGGGGCTGTGTTAGTGCTGCTGGCATGAGCAGCTTACACATCTGGAAAGACTCCTTCAAAGCAGAAAAGTATCTACAGGTTTTAGAACACCATCCAGCAAAAAAGATTCAGGACTGTTGAACAGATAAAATCCTCGATCAGACCAGAATGGGATATTCCTTTTAAAACCTCCTACAACTGGTCTCCTTATGTCCTCCAAAACACACTTGAGGTATCTCCTCTCTCTGTCCTTGGAAGCTTGATAATGATGTCATCATCCCGGGTCAAATCATTCTCTCGGTCTCTAAATACATGCTCTGTGTGTGCCATGTGCTATATCCTCTAATAAAGCAAAAGCCATTGCTGTTAAATGTATTTTCTGCATGTTTGCAGCATAAAAGAAGAGGGGCAGCTTCACAAAACAGAACTGGATCAACTTTTTTGAGATGCGTTGCTGCAATAAAGTCGTGAATTATTTTGTGTTTTCTGAAATAAATGACACAATGTTACTTTTAACATTTAACGTTTACTAAGTTGCATTGTGATTAAAAGATATTTTCATGAATTTTGCCAATATAGCCATTTAGGTTTTATTTTCATTCTACACAATGTCTTGGGCTGGTATTTTTTGCCATATTATCAGCTTTTTAAATGTCTCCACCGCAAGAGGTTAAAACCCTTCTAACCCTAGTTGTAAAATTGCACAAATTTTACCTAATCAAAAAGATGTGTGCATAGAAATAATTTTAGTAGATATTCTTATAAAATGTGATTTAGACATGCAGACCGTGCTACAGTTTGGAGCTGCATATGTGTGCCTTTGTTTTAATTTGCTCCAGCTGTTCTGTCAGGGGAGAGAACCTTCCAAGACATCTAGTTGTTGTGACAAGAGGCAACGCTACAGCAGCTAACATATGCTGCTCGCTCATCTTAACAGCCCTACAACAAAATACAAAAAAAACAACAACTTTGAATCACATAAGACAAAATGGAATGACTGATATTGCACTAATCTAACATACACACAGCCTAAATGAGACACTGCTTCATTTATTTGTGGTGCATTATTTATCAGTAGCCGTGCTGCTACTCCTCAAGGTATTCACACGAGGGAAAACATTTGAAGGAAGAAGGCAAGCCTGGAAAAATGAATATTCCCAAGGATTAACATGCACATCACAGGTCCTACTGGAATAATCAGCCTACTTGTACCATTACACAAAACACAATTTAGATAGTCCAGAATCCCCATGTATCACATCACCAGAATGATGTTACCTGATAAAATATAATTCACCAAAACTTGATTTAATCTGAGCAGTGCAGCTAATGAGTAAATGTTATCCTTCTGAGTGTACCACTTTAAGTTAATAAAACCACTACCAAACAGACAATAGCAGTATTAAAAAGAATAAGAACCAAAAAAAGAGATAGCCATTTCTGTGTAAAGGCAGATAACACAATAAATGTTTACTACGGTCATAGTTAATAAAAGAAAGGGTTCGAAGTAGGATCTGACATCACATTAAACTGTGCCAAGCACCCATTAAAGTTCTGTGCACCCTCTTTAAAACCTCCACACTCAAACATCATCTGAAATCAATAGTTCCAGATCTAACTCCTCGTATAGATTTTAACACAGTGGAAGAGTTTGAAAAACAAAAAACTATTTGAATATAAAGAAGACATTGCCTCTCTCATTGAGGGGATAGTTTGCAGGAACTCTACAAAAGTAGAAAGAGAATCAGAATAAGCTTTATTATCATTGCACTGAGATACAACGAAAACATGTACGTACAGTCATCCGAAAGATGGACAAAGTGCACGAAGCTGCTGCTATAAAGCGCGGCCCTCTTATTCTTATTCAGAATAATATTTTTAGATAGAAAAAAGAGCAAGAAAGAATGGGAATTCTTGTGGTGGACATAATGTTGAGCTTGAAGGTATCTGAAAGGAACAAAAGTTATTTAGGTAGAGAAACATTAGTTACTAAATATTGATAAGCAAAAATAGAAGAAACAAACAGATCTGTTCTGATTTTTAAACAAAGAAAGTGTTATCCAATAAAGATGAAGAAAATTATGATTCCCTGCTTGTGGAGTGGTTTTACAGACAAAATACTAGAAACTAATTCATAAAGTGAAGTTGAAATGTGAAGTGGCAAGTGTGGTAATGCTTTCAGTGCTACCATGAGCAGAATTTACTTCTGTAACTATCCATGATAGGATACATTCTCCTCAAACTTATTCTTCTTTTGGTTTTTCTTTCTTCGGGGGTCTCCACAGCGAGTCATCCTCCTCCATCTCATTCTGTCTTCTACAGGTCCTTCTAAAAAAATTAGCATATTGTGATAAAGGTCATTATTTTCCATAATGTAATGA
Source organism: Nematolebias whitei (assembly GCF_014905685.2). Lineage (NCBI taxonomy): Eukaryota > Metazoa > Chordata > Actinopteri > Cyprinodontiformes > Rivulidae > Nematolebias > Nematolebias whitei. The sequence continues at coordinate 26,367,139 of NC_056500.1, forward strand.
TAAAAATGAAACTTTCATATATTTCAGATTCATTGCACACCAACTGAAATATTTCAGGTCTTTAATTGTTTTAATACTCATGATTATGGCATACAGCTCATGAAAACCCAAAATGCCTGTCCCAAAAAAATAGCATATTTCATCCCACCAATGAAAGACAAGTGTTTTTAATACAAAAAACGCCAAACTTCAAATAATCGTGTTCAGTTATGCACTCAATACTTGGTCGGGAATCCTTTTGCATGAATGACTGCTTCATTGCGGCGTGGCATGGAGGCAATCAGCCTGTGGCACTGCTGAGGTGTTATGGAGGCCCAGGATGCTTCGATAGCGGCCTTAAGCTCATCCAGAGTGTTGGGTCTTGCGTCTCTCAACTTTCTCTTCACAATATCCCACAGGTTCTCTATGGGGTTCAGGTCAGGAGAGTTGGCAGGCCAATTGAGCACAGTAATACCATGGTCAGTAAACCATTTACCAGTGGTTTTGGCACTGTGAGCAGGTGCCAGGTCGTGCTGAAAAATGAAATCTTCATCTCCATAAAGCTTTTCAGCAGATGGAAGCATGAAGTGCTCCAAAATCTCCTGATAGCTAGCTGCATTGACCCTGCCCTTGATAAAACACAGTGGACCAACACCAGCAGCTGACATGGCACCCCAGTGACTGTGGAAACTTGACACTGGACCTCAAGCAATGTGAATTCTGTGTCTCCTCTCTTCCTCAAGACTCTGGGACCTTGATTTCCAAAGGAAATGCAAAATTTACTGTAATCAGAGAACATAACATTGGACCACTCAGCAGCAGTCCCAGGAGAGGTGCTTCTGATGCAGTCTCTTGTTCAAAAGTGGCTTGACCTGGGGAATGCGGCACCTGTAGCCCATTTCCTGCACACGCCTGTGTGTTTCTACTCCAGACTCAGTCCACTGCTTCCGCAGGTCCCCCAAGGTCTGGAATCGGCCCTTCTCCACAATCCTCCTCAGGGTCCGGTCACCTCTTCTCGTTGTGCAGCGTTTTCTGCCACACTTTTCCCTTCCCACAGACTTCCCACTGAGGTGCCTTGATACAGCACTCTGGGAACAGCCTATTCATTCAGCAATTTCTTTCTGTGTCTTACCCTCTTGCTTGAGGGTGTCAATGATGGCCTTCTGGACAGCAGTCAGGTCGGCAGTCTTACCCATGATTGCGGTTTTGAGTAATGAACAAGGCTGGGAGTTTTTAAAAGCCTCAGGAATCTTTTGAAGGTGTTTAGAGTTACGTCGTTGATTCAGATGGTAAGGTTAATAGCTTGTTTAGAGAACCTTTTCATGACATGCTAATTTTTTGGGACAGGCATTTTGGGTTTTCATGAGCTGTATGCCATAATCATCAGTATTAAAACCATTAAAGACCTAAAATATTTCAGTTGGTGTGCAATGAATCTGAAATATATGAAAGTTTCATTTTTATCATTACATTGTGGAAAATAATGACCTTTATCACAATATGCTAATTTTTCGAGAAGGACCTGTACATCCTCTGTTCTCACTCCAACTCCCTCCATGTTCTGTCTCACTGAATCCATATACAGTATCTCCTCTTTGGCCTTCCTTTTTGTCTTTTTCCTGGCAGCTGCATTTCTAACATCCTTCTACCAATATGCCCACTGTCCCTCCTCTGGCCATGTCCAAACCTTCTCAGTCTGGCCTCTCTAACTTTATCTCCCAGTTGCTCAATCTGTGCTGTACCTCTGATGATCTCATTCCTAATCTTATCCATGCTTGTCATTCATAAGTAGAACCTCAACATCTTCATTTCTGCCACTTCCAGTTCTTTAGCCTGTCTGTCCATGTCTGCATCCAATTTATGCATCATAGTTGGTCTCACCACTGTCTTGTAAATATTTCCTTTGACCTTTGCTGACACCATGTCACAAATAATTCCTGAAACTTTTCTCCATCCCATTTGGGACTCCATCCAGTCTTTGAAGTCCTGCACTTTCATGACCTCTGCTCTTTGTAGCCTCACTGTTCCACATGTCTCCTTCTCATTTACACACATGTACTCTGTCTTGCTACAGCTTATTTTTATTACTCATCTTTCATGTGCATACTTCCACCTCTTTAAGTTCTTTTTCACCTGTTCCCTGTTCTCACCACAGGTCACAATGTCATCTGCAAACATCATAGTCCAAGAGAATTCCTGCCTGACTTCATCTGTTAGTCGGTCCATCACCGGAGCAAACAAGAAGAGGCTCAGAGCTGATCTTTGATGCAATCCCACCTCCCTCTTGAAGCCATTTGTCAATCCTACAACATCTCACCACTGTCCTGCTGTCCTCATACATGTCCTGTACCAGTCTAACATACTTCTCTGCAACTCCAGGAAAATGTATTATTATCATGTCCTGGGTTGACTAGCACTTATCCTGGCCTGTAAGCAGATCGATGAGGTACCAACTATGGATAACTATTTGACCCAACACTTAAACAAAAAATACAATTCTTTTATTGTTCCTTTAAATCAACCTTGAAGCCTCAGCAAGACCTTGCAAAGACCATTTGCATTCTGGTTATTTTGTTTTTTTCTTAATGGGACCATCTAGTGTGAAAAAGACCAAGGTGACTGAAGAATTGTGGAAGATGAACAGCTGTTGTAGTATGGTGAAAAAATGTTTTAAACTGTAAAGCTACTCAAAACCCTGAAACTTTACTTCAAGTTCTTGATAAATTATAATACAATTTGCACATAACTCTGTCAGCAATATTAGAATTACTCTGGGGTGTTAGATACACAACAAGCAGTGAGCAGTCAGAGTACAATATTTACATATTCTGTATATATATATATATATATATATATATATATATCGGTCTGTCTGTCCATATACAGTATGTGTGTTTTCTGTTTTCTTATTTAAAAAGAAAAATGCTGTTCTGTTTAATTTTCACCATAGAAGTTTGAACAAATGATAAAGTCGAGACAACCTTATATATTCCAGTCTATCAACTCTGCTGCTCAGCATTCAGACTTTATCTGAAACACTGAAGTATGACTCTCAGCCTCAGTGAAGACATGTCCCTGTCAGCTGGTCCTCACTGAGGAATGATGGACACTTTATCACTTAAGCCATTTAGCTGCTACCTTGAGATGACACAACACACATTCATCCACTGCCTTATGACTGACACACGCACACACACACAAACTGAGCATGTAGTTGCCAGGTGCAGAACTCATACCTCCAGTGCAGAGAGACATACAATACTCCATCCTTTGATTACTCTGTGTGTATTCCTCAGTTTTACTTTCTTACCACACATGCACACTAACTCACAGTGTGCATGTTAGGACTGTAGAACTGAATAAAATATAATAATCTGTTTTATATCTTCCATCCACTTCATGAAAACTTGAACTGAGTTGATAACAAAATAACCAATTCTAAGACCTATAACTTTATACAGTATAAACATCACAGGCAACAGTATCAAAACTAAACAAGACTTACTGTCAAGATGAAAACGAGTGAGAAGTCATATTAGTCAAGTTTTTTGAGCCAATTGTATGGAGACAAATTAGTCCCAAAAGTAGTCACACAAGTGTACAAGACTTGTATGTGTACAATCAGGTTCACAAATTTAGAAAATATTTTTTAAATGTCCTCGTTTCAAATTACACAAGTAGGAATGTTCTGTGCAAACAAATAACTGAATACATGCGCACAAATCACCCACTGTGCACGGATCAGTCAAGGCGAGCTGTGTTTCAAAGTTTTTAACGTAGTATATTCAGATTTAAAGAATTTTTAGACTATAGACTGATAACATCAGATGTTTATTTAAAGCGCTTAAAGATTTTACTGTTAAAATGACTTTACCATGGTAAAAACAGAGAACATTTATTTTAATGTAGTTAAAATTAAACCATGTAAAGCTGTTCAGTTACCACATCAGCACTAAAAGTACAACGAACTAATTATCTATGGAAGTTAGTTGAATTCAAGGTGGTAGCCACAGCATACTGATCTTAAGCCACAAATGGCTACAAATTACCTTACTTTAAAGATATTAATTGTATTTTTTTTTTTTAAGTGGCAATAGCTTGGACCTTCGACCATTACATAGATTGCATGAGCTCTTTTTCTATGTTGTGTGTAACTAATTAGAGTCAACTCTGACTGTTAGCAAACTATTCCAATAACAGCTAGATAAAATGGGATGCAACTTTGAGGGGATAATCATTTCATTTTCCTCCAGAAATGATTACGGTTTGAAATCCAATTCAGACGAGAGCCACAGCTATCTAACATGGTCTAAAACAAACTTTACTCAAACTCAGTTTATGGAACTATAATTTTATTTAATATGGTAGTGATTGAGAGTTATTCCCAACAAACAAGTAAGCTTTTGACATTGTATGAGATTGTGGATAAGGTCATTTTTCAGCCAGTAGGGGGGCAAAACCAGCTACTAGGGAGAACAAGCCAGTGTGGCTTTTGTGCCGGTCCCAAGCTGGCACTCCATCCAGGCAGGATGGAGTGGATGGAGAAAAGTTTCTGGAGTGATTTACAATAAAAGAATGGCAGCAAAGGGCAAAGGAAAAGTTTACAATACAGTGGTGAGACCATTGACAAAAAGACAGGAGAAAGAACTGGAAGTAGCAAAAATGAAGATGCTAAGTTTCTCCTTTGAAGTGACAAGGGCGGATAAGATTATGCATGTGATCATTAGAGGTATAGCACATGCTGAACAACTGAGAAATAAAGTTAGAGAGGCCAGAATGTGATGGGTTGGACATGTCCAGAGGAGGGACAGTATGCATATTGGAAGGATAGTAGAAATGCAGCTGTCAAGAAGAAGACAAAGAGAAAAGCCAAATATGGTTGCAGTTAGAGAGGACATGAATGTAGATTGTGTGAGGACAATGGATGCAGAGGACAGAGTGAGATGGAGAAGGATGACTCGATGTGGTGACCTCTGAAGAGGGAAATGCCGAAAAAAGAAGTTCCGAGTCAAACTTTTGATAAGTTTAGCATTTAGAGGTCACAAAGGTGCAGGACTTCAAGTACTTGAGGTCCATCATCAATCCATCCTTCCATTTTCTTCTGCTTATCCGGGGACGGGTCACGGGGGTAGAGCTTAAGTAGGGAGGCCCAGACCCAGCCACTTGGGCCAGCTCCTCCGGGGGAATCCCGAGGTATTCCCAGGCCAGCCGAGAAACATAGTCCCTCCAGTGTGTCCTGGGTCTTCCTCTGGGTCTCCTCCCAGTGGGATGTGTCCGGAACACCTCACCAGGAAAGCGTTCCGGAGGAATCCTAACCAGATGCCCGAGCCACCTCAACTGGGTCCTCTCGACGAGGAGAAGCAGCGGCTCTACTCTGAGTCCCTCCCAGATGATCGAGTTTCTCACCCTATCTGTAAGGGAAAGCCCAGACACCTGTGGAGAAAACTCATTTCGGCTGCTTGTATCCGAGATCTCGTTCTTTTGGTCACAACCCAAAGCTCATGACCATAGATGAGGGTAGGAATGTAGATTGATCGGTAAATTGAGAGCTTCACCTTTTGACTCAGCTCTCTCTTCACCATGACAGATCTGTACAGCGCCCGCTTCACTGCAGATGCTGCACCTATCCACCTATCGATCTCATGCTGCATTTTTCCCTCATTTGGGAACAAGACGCCAAGATACTTGAACTCCTCCACTTGGGGTAGGACCTCCTCCCTGACCCAGAGAGGGCACTCTACCCTTTTCCGGCTCAAGACCATGGCCTCGGATTTGGAGGAACTGAACTTCATCCCGGCTGTGTCGCACTCGGCTGCGAACTGCTCCAGCAAAAGCTGTAGATCACGATCTGATGACTCCAATAGGACCATATCATCTACAAAAAGCAGAGACGTGATCCTAAGGCCACCAAAACTGATCCCCTCAACACCTTGGCTGTGCCTAGAAATTATGGCCATAAAAGTTATGAACAGAATCGGTGACAAAGGGCAACCTTGGCGGAGTCTAACTCTTACCGGGAATGAGCCCGACTTATTGCCGGCAATGTGGACCAAGCTCCGACACCGGTCATATAGGGACCTAATGGCCCATATCAAAGGGTCTGGTACCCCATACTCCCAGAGTACCCCCCACAGGGTTCCCCAAGGGACGTGGTCGAACGCCTTCTCCAAGTCCACAAAGCACATGTAGACCGGTTGGGAAAACTCCCATGCACCCTCCAGGACCCTCCTGAGGGTGTATAGCTGGTCCAGTGTTCCACAACCAGGACAAAAACCACACTGCTCCTCCTAAATTTGAGGTTCGACTGTCCGATGGACCCTCCTCTCCAGAACCCCCGAATAGACCTTACCAGGGAGGCTTAAGAGCATGATCCCCCTGTAATTGGAACACACTCTACTCTACTTGAGGTCCACTGTCCAGGAAAATGGAGAGTGTGGTGCAGAGGTAAAAAAAGAGAGTCCAGGCTGGATGGAGTGGAAGGAGAAAAGTTTCAGGAGTGATTTGCAACAAAAGAGTGTCAGCAAAAGTAAAAGGAAAAGTTTACGACAGTGGTGAGACCAGCTATGTTATATGGTTTGGAGACAGTGACACTGACAAAAAGACAGGACAAAGAACTGGAAATAGCAGAAATGAAGATGTTGAGGTTCTCCTTATGAGTGACTAGGATGGATACGATTATGCATGTGATCATTAGAGGTATAGCACAGGTTGAAAAACTGGGAGATAAAGTTAGAGAGGACAGACTGAGATAGTTTGGACATGTCCAGAGGAGGGACAGTGGGTATATTGATAGAAAGATGTTAGAAATGCAGGTGCCAGGAAAAAGACAAAGAGGAAGGCCAAAGAGGAGATATATGTGTGCAGTTAGAGAGGACATGGAGGTAGTTGGAGTGAGGACAGAAGATGTAGACGACAGAGTGAGATGGAGGAGGATGACTTGCTGTAGCAACACAGATGAGTGAACAGCTAAAAGACACGATTTTAAGATAAAGTTAATGTCTTAATTTGTCAAATTTACAAAAGGAAACACTCAGAGACAGGTAACAGTACTAATAGTGCCCTCCTACATAAAAATAATCCTTTTTTGCTGAAAATACTGTAAGAGGTCATGTTTGACAGTTATATTTTAACATCGTATCCTCACATGGCAAAGGCCTAAAAAAAATTTCCACATCTTGCCATCGTCTTTACCAGCGTTTTATGTCATCTGACCAGAACATCCATTTCATAGTTGATGTTTTAACGTGTTGCCAAAACCAGCATTGCCTTTATCCTATCACTGAGGCTTGTTGCATGCACACTGCTCAGAATGCACACCATCATCTTGGCTTCCCTTGATACATCGTTAAAGCTGCATCATCACCTTTCAGCAACTTTGGGCTGAACCATGTTTCTATAGAGGGATGGCAGCTCCCACTCCATCCTCCCCAGGGTACCAGCAAGGTTACTCTTTTTAGCCTGCAAGGCACTGACCAGTGTGAAGAAAGTAAAAAAACAATGTTTTCTCATATTTCCTCTGCCAGTTGACTTTTGGCCATGTCTGTCTTGTGTGTTTGTCTGTAGTGTTAATAAAATATCCCATCAATCAGCAGACAGATTTGAATGAAATTCTTAGAAAGTAATCATTGGAAGTACAGCTACAGGAATATCATTTGAAGTCAACCAACTTTGAAATGGCTGTCATAATAAATTGACCTCAAGAAACAGAAATGTTTAGAACCTGCCAGATTTACAGACTGGTGTTTTTCTTTTATCTGAATCATTTTTGTGTGGGTCACCACAGCCAAATATTTAACCGTAGTTTTATGCCTGAATGTCCCTCCTGACGCAAGAGCTCAAACCAGCAGCCGCAGGATTACAGCCCACAATTTGGAGTCACCTTAATTCAAGAAGGCTACCACTACAAATCATCTCTAGTCAACACAAAACAATTGTTGTCAATCAATTTTACAAAAGTTGAGTTAAAACTTGGTGTGGTAGTAGCTGAGAGTCATTCCATTTACTCACAGAGATCATGCATTTTTGCATGAGATAGTTCTAAACATCTCCAGAACTCAGTCCCTGCTCATTGTAAGTTAAAAACTCTGCATGAAAAGCTGTGAGCACATCAAGAATTATGAGGCCTTTACTTTCAATGTGCAATATTCTGTTGAAAATAGGTTTTGTTATAAAATACAACCTGACAAAGTAGCATGCTAAATTTATTGGGCCCTTAGTGCATTTATTCAGTAAATGGACTGTCATGATGGGGAACAGCTATTGTGAAATTAGCACTTAGATTTGAGCTTTTCTTTTGTGCATAAATCTGAAATGAAGAAGTTGCTGTCAATGCATTTTATGCAGCTGCTCCACGTGGGTCCTCTTACATCAAATAAAATAAGTCTTGTTTTCCTGAATCAGTTTCTCTTCATGGTTTTGTTAAAATCAAAAAACAAGCTCATGATTCTCCACATTCATCACACAACGAATTGTTGACCTTTGGCGTTGAGATAAGACAAAATAATACAAAAAGTGATTTCTTGATATCTAAAGAAAAGAAAAGTAGAAATATGAGCAAAGAAAAAGCTTCAGAGGTTTAGGTGCAAATTGCTTTTTTTTATTTAGTTGTGAATTCGAGTTACCACAAAAGAACATAATTTGTTTTATTGGCAATTTCAAAAAGTGTAGTCTCTCTAAATGGAAAGAAAAACAACAAGAGACGGGAAAATATGACTTGTGTCAGAGATGTGTCCGTTACAGCTTTGGGCAGACTGTTGCGTGTACTCACAGCAGCAGTTTTATTTATTTGTATTTTTGAACATGTTGTGATTTTATAAAGTGAAACTAGATGTTTTTCTTCACAGCAAAGAGCTAAACTGCAACAAATCATCTTCCAGTAACATGGTTACAAACATTGCGTTCACAGTGAGTAGGCTATTCTCAGTTTTAGCAAAACTACAAAAGAAAATATAATCCCTTTTTTTTTTCTTTTTTTTTTTACATATTTAGACTATAATGGTGTCAAAGTAGTTTTAAAACTAAAGATCTAGTCTTTCTTGAAGGGATGCATATCGCCCACTGCCTGTCATGCCAGAGTTTAAGACCAAGATCATTTAGAACTGAGAAAGGATAAAGTTACAGCTGTTTTGACTAGACCTTGAAAATAATAATCTAATGCAATAGCTTGAGATGCACAATAAGTGTCTGTTAAGGATGACCGTCATCTACCACTCCAAATTTCAGCTAAATACCTCTAAAACTGACTAAGTTGAGCCATCTTTGTAGTGGCTAAGTTATTGGCCATTGCAGTCATTTTCAATTTGACTTCGAAAGTTATTGCGTTAACAATGTATATCCTATGATATCTTCTTAAAGTTTTAATGTAATTTGTCCACTGTTCATGATACAGTAGGTAGATAACAGCCACAAACATTCACACAAAACATTACTATCCGTCTTCACTTTTCAGTGACAGGCAATGATTACTCCAAGTTTTTTGGACTTTTGAGTTAGCTCCAACAGTTCTGGTTCTAATGTCATTAAATGTCTTGTTGGTAAAAGCTCAGGTGTGTGTAAGCATGCGTGTTACAGCATGTCTAAATGTGCACACACACACACCCCCATCCGGTAGTTGCATGGGAGTAATTTAGATTTAATCTTTTTAAAGACCTTTTAATGGTTTTTTGTGTCACAAGTCCCTCAAGCAAAACACAGATCTATTTTCAGCCAACATCAAATGGTGAAGGGAAAACTCGCATTTCCAGATAATCTAATATTTTCCAGCTCTTCCATCTGTGTAGAGTACCAGCATGTTTGTCCTTGGCTATGACTTTTCTTTGCTGTTTTTGTTGCATCTGACTTCAATATTCTTTACCCGGGGCTAAACCACTTTTGGGCATATAAATGTTTGACCCTGAAACTTCATGAAGAGTCAAAGTAACCAAGCTCTGACATTCGACTTTTTTACACTCCTTGCTGATCTTCAATATTCAATTCAATTCAATTCAATGCAGTTCAATTAGTTTAACGCCAAGACACACCCAAAGTTGTCTCAGGGCACTGTTCAAAAACATTCACATAGTCAATTAGTAAAGTTATCCATCTAGGGAAGCCAGGAGAATGCATTGAACCTTCATTTTGTCACCCTCTCCCATCCTTAGCAATATATGCAACAAGATGGTGGGTAAGGGCACAGCTCATTCACATTGTTTATCCATTTGTTTATTGATTGTTTTTGTGCATTTTTTTTGCAAACTAACTACTTTCACATACTTTGTGTTCTTTTTAGTCATTTGTTTATCAACTTCTTTAGCTAATATGGCATGCTATAGATGGGTGCTATGTATTGGCATCAGAAGCATTTGCGTTCTTTCCCCAGACAATTTTGAATAAAGTAGATGCCATTTCCTGTATTCTGGTATATTTTAACTGGTTGTTAAACATCTACTTACATATGTAAACATTTGATTAAATAACTATTTTAGAGACCAACAAGAAGTAGCTGGACTAACAGCTCTCAGAGAGTCAGAGTCAGAGATTCTTTATTGTCATTCGCACCTCATGTGGTACATGTGGTGGAGCGAAATTACGTACACAGGGTCCCAGTTACATCCAACAATAAAATGTATAAGAAAAACAGTAATAAGATATAAGATATGAACTAAGAAAAACAACTAAATATACACTAAGCACTCATAACATAAAACATTGAACGTCAGCACAAACATGAACATGAGTCTGTGTGAGCGGATGTGCACGCATGAACACATCAACGTTGAAACAGATCAGCAGCAACATGAAACAGATCAGCAGCAACATGATGTGATTTTCACAGTGATTATTCTGGTTGGAGATTCATGAGTCTAACAGCCTCAGGGTAGAAGCTGTTCCTCAGTCTAGTGGTTCTACACTTAATGCTCCTTAACCTCCTTCCTGAGGGGAGTGGGGCAAAAAGTGTGTGTGCTGGGTGAGTGAGGTCCTTCATGATGCAGGTAGCCCTGTTCCTGCATCTGGAGGTGTAGATGTCTGTGATGGTGGGGAGGCTGACTCTGACAGTCTTCTGTGCAGCCTTCACCACTCTCTGCAAAGCTTTTCTTTCTGCAGCTTTTCTGCAGCTCCTTGTGTAAATGGAAAACCTGGCTTGGGTTAAACTGAATTCTAGTTCAGGCCATATCTTAACTGAAGTCCACATTTAGAGAATTGTTGGTTTAGATTAAAAATAAAAATGTAGATATTTCAAATGAAAATGACAGTTCTTGAATTACTATTTGTTAGTCTAAAAAAGTGAAGATCATGAAAGTTGGCTGGATAATTTTTGCCATTGTTTCTGTGGTCTATTTTTTTCTCGCTCTTTGACTGAGTTCCACATTTTCTGCATGTATGGTAAGGCTTGGGGGAACTTGTTCCTCTCAGTCTTTTCCCTCTGGTTGTCTTTTCATTCACTCTGCTTTCTATCTGCTGCTCTATCTCTCTCTCAATTTTCCTCTTGTCTACTTCAAGAAGAAGCAAAATTCTAACCTCCTGACACAGTAAATCTACTTTCTGTGGAAGCAAATCAGTGTGTCTTTTCACCCTCTCCTCTTCATCTAAGCCTTCCCTTAACCTCCCCACTTTTTTCCCCACTTCACCTCCTCACTCCCTTCCTGACAGCAAGGCTATGACCTCCACAACTTTTCCATATCACAAGGAGTCTGTCATGTCAGGGCAGCCCAGAGTTAGAGCTCCGTCCCCTGGGGACGGCGTTGACAATGGACAGGCTGAGGCTGGACATTACCTGAATACTAAGTATGGGATACCTGCATGGCAGGATGTTGCAGCCAAGGTTGACAATATTTTAACAACTCACTTTTATAGCTTTCCAACCATTACACTGCTATAAATGTTCTATAACTGTTTGGATCTGATCTGATTGTAGTCTTCTTCCATGAATTGATCACCAAGTCAAACCAACAACTTACACATCTGTTGTAACAATGGTTGATAAGAAAGAAGACAAAATTGTGGCGAAATAATTTATTTTGGTGCAGCAACAAATAGCAAAACAAAACAAAATGAAAGTTGTTGGTTTTTTTTCTCCAAAATAGTTATGTGAATGCCGAGTCCTGAATGGTTTTGTTGAAAGATGCTGAAGAAGCTGAGATTTTGAGTAGCTGAACTGTCAGTTGAATTTGATTAGATGAAGTTTTAGCTTAAAATAGTTGGATGTCTGATGGAATTTGCTAGAAAATCTGAAGCTTAGCTGGATGCTAAAAGTAGCTAAATTAGAGCTGAAGAATAAAAGCAGCAATAGGCTAGATACAATATAAAATAGTAACTATTCAACTAAAAGTTGAAAGAAAAATGTCAGCTAAAAGCAAAAAATGGCATAAAACATAAATGCTAAAAATCAAAAGTTTGGCTTGAAACCTCTTCTTTCAGCTGTTCCCTCTTCAGGGGTCTCCACAACGAGTCATCCTCCATCTCTCTCTGTCCTCTGCATCCTCTGTCCTCACTCCAACTACCTCCATGTTCTCTCTAACTCCATCCATATATCTCCTCTTTGACATTCCTCTGTCTTTTTCCAGGCAGCTGCATTTCTAACATCCTTCTACAAGTATACCCACTGTCCCTCCTCTTGACATGTCCAAACCATCCCAGTCTGACCTCTCCAATTTTATCTCCCAGTTGTTCAACCTCTGCTGTACCTCTGATGATGTCATTTGTAATCTTATCCATCCTTGTCAGTTCAAAGGAGAACCTCAATATCTTTATTTTTGCCACTTCCAGTTCTTTGTCCTGTCTTTTTGTCCATGTCTCTGTCTCCAGACCATACAACATAGCTAGTCTCACCACCGTGTTGTAAACTTTTCTTTTGACCTTTGCTTACACTTTTTTGTGGCAAATTACTCCTGAAACTTTTCTCCATCCACTCCATCCTGCCTGGAATCTCTTTTTTTCACCTCTTTACCACATTCCCCATTTTCATGGACAGTGGACCCCAAGTACTTGAAGTCATGCACTTTTGTTACTTCCACTCCTTGTAGCCTCACTGTTCTCACTGTTCCACCTGTCTCCTTCTCATTTACACATATATACTCTGTCTTACTACAGCTGACTTTCATTCCTCTTCTTTCAAGTGCATACCTCCACCTCTCTAAGTTCTCTTCCTCCTGTTCCCTGTTCTCACCACAGATCACAATGTCATCTGCAAACAGCATAGTCCATGGAGATTCCTGCTTGACTTTATCAGTCAGCCGGTCCATCATCAGAGCAAACAAGGAGGGGTTCAGAGCCGATCCTTGATGCAATCCCACCTCCACCTTGAAGCTATCCGTCACCCCTGCAGCACATCTCACCACTGTCCTGCTGTCCTCATACATGTCCTGTACCAGTCTAACATACTTCTCTTCCATTCCAGATTTCCTCATGTAATACCACACCTCCTCCCTTAGCACCCTGTCATATGCTTTTTCTAAATCTACAAAGACACATTGGAGTTCTTTCTGACCTTCTCTGTACTTCATCAGCATCCTCAAAGCAAAATGGCATCTGTGGTGCTCTTTCTTCACATGACACCATACTGCTGCTCACAAATAGTCACCTCTCGTCTCAGTATTACTTCCAAAACTCCCCTGTAGTTGCTACAACTCTGTGCATCACCCTTGTTCTTCAAAATGGGCAGCAGCACACTTCTCCATTCCTCGGGCATTTTCTGACCCTCAAATATACCACTGAAAATGTGAGGCAAAAATCTCATTGCCATCTCTCCAAGTCAATTCCTAACCTCCAATGGTAATCAGGTCCTACTTGATTCCCATTCTTCATTCTTTTTAGAGCGTTCTGGACTTCACCCTAGAGGATGAAATTTTTTCAGGAGTACTGCGGGTCATGGGATTCCGGCGGGATTCCGGCAGGAACGGAGTCAGCCTTATTATAACTCACGTGACCAGGGCGTGACTGGACTGAAACTTAACAGGAGCAGACAGGAGCAGGAACCAACCAATAAGCAAAAAAAAGCACATTAAAAAAAAAGGGACAGGCGCAGCTATTTTTTAGTTTTCTTTCAATAAGCTTTCACTTTAACACAAGTCAAAAGAACTACATTGCCCAGAAGTCAACAGTGTTCTACCAGCTGCTTTTCACAGAAAGGGCGGGAGGAGCAACAAAGTCACCAGCAAAGAAACCGAGTGGCTGAAAATAGTTTGCAATGCAAGGTAAGAAGTAACTGTCTATTAAACTCACAGAAACAGCAAGAAAGTGTCAAAAAACCCTGAACTTTGAGAGTTGTGTGTGTGTTGGTGCAAGCTGTGTTGCTTAAAGTGTTAGTCTCAGCTGCAGTGCGGCGCTGCGGTGGGAGTTGGACCTTTACCGCCAGGAAATAAACAGACTCAGTAGCGCATTTTTCTTCACGTTGTCCCTTTTCATTTAAAAATTATGTTCTGCTTTGCTATGTGGGTTTTTAGGTTAAAATCTTCATTATCTGTTGCTGTTTGTAATGTAAAAAAAAGAACAGAACTCTTCCTGGTTAAAGTGCACGCATTCTCCGGTAAAATAATATCCCCATTTTTATATGAAAGACTGGTTACATATATATTATAATTGTTTTAGTTTTAGATTTAAGATATGATGTGTACAATTATGTTGTTGTGTTAAATTTTAGGCCGAGTTGATTTTTCTCAGTTCATTTCCTCACACCGGGGGCGATTCTAGAAGCCCTTTATAGGGGGCTTAGCCCCCCAGTGTTGACAATGGCTCCTGGCTTAAACAACGCAGTGGGTATTAGCATTAGAATTATTGTAGGAGGGACATAATGGTGCAAGGTTTGTGGGTCCTTCCCCATAACTTTTTGAATAAATTAGCTATTTCCTGCATTCTGGTGTATTTTAACAGGTTTTAAAACATCTGTGTTTACCTACATAAGTAAATACTTGATTCAATAACTGTTTTAGAAAGCATGGCACAAGAAGTAACACTAAGCTTTTTCTTTGTCTTTAATTATTTTTTTTATTTTTTTTACCTAACAGGAAGCTGTTAGCTCTGAAAGCAAGCTGTAGCTTTGGACACAAAGACCCTTGTCACACACTTCAAAAGAGCAGGTAAGATACATAAAATCTTGTAATCTCTGCCTGGTGAGGCTGCTTAAATAATTATAAAATATGATAAGTGAAATAAATAAAGAAAAACTGAGCTACTGTAATTTATAATTGCAAAGGTCACATTTTCTTGACTTAATTTCACTTGTAAATCTCTTTTTGTTAAAATATTTTTTTCCAAAAGAAAGGCCAAAAAATTGCAATTTGTAGTCACTGTAACCTTATTTTAACTTGTGCACAGTCTTCTTTCAATTTTAGGTTACAAAAGGTGCAGGACTGGTCACTGGCCTGCAATGGTCCAGTGTGTAAATGATGCTCTGAAGTCTGGTAAGCTGCACAACATCCTGCTTCGCCGAAACGAGCTCGTTACCTCAACCACATAAATTGTGAACTTTTTGAGGACGTCGTCCAATGTATAATAATGCTTTTAAACATTTCTATTTGTTGAGTTCTCTTGCTTGGTACATTTTATTTTCTTTTTTTTTTTTTTTTTCTTTTTGTTGTTTAAGCAATTTAAAACATGACAGCAATGCCACTGGTTAAAGGAAAGAATTGTTCAGTAGATTAGTAAAATGTAACTTATTTGTTGTTTGGGTTCTTTCATCTAAGATAGACATGATGTGACCCATTTACTGTTTTTGATTTTTTGTTTTTACTGTAACTGACCTTCAAAGATCTAGAAACAGGGACTCAACAGCTGATCCCTCATAGAAAAATTATATGGACTACAGGCCATGTATTATTTGTTTTGTGCCCTTTAGTGAAGGTTTTTGTTTGGATTAATAAGGCAATAAATGTCTCCATATTTCACCACAGATGAACTGTTCCTGTTGCCATATCTTTTGAAATAAAACTGCAGAACACAAAGTAATTTAAAAATGATTGGGTAGAAGATTAAATCAAATTCAATGTTTTTCCTAAAAATTAAATGAGAAAAAAACAGGAGCAGGACAGGAGTGGGAGTGATTCTGAACAGGAGCAGGAGTCATGTTACCAGGAGTGGGACAGGACAGGATTATTATTATTTTTACTCTGGACCAGGATTGGGACAGGATTTTTTTTTTTTTTTTTTTTTTTTTTTTTACTCTGGACTAGGATTGGGACAGGACAGGATTTTTTTCTGTGGGACCAGGACAGGAGTGAAAATTCAATCCCATGTTATCCTCTACTTCACCCTCACTTATCTTTCCCACTTCTTGGTCCACAGTTTCTATGACCTTTACTCTTCTTTCTTTTTCTTTCTCTTCATTCATTAGCTCCTCAAAGTACTAACTTTGGCTTGAAACTAAAGTAGCAAACTATAAAAAAAATTAATGAAATAAAAGTGCTGAATTTTTCATAAGCTAAAACTGAACATAAATGGACTGTACTTATATAGCGCCTTTCTATCCTATCAAGATACTCGAAGTGTTTTCCACCACAATCTGTGTCATCATTTACCCATCCATACTCCTCGAGGCTCAATGGGATTTACCTGTCTAAATAAAGGTTGAATAAATACAGCACTCTGCTATATCTATACAAAGAGTAATCGGTGCTTTATCACATTCATACACTGATGGGACACACATCGGAGGCAATGAGAGGTTCAGTGTCTTGCCCAGGGACACTTTGGCATGTGACTGCTGGTGAAATCGAACCCCCGACTCTTGCATTGGAGGACGACTGCTCTAACCACAGCCACAGTCGCCCCAGAATAACAGAAGCTTAATGAAGAAGAACAAATGCACAAATGAGCAAAAAGAAGCTGAATGTAGAACAAAGAAGCTAAAAGGAGCAGAAATAAGTTGAAAAGAGCAGAGCTAAAGCATAAACAGCAGAATAATTTATTTACCTGTAATTTTTATACGTCTTGTTTGGTGCATTGGTTGCAGCTCCAGCTGCTAGTGCAGGACAGGTAAACAGGGCAGGACAGGTGAACAGGGCAGGACAGGTGAGGTGTAGACACCACAGGATGCTTGGTCCATTTTTCACCAATAACTATTACAGTTTCAAACCTGAACTTTGGTCTGGTAACTATTGTTCTTCTCAGCATTTGAGCCAGTGGTAATACTGGGGGCTTGTCTATTATTCCTAGATTTAGAGTTAATTGTTTAGCTTGGTATTGTAGTGGACTAGGCCCATGTCAAAAACTAAGTCTAAGGTCAAAAATCTTGACCTTAAGAACCTTGGGGGACAGGAACTGTCATTTCATTGATTTGAATCCAGAAATACAGGTTCACCCATCCTGAGACTTTCTCTCTTGAAGATTCAAGTGAAAAGAACACTCTCTGTTTTATTATCATTACTATTTTACAAATGTTGATAATCAAAGTGTCTTAGTTCAAACCATTTTAGATGTTGCAGTGAACTAATCAATTTTATTAACTGTGTAATGATTTTTTCTCACGCAAAAGTTAGAACTCATGTCAAAGCTGTTACAGAGTAATTATGCCTTTTCTGATTTCTGCTTTTGAATGAGCAAGTGTAAGTTGGTCCAAGGTTGGAGTCAAACGCAAAACAAGTTGTTGGCATGTTTTTAGAATCCTCTCAGACATAAATATAGAGGTTTTTGGCACCTGTTTCTGAAACGCGCCAAAACAAAACTCTCTCTGTCTGTGAGAACATTTCTGATCTTTCCATAACAATTCTTGCTGTCTCCTAACCTCTTACGTCACAAAACACACCCCGTCTGGTCGGTTCTGACCAATGGTAATACTCCCAAAAGTGAACCGGGAAACAGCTCTTTAAAATGTCAGTACTTCCTGGTTTACTCAGTTTTCTACTGGGTTCTGCTAGAGTTCTGCTAGAGAGTTCTGGTAAAGTTCTGGTGCAGGCTCTGCTCGAGATCTGTAAACTACGCAGTTCTATTGAGACGGGATGATCCTGACATGACAACAGAGCTCTTCCGAGTTCCATGGGAATATAACACTTTCACTCGCCACTACTTCTGACGAGCTACAGCCATACTAAGGAGACGCTGGACAGGTAGCGTTAACGGAACACCATATCTGCTGATTATCATCAGAAAGGTAATGGGTCAAGTTTCCTACCAAGCGTACCGAGGCGAGCTGGGTTTCTGATGGAGAGTGTCGGTTCTGGTGAACACTTACTTCCCCTCACACACCCTCTTACTCCCTCTTAACTTCTTTCATCTTTAAACTTTTCTCTCAAGTAGAAATTCTTCCAGATATTTTAGAAATGTCTGTGTAAAATGCTCACCCACATCCATGTGGGTAAAAGATCATAGTTGTACAGTTTTCATAAATGTCTGTGGTGAAGCAACGGAAAAATCATGGCCGTATGATTTTTCCTGATTGATTGCTTATGTTGTTATTTTCATAATTTGCCAAATTAATGTAAATGTTTGATGTTAAACTTTGATTCTGTAAATAAATGACCGCATTCATTTTGATGGGTCAAAGATAAATGACGTCTCACGTTTGCATTTCATTAAATTCAATGCACGTTTTATTCAGTCCAGAAAAATGAGGAATCCGTGTTAATTGATGAATATATCTGAGCATCTGTTCATCTACAGTATTAATTAGGACATTTTTTTTTCTGCTCTAAAAATTTAGGCTTAGAGCTAGAAGTGGATGCAAAAGAAAAGAAGCAGTTCCAGCATGTACACCTTGAATGTGAAAAACAAGATTCCTCATTAGAGAGAATTAAAGGAGTTAGAACAGAAAGCTCAAGCAAGCACAGCTTATTTCCAACAGTCTTAGGTTTGATGTTGGAAAAAACGTTCATTAGGTCCTTGCATTTAATGAGAAAGACATCGGGGGTGAGGGACAGGAATTTATTAGGAGTGCGTGGCCAAAAGACTTCTGAACTATTCTGCTTCTGCGAGTGTTTGTTGGTGAAGCTCAGGAGGCATAACCTTCTGTTGTCCATAACAGCTGATTACCACAATCTGTATTTGATGCTGATAATCAGAATCAGAATAAGCTTTATTATCACTGTATAGAAATACATTGACATTTTGTTCGTACAGACGTCCAAAAGATGCGGAGTGCAAAAGATGCGCGGAGTGCACGTTGCAGCTGCTCCTTGAGAGTGCAGCCCCTTATCCTTTTTCAGAATACTTTGTAGATAGAAAAGGGAAAAGGGCTATGTGGATAGGATAATGGTATGGCAAAAAAGATCTCTTCACACCTTGTCCTTATCAGGACATGATTTAAGACATCAAAAAACTACAAGCAAGCACATTTATAACAGCTGAACCAAGTTTCAACTCTGGACTGTTGATTGCTAAATGATGATTCAGGTGACATCATCTGAGTTTGAAAGAGAGAGACGTATCTAGAATAATCTTGTGTTTTTGTCTTTACTTATCTCATCACAGCACTATTGTGGTTCCTACTCCAGACCTGAACCTTGTTCTTCTGCTTTGCTCCTCCATGGAGTTATCCATCTTCCTCAGCTTGCAAAAGAAACAGAGAAAAGATTTGACTGACTCAGCCTTCAGCCAACCTGACTTACCAGACACTCTCCCTCCTTTGCATGGGCTGCATAGCTGGAAATCACTCATGTAACCTTGAACCTCCTTCTTAACCTCCACTCAAGTTCCTGACCATGACAAAACTTGAGCATCTTGAAAGCTGATGTCTCATCACTTTATGTGAAACCTGAGGGACCTTGTCTACTGGAGTCAGTTATCGTTGTAGTTTTCCATTTTGTCTTTGAGCTGGACAAAGGTAAAGGTTAAAGGTTTTTAAATCACCACTTGAATTTAACTGTTTAAATCAGGTTCAGGTCATTCAGAGTAATTACTTGATGCCAAAAACTTAGACTATTGTTCATAAAATCTATTTTAGTTGCATTTTGTAGTGTTGATTTTTTTATAATTATGTTTAATTGTTTACTATCAACCTTAAAAAGTAAATTTAGTCTTTGTTACTAGTAAAAGGCATGTTGTAAGTGCCCTACAATGAAAGGATTCACTCTCTCATAAGGAACGGTGAATAAAAATTACTGATTTCCCATAAGATACAGTTCTATCTGTTATTGGTCCAATAACTAGATCTGGCGTCCCTTCTAATGAGAGCATAAATTATAGAAATGTGCTCATTACTTACATTATCTGATACAATAAATCTCTGTAAATTAAACTGAAGCTCAAAGAATCTTGCACACAGAGCAACAGGCCAAGAAGACAACATGTATTAGTCATTTGAAAAGTATTTAGTCTCCAAGCTTAAATTGACCTGATTTGCCATGTCACGCTCACATGACCACTTTTTGCAAACATATTTCTTATCTTGTGAGCTTCTAATATGATGATCTAAAGTCTCAGAAATTCAGTAGTAATTGGGACAGGGTTTTTTTTCCCTAAGGAATCAATGGATCGATAATCAATGAGGCACATTAGTCCATCACTTTTCAGTACTGCTGCACTTTTTCAGGACAGCGTTAAAGACAGGAGGGAATGGAACTCTTTCAAACCAACCAAATGGAGGAATTGTTGTATTGACTAGAGATTTAAAGACAGATCTGTCCAGTAAACCACAGGGAAAATTTATCAGTTTACCTGCAGGAGCTTCTGCTGCTTCAGAAAATCTGTGGTTAATGTTTTCAAGCCTCAGTTAAGCTCGATTCATACAAGCCAGACAGTCAGAACTCTGTTCTCATTGTGCACAGAACCCGTTTAGTGTACAAGCTCCTGGTTGAGATTTTTTTTTCTCACAGAGGTGTACACCAAGTATTGAGAGATTGGTCAGAACTTTGTGTGTGCATTTGTGCAGAAAAGCAGCTAAACTACACTACTCTCATTTAACGTCAACTGCTCTGCTGAGGATCAGATGGCCGAGGCTGTTAGAAAATACTTTACAACTGTTCCAGAAAAACGTATAAAGATACTCAAAAACTCTTAAAATAAGGTAGCACAATTTTAGTGCACGGAGGAGACAGGTGGTTCTTCTGTGCTGACCGGTAGGGAGTACACCTCAGCCGGGCAGTGGAGAGACAAGCCCCCATACAGTCAGTCGGAAACAGTGGTGGTCTCATTAGGACTAATTTACAAATTAGAGTTTTTCCTTGGTTAACAACAGAAATAGCAGATCTCTCTCTCACACACTTTCTCTCTTTCTCTCTCTTAAGTTATTTGCCTGGCTAACAAAATAGATGTTCAGGTCACATGCATGAAGGTAAAAATTAAAAAGAAAATGACTGGGTATCATACCCATTCTCCCCTTTGGTCTCTCCTGTTGAGAAACAATTATCTGGGGGTTTTTCTGTCCAAATTATCAACATTTTGGTCCTTGAAAGAGTGTTCCTTATCTTGAACTGTAGCTCTCGTCTTGAACAGCT
The DNA here is from genome assembly GCF_014905685.2 of Nematolebias whitei. Taxonomy (NCBI): domain Eukaryota; kingdom Metazoa; phylum Chordata; class Actinopteri; order Cyprinodontiformes; family Rivulidae; genus Nematolebias; species Nematolebias whitei. The sequence goes on from NC_056500.1 coordinate 26,388,459, forward strand.
GCTCCCCTGTGTTGAACTATGCGTCTGTGCAGAGGCTGTTCAGAACATTCCTCGCTGCCCTGAACTGCAGACACCACCGAGCAGTTTGGGTTTGTGGGTTTGGCCCTTTGGGATGAATTGCCTTTGTCTGCAAGTCCTGTTACAACAGTATATTGCCTTGCATTTAGGGAAGAACGTTGTAGGAGTGGTACGCAAGTATGACATGTCAAGGAATTATTTTAACAGCAAAAGGCAGCATATGTTTATACCTAACAGCACAAAATTCAGTTCTACCATTAAAGTACATAGAGAGCAAAACAGATACTTTGGAAAGCTCAAAATAAGCTGCTTACTGCAAGAATAGAAAGGTCTAAAATGGGCAGAGGTGAGCACAAACATATTCTATGCTAATTCAATCTAGACTTGATTGAGTTTTCTTTTTTCTAATAAGAACAGTGACATGAATTCATACCGACTGTCATGAGTCACATTTAATCTGAACTGTGCAGCTATTTTGTATATGGACTAAAGTTTATCACATGGGAGTGGTTTCATTCTACTTCTGTTTGTTTGCTACTGATACTGGATATTCAGGCAGTTATAAATGGTACCAGCTCATTGGCTCTAAGACTAAAAAACAATTAGAATAATTAAAATTTCTACTTTGCATTTACTGCAGTTTTTACCCACTAAGACCGAGACCTAACTTGTTAAAGAGAGACAAAAAAGGAACATTACACATAAAGAGACAGAAATGTGCTTATTAAATTTTCAAGAAATTTTGGTTTAATTAGAATAACTAAGTTATCAGCTTTGTGTGCATGAAGTGCAAAGCTGCATGTTTATTTGTATTTTATTATATTTTTTACTGTGATTTTTATGTAAATTATTAGAAAACCCACATCAACCAACTACCGGTATACAGCATTAAGTATTTGCTTTGCTGGCTGAAGGAAGAGTCCACCTATCCAACTTTACGCTCACACATGCACATTTGTAAAATGGGTTTTCTGATAATTAGCTTTGGCCACATCTCCTTGCACTAGTATATTTGTGCAGACACACACACACACACACACACACACACACACACACACACACACACA
>NC_056500.1:26389553-26389852 GCF_014905685.2 Nematolebias whitei
ACACACACACACACACACACACACACACACACACACACACACACACAGCCTTGTTTATATCACCTAGTTGGGACTCAAGACAAGGCCATGCTTTCTGGGAACCTCCCTTTCTGAAGGTAATACAGCTCTGCAAAAAATCATGTAGCATGCTAGAGGGGCAGGGAACAAAGAGGGCACTTTGAATTTACAATAAGACAAAGTAGAGTTCCCAACTTGACAAGAACCTGCTTACTGGGGACTTCTCAGGTTTTTAGTACTGAGTGGGGTAATACATACACACTTGTCAGGTTTTCAGTACT
>NC_056500.1:26419852-26448927 GCF_014905685.2 Nematolebias whitei
AGGTCTCTCTTGAAAATGAGTTCTCGTGGCTCAATGAGATTACCTGTATAAATAACGTGTAAATGAAATAAATAAATAAAAATTAAGTTTATGGTGAACTACCATGAAATGCAATAAACAGTAGTTAACTGTTAAGTTTTTTTAGTATTAAAACAACAAAATACATTGACAACTTAAATATGCAGTGCATAACTTGTAAATTAATCAAAATCAATGTTAGACTGCATAACATATCAGGCATATTAAACATGTTATCTTTCTTTTGCTTTTAAAATGTTGATTAATGAGTTTATAACACTTCAACATTTATTATTTTAACCAAAAACAACTTATAGTAGCGTTAACATGGCTTACTATGAACTGCATGTATTTTTAATGAACCAATTTGATTTAGAATACAAAAAGCACATCCTTTATCATTGTAGAGTTAATTCTAACCTTGTAAAATGATACAGACCTTTAGCATTAGCTCGGTTATCATTTTTATTCTTACCATACCATTTTATTTATAGAGCACTTAAAACAACGACAAGGCCAACCAATGTGCTGTACAGACAGAACAACAGGTAACACACAAAGCAAAATACAAAATGAAGTAAATCAGAAATATTGACAAAAACAATGCAGATAATGATGACAAACCAGTGTGGAGCGTACAGGTTCAAACAGATCATCTCGTGTTGAAAGCTACCGAATAATAGTGGGTTTTAAAATGGGACTTGAAAACCGAGAGGGAGCCTGTCTGACAAGCAGAGGTAACTCGTTCCAAAGTCTTGGTCCTGCTACAGAGAAGGCCCTATCCCCTCTGTGCTTAAGACGAGTTCCTGGAACTGTGAGGAGCAACTGGTCCACTGACCTCAGGGAACGTGGTGGGACATACAGTTGTAGCAGATCAGAGAGATGGGGGGGGGGGGGGGGGGAGAGACACTGTTCAGTCATTTGTAGACATACAGGAGTATTTTGAACTGGATTCGAAAGTGAACCGGTAACCAGTGCAGTGAGGACAAAACTGGTGTAATGTGCTCTCTTTTGCCTGTACTGGTTAAAAATCGGGCTGCTGCATTCTGGACCAGTTGTAGTCGTGCAATGGAGGTCTGACTGATACCAAACAGGAGAGAATTGCAGTAATCAAGCCTAGATGTAATGAATGCATGTTCTTATTTCTATCAGTACAATTATGTAAAACACACCAAAGCAATTAAATCATTAGGACAAAGTCCAACAAACTCCCAAATTGGTTTATTCAGAGACATATCTCAGTATCTGGCAGTTTAATATTTAACTTATCTAAACATTAGCCGCAAGCTAAGTGAGCTCAACTGAGTTATTCACTCAACGGGATTTCCACAAATATTACGCAACAAGTGGTCACCTCGGTCTCTCACTGGGATTTCCTCAGATAATTCTCAACGAGTAGTCACTTCTGTCACTCATAGACAGGTTGTAAGGTCCACAGTTTGGTCGGTCAGTGCACGTGTAAAGAGCATGCATCATACTAAAGGGAAAAATTACCAACTCACATTGGTTAAATTCAACTCAGTATAAACCGAGTGCCCTCTGCTGGACCCTCCCAGTATCACAACCTAAATTACAGATATGGGTTCAGTAGCACAATGTTTCATGTGGGTTACATGTGCTTAGGGTCATTGTTTTGCTGCATGACCCACCTTCTCTTGAGATTCAGTTCATGGACAGATGTCCTGACATTTTCCTTTAGAATTATCTGATATAATTCAGAATTCATTGTTCCATCATTGATGGCAAGCCATCCTGGCCCAGATGTAGCAAAACAGGCCCAAACCATGATACTACCACCACAATGTTTCACAGATGGGATAAGGTTCTCAGGAATGCAGTGTTTTCCTGTCTTCAAACATAACACTTTTCATTTAAACCAAAAAGTTCTATTTTGGTCTTATTCATCCACAAAACATTCTTCCATCAGTCTTCTGGCTTGTCCACATGATCTTTATCAAACTGCAGACAAGCAGCAATGTTCTTTTTGGAGAGCAGTGACTTTCTCCTTGTAACCCTGCCATACACACCATTGTTGTTCAGTGTCCTCCTGATGGTGGACTCATGAACATTAACATTAGTCAATGTGAGAGAGGTCTTCAGTTGCTGAGAAGTTACTCTGGGGTCCTTTGTGACCTCTGGGAATGATCTTTGTTGGTCCACCACTCCTGGGGAGGGTAACAATAGTCTTGAATTTCCTCCATTTGTACACAATCTGTCTGACTGTGGATTGGTGGAGTCCAAACTCTTTAGAGATGGTTTTGTAACCTTTTCCAGCCTGATGAGCATCAACAACTCTTTTTCAGAGGTCCTCAGAAATTTCCACTGTTCGTGCCATGATATACTTCCACCAACATGTTGTAAAGTTCAGACTTTGATAGATCCTGTTCTTTAAATCAAACAGGGTGCCCACTAGGGGTTGAACGAGTATATAATTTTTAAACTCGACATTAACATAATAAAACCAGAGTAGAACTTGAGTATTTGATGATGTCATAGATCTCAAGATACAAAAATAAATTAATAAATAAAACCGCAAAAAAACGGTAACTATTTACAAAAAAAAAGACCAACAAAACATTGGGAGCGTATATTATGCTCCTACCATTTATAATACTGCAAATAAGTCACAGGAAAAACTAAACAGTTATTATTATTAAACTGCAAACGTGAAGAAATGCAGCACGTCAAAAACGAAACTTAAACCAAAACCGTTTCTGGTTCGGTGGATTGGACCCGGTGTTACACCATACTCTGTGACCTGCAACAGTGCAACACCGCCCCCTACGGTCATACGGTGGTCACATAATATGACGTCACTACGGATACTCGACGTAACATTTTTATCATCGATAGATGTCCTAGCAATCGATGTGTAGATTACTCGAGTGCTCTGTTAATGCCCTAGTGCCCACACACTCCTGATCATCATCGTATTGACTGAGAACACCTGACTCTAATTTCACCTTCAAATTAACTACTAATTCTGGAGGTTCACATACTTTTATAACTCACAAATATGTAATATTGGATCATTTTCTTCAATAAATAAATGACCAAGTATAATATTTTTGTAACTGGGTTCTCTTCATCTACTTTTAGGACTTTTGTGAAAATCTGATGTTGTTTTAGGTCAAATTTATACAGAACGATAGAAAATTCTAAAGTGTTTGCAAACTTTCAAGCACCACTGTACATTAAATACCAAACACAAAAATTAAATCAATATGCAAATTAAAGCTGAAAACACTCTACTGGTGCATCACTGTGTTGCCTACTAACATCCAGTTTTAGAATAAGAGTAGATGAGAGAGTTGGATTTTGGCTCTCATCTGAATTAAGAGCTTTTATGTTTCCTACAGGCAAAGTATGATTTTAAAGTGGTAGTAAAACATGACCAAGACAATAAACAATAAAAAACTACAATAGGTGCAGTAAGTAGACTACAATAAGTGCACTGCATTAGGAAAATACTTAAACATAAACAACCAAAGTTGATTTATTAGCCTTTTATTTTATTGTTAACTCAAGTATTTTAAAATATTATGTAAATTGATTGCACTTGGTGCTTGTGGAACAAAGGAGCATTTATAGCTTTAAGCTTTGGCTCTAGAATCTCTATATCTCTGTCCTGTTGTGTTGCCAACTCCTCAGTCAGGAAGTTAGCGTTTGGCTTTCCTAAAATGTGTTTACTTACATCACATCACTTAATTTGCCTAATTGACCATGTGCATGTAATTGTTTTAGACTCTGTAGAAATGAGGTATAGCATTGTGGCCACGAAAAAAGCAAATAACTAATGAAATATGTTTAGGACTCTAACTCCAATTGCAAAAATGCAGAAATGTTTTATTAGATGTAACATAAGTAAAAGTTGTACAAATTTGATAAACCCTTAATTTATTTGCAATGGAACACAGTAAACATGAAATGTTAAGAACATGTACAAATTTTATGAAAAAATATTGTAACTGAATTCTTTTTGGCAGCAAAACAAAATAAATGAGGCCAGGGCAACAGAAGGCTGTAAAATTAAGTGGTAAAATAAGAAACACGTGGAGGAGCATATTTACAACTAATTAGGATTATTTGGTTAACAGGTCAGAAAGAGGTCTGTGTACAGTATGTATATTTCAACTGCACCATTCTGCAGGGGTCATCACAGCAAGTGGTCACATTAAAGATTTGGCAGTTGTTTCACACAGGATGCCCTTCCTGACACAACCTGTGTTTAAACCCACAATCTCAGAAATACAATACCACCGAGCTACCACAGCCTAATTAGAAAGGGGACTGGATATAAAGAGTATTTTAGAGGAACTGAATCTCTTAGCAGTAAAGAAGGGCAAGATGCATCATGTTCAAGGAAAGTCTTGCAAATTTAAGTACGAAAAGGCTAAACCCAAAACTGCATTCATGCAAATAGCATGGCTTCAAGGTAGGGAGGTCCAGGAGCTGGACTGACATGTCTGCAGTCCAAACCTCTCATAATTTAAAAACATGTGATGCATCATTAAAAAAAAAAAACATTCAGCAAAGACGACACAGGGCTGTTGAACAGTTAGACTCATCCATCAGACCAGAACGAGACATCATTCCATCCTAAGCCTTCACCAACATGTCTCCTCAGATCCTCCAACAACTGCTCTCTTCAAGTCCTGCAAAACCTTCAAAACTGGTCTCCTCTGGTCTACCAACACCTCCAACAACTGGTCTCCTCAGGTTTTCCAAAACCAGTAACAAATGGTCATCACAGGTCCTCCAACAACTGGTGTTCTTAGATCCTCCAAAACTTCCAATTATTTTCATCAGATCCTCCTAAACCTCCAACAACTTGTCTCCTCAGGTCCTCCAAAAATTTCCAACAACTTTTCTCACCAGATCCTCCAAATACCCCAACAACTGGTCTCATCAGGTCTTCTAAAACCTGCAACAACTGGTCAACTAGGGTTCTCCAACAACTGATCTCTTCAGGTCTACCAAAACTTCCAACAACTGGTCTCCTTAGGTCATCAAACATCTGCTCTCCTCAGGTCCTCCAAAAACTGATCTTTTCATGTATTCCAAAACCTCAAAAAACTGGTCTCCTCAGGTCCTCAAACAACTGCTCTCCTCAGGTCATCCAATACTTAAAAAAACTGCTCTCCTCAAGTCCTCCAAAAACAGATCTCTTCAGGTTTTCCAAAACCTCAGAAAACTGGTCTGCTCTGGTCTACTAAAAACTTCAATTGGTCTCCTTAGGTTCTCAAAAAAATTGCTCTTCTCAGGTCATCCAGAACCCCCCCCCCCCCCAAAAAAAACCCTGCCTTCCTCAAGTCCTCCAAAACCTCCAATTGGTCTTCTTAGGTCTTCCAAAACCTGTAACAACTGGATATCACTTGTCCTCCAAAAACTGATCTCCCTTTGTAGGTTCTCCAAAACCTCCAACAATTCATCACCTCTGGACTACCAAAACATCCAACAACTTGTCTCCTTAGGTCATTCAGCAACAGGTCTCCTCCAGTCCTCCAAAACCTCAAATTACTGGTCTCCTCAGGTCCTCCAAATATTCCAACAACTAATCTCCTCAGATCTTCGAAAACCTGCAACAACTCTTCAAGCATTGCCCTCCAATAACTGACCTCCTGAGGTCCTTGAAAACCTCCAACAACTCATCTTCATCTGGTCTGCCAAAAACTCCAGCTCATCTTCTTAGTTCAGGGGTGTCAAAGTCACTTACAAAAGGGGGCCAAAATTAAAAACTTAGTTCAAACTAGGGGTCAATTTCAAAATTACATCAACTCAAGTCAGAAACCCAACATCTCTTGGTCACATGTTCCTCAACAAGAGTTTGATTGGTCACATTTGACGTTATCTGTTGCACCTTCCACATCACAATCAAAGATTACTAAAATAATTCAAGTGATAAAGGTATTTTACATTTGCCATAGCATCTTGCGGGCCAGAAAAAATGTCAGTGAGGGCCACATTTGGCCCCTGGGCCTTGAATTTGACACATGTGCCTTAGTTCGTCCAATGACAGGTCTCTTCCGGTTCTCCAAAACCTCCAACAATTGCTCTCAGGTCTTCAAAAACCTTAAAACACTGGTCTTATCAGGTCCTGCAAAACCTTCAGCAAATGGTGGTCTCAGGCCTTTCAAGACCTCCAGCAGTTGGTCTCCTCAGGTTCTTCAAAATCCTTTACAGATCGTCTCCTCAAGTCCTCCAATACCTCCAACTAATGGCCTCCTTAAGTTATGTAAAACCTCCAACAACTGATCTCCTCAGGTCCTCCTAAACCTTCAACAAGTAGTGTCCTTGTTTATTTTTGTTAGCCTAAGAAAACCTGCTTTTCATTGAGTTGTGTTTTTAAGCGCAGCAGAGAGAGTGTTAAAAACGGGAAATGTACTTGAAGTTTTAGTTTTAATATTTTATAACCTTTATGAGCAAGTCGACCTTGATCTTAACTCGACTTTGACTCAAACTTGACCTCTCTAAGTGTCTTCAAACAACTGTTAAGTTCATGGCAAACACCAATGCACATGTGTTCCTGTTTTTAGTATTTTATATCACTTTATAATGTAGCTGTTTTTTTTTTAAATATAATTTTCTTTCACTTATTTTTAATTTTATATGTTTTTCTTATGATTGTCTACTGTTGTCATTTGTGTTCTTTGTTTAAAACCGGTCTCTCTTGTAAATGATTCCCCGAGGCTCAATGAGACTAAACTTTATAAATAAAGGTTGAATGTGTAGAAGAACATATGCATGAGATATATTCATAAATTAAACGGATTCTTTCATTTTTCTGGACTGTATATAATGTGCATTGAATTTTAGAAATGTAACGTGAGACGTTAATTATCTTTGACTCACCAACAACAGTGGGTCATTTATTAACAGAATCAAAGTTTAACACATCACACATTTACATTAATTGGCAAAATATGAAAAATAACAACATGGCTAATTTTAGCAAGCTGTACAATTTTGATTAACCACACGGCGGTGGTTGAAAACTTTACACAGACATTTCTAAAATATCTGGAATGATCTCTACTTGATAGAAGAATTTTAAAGATGGAAAGATGAAGTTTAGAGGGAGAAAAAGATGGGTGAGGGGGTTTGTTTATGTCGGCACCAGAACGGCACTCTCCGGTGAGTTCTCAGCTTCTTCCCCAGTACACTTAGGTGGTATAAATCAACTCTTTTACCTGGAGATGTCTCCCTGGTAAGAAGTTCCATTTAACGCACCCTTCCAGCGTCTCCGTAGGAATAGCTGTGAATCGTCCGAAGTAGTGACGTTACTTGTTCGACACAAGTTCACCTCACGAGTGGACTTCACATGAGTGGAGCCCGTCAGAGTTCCACCCAGAGGTGGAAGATGTTATAATCCCATAAGACTCGGAAGAGCTCTGTGGTCATGTCAGGATTTTCCTGTTTCCCAGCACCGGAGTTGCAACGACTGAAGCCGGAGCCTGAAGCGACTGCGTTCTCCTCGACCCCCTTTTGAACTAGGAAGTACCGACATTTTGAAGAGCTCTATTTCCGGTTCATTTGGGAGTTTCTGATTGGTCAATATCGACCAGACAGGGGTGTGTTTTGTGACGTAAGAGGTCACTAGGAGTCAGAAAAAACAGCAAGAATGTTATGGAACAGATTGAAAATGTTTTTAGAGACAGAGAGAGAAATGTTTGGACGAGTTGGCGGAAACCAGGTGCCAGCTTCTCTATTTACGTCTGAGAGGATGTAAAAACAAGACAGCTCGTTCTAACACTTGTCTGCGTTTGACTCCAACCTTGGACCAACTTATGCTGCTCATTCAAAGACAGAAAATCAGAAAATGCATAATTACTCTGTAACAGACCTTAACGTGAATTCTAACTTTGCATGAGGATTAAAAATCATTATTACTGTTTCACAGTTAATTAAAATGATTAGTTCACTGCAGCATCTAAAATGGTTTGAACTGAAAACACTTTGATTATCCAACATTTGTAAAATAGTAATGATAATAGAAAAGAGAGTGTTCTTTCACTTGAATTTTCAAGAAAGAAAGTCTCAGGATGGGTCAACCTGTATTTCTGGATTCAAATCAATGAAATGACAGTTTCTGTCCCACAAGGTGCCTAAGGTCAAGGTTTTGACATCAGGCCTAGTTCACTACAAATGAATAAAAAAAGGCAATAATTCCTCACAAACTGCTTCTCCATCAGTTTACTGCCTGCTGTGTCACATTTTCTACCCTTCTGGTCATAGTTTCTGTTCATGTTTATCATTCTCATCTCCTGTCAACCTGCACCTCTGCCTGCTCACTTAATCACACCCACTCTGCTGAGTCACTGCAAACAGCCCTCATGCAGCTCACCTGTTGTCACCTGTATTTAAACTCCACAGCCTCACTACTCACTGCCAGATTACTGAAAACCTCACCGTGAGTAAATGTCCAACATTCATGGCACAGTCTCGTTTGTCTTCCTGGTTTTGACCTCACGCCTGCTCCACGGATTCCTCGCCTTGCTCTCTGCCTGTCTGTTTTGGATTATCTGCTCTGCTTATGGAAATTACCTCATATTAACAATACTGTGTTTATTGATTCACATTTGAAGCATCTTGGTATTTATCACAAACAAGAAAGTGGTAAAAGCTGAACCTGACGGCTCTGGTGAATCTGAGAGGAATTAATTTTCATCTGGGCATGCTGAATGTCAGAAGTCCTTTGCTTTATTCCCAACATTTGACTAACACAGATTATTACCAGTTCATTTGTTAGGGTTGTTTTTCTTTTTCCTCAGGCTTGTGATGAATTCTTAAATAAATAGGCTTGGTGTACATCTGAGCCTGCAGAACTGCAGTTCTTGAACTCTACTATGTGCTCTCAGAGAGTGTCTAGAGGGCAGCCAGCCTCTGATTACATAATGAACCACTGCCTTAGTAAATCAGACACTAATTACACACAGATTGCGAGAGCACATTGCAGTGCAAATTGCTGCTACCCCGTATGCACATAAATCTAGCTCAGGGTAATTTTGCTATCAGAAGTGTAGATGTGGAATGTAAAATTAAAAATCTTACAAATAGTCCTCTTAAGTAAATATCCCAATCCAAAAGATTTGGTTTGAAGTAAAGAATAAAATAAAGAATCACGAAATACAGTTGTGAAAAGGTATTAGCACCTTTACAGATCTCTCAACCCAATTTTTTGGGGGGGGTCTCTCTTCAGTGACGCTTCACTTTGTCAGCTGTGTTTTTGACCTTCGAATGCTCCAATGGAGGCCGTTTTTTTGCCCTTTGTCTCTACCGATTGTTAAATCATGATCACTTAATTTAACAGAGAGAAACGAGGCCCGGAGAGCTGTAGATGTTCTGGATTTGTTTGAGACTTCTTACATGGGTTGTTGATGGGCTCACATGTTTTTGCTGTTGTTTTTTAAAGGTCTGGCAGTAATCAGGCTTGTAAAATGATTTCAGGTTTTCAAATGATCCCAATTAGTTCATAATTTGTTAAGGAGGACAATTCTTTTTTTGCACAGAGCCAGGTGGATTTGGATACATTTTCCCTCCTTGATGAATAAAAACACTTTTAAAACTACAGTTTGTATTTGGTCTGGTTATATTTGTCTGATATTAACAGTTGTTAAGCCTCCTGCTGCCCTGGGGCCAAAATGACCACAGATAACTCGGGTATTTTGAATCTAGGGCAGCAGGATAGTTAGGTGTGACAAATAAAATGTAAAAGTAGAAGCAGAACTCTGTAAGAGGTCCATGATTAGAAGCGGAGTAACACTCTTTGACAGACTTGAACACATTGCATGCACAGCTGAACAACATGAGTTTAGGGCTGGTGTTTCACTTCATTTTCAAGTGTTTACTAAAACTGGTACCAGTGACACGTTGGCTGTGTCTGTGACCTCCTTTACTAATGTGCAGGAGCCAAACACACTTTTCAGTAATCAAGCCTCTCTGTTCGAGTGCAGACAACAGCCACCATAATTACCTAAACTGTTTCGTAACACCCCTCGCTCACTCACTCTTAAAAATACTGAGAATCTGAAAACTGGCTCAAAAGAAAAGACATAAGCACAGAGAGAGAGAGAAATACTGATGTGGTGAATCAGCGTTTGGGACACTACCATCATTTTTAATATCAAAGCTCTGAATGTTTAAAAATCATTCTCACTATTGAGATCCATTTTTCTACTGTATGATTGTAGGCACTTTATTCATTTCACATTTGTTGTGCTATTTCAACGATTCATAACTGAAAATGTTCGGCTCATTCAGAACATTCCTGATGTGACTTGATATTTGTGCAATTTTTACTTTTTGAAATATTTGGCTTTGTCGGACATGTTTTTCTCATTGAAAATGAATGGAGCTCTCTCCACATCCTTCATAATCTGCCGTTTACAAACTTTTAATGCTCAGCTTCAGCTGTTTTCAGTTCTTTTGTGCTAATTTCAGCTTTGTATATCTTTCCAGCTATCGTATTTTCTGCTTTATAAGTCACACTTTTTTGCATAATTTACATGCCCTGCGACATATTTATGGATTTTTTTTCCCCCCATATTTATAAACCAATTTTTGGCTGAGATATAACTGTTTTCATTCATTCTGACTGGAAAAAGAATTAAGCAATATCACTTTCAGCCACTTTATGGCAGCAGAGTAGTAGCAGTATGGCATGCCGTTGTATCATGCAATAGGTAAACATGGCTATAATAACAAATTGAAAAAAGTTCAAAACAAAAAACTGGACTTTATTTACTGTACTTTCATTTATACTTTATTGTTTTTTCTCTTGAACTTTTTTGAATTTACCATGTCCTGGATGAGGGCAGCATGGTGGCGCAACATTAGAGCTGCTGCATCTCAGCGAGCAGGTCCCTGGTTCAAATTCCGGTCCGGGGTCCTTTCTGGGTAAAGTTTGCATGTTCTCTCCGTGCATGCGTGGGTTTTCTCCGAGTACTCAGGTTTCCTCCCATAGACCAAAAACATGCGGTCGACACATAATAGATGCAACGTATGTGGCGAAGCGACATATTTATGGATTTTTCCACTTCATTAAACAAATATGGACTGATGCAACTAATAGGGCAGAGCCACTTATAGGGCGGAGCCACTTATAGGGCGGAGCCACTTATAGGGCGGAGCGACATGTACGATGGAAAATACGGTCTGTGTTGCTAGGTGTACAATAAGTATCGTATTTGTACGACACTTTTGCCCTCTGTACGATGTATGATCAATAATCCCAAAAAAGGCCAAATATACAATAATTTGACCATTCTGTGAATGTGTGGTTGTAATCGGTTGTCATCAGCCTGTCGCAACTGTCTGTCAGAATTTTTTTGTGAACACTGAAGGCATCTGTGTCTGCAACCAGATGCACGATTGGCTGGAAATTCCAGCCAATCGTGCTTTTCTAAAAGTTACCTACGAGTGACGTGTTTGCGTTTGCCTCAGAACAACGGCCATGATTGGCTGATTAGTCCGCTGCGCCCGCCCCATGAGTGAGGAAAAGATAAAAGAAAAGAAGAAGAAGTTGTTTGATGTTTTGCCAACAGAGCCGGTCTGGAAGTGGACCAATCACTACTATAGTGCATCAATAGATTTGTTATTTTGGTTATGACGGGTGTACGATAGTTACCCTCAAAATGCGATACTTTTACGTCTCCAGTACAATGATTCTACATTTCTCACCTGGCAACACTGAATACGGTAAATCTTTGCTAATTTCAGCTTTATTTTTATTTTTTTGCCAGTTAAATAGACCATAAAACTCTTTTAATAGATTAATAAGAATAGAAACTAATAGAAATATCAGCAAACAGGTCAAAATGAGAGAGTACCCTAATCTTTTTCTGGCACAATCTCGCTCAAATTAACCACTGCTTACAGATAATTTTTTTGTTTGCTACAGTTCATAAGCTGTGGCAGACATCTTGAGTTTGGTTGACTCCAAAAGTTTATCAGGCATAGATATACATCCAGTGATTACTTTTTGAAAAGGGAGGAGGACTGAGTGGTTTGTTTAAATGAAAAGTATCATAGGTTTTACAAAAAAAAAATTCCTGTAAACATTCTTTATTATTTCATTTCTGCATAGACACAATCCAGGTGAACCCTTACATTCTCCATCGCTACCTGGTGTGGGAACTGTCCTGATGCTGGCAGAAAAAAGCTGCAGATGATGGAGAACACTAGCAGCTTTGCTTCAATACAATTTCCAATTAAATTAAGTTTTATTATATAGCATCAAGTCAGAACAGAATTTGTTTCAGGATACTGTACAAAGCCATTCACATACATTAAAAAAGCCATTTAGTAAAAGTTATGTATCTAAGGAAGCAGCAGTTTGTGTTGAATCTTCACTTCATCAGTCTCACATTCTGAGAAAGCACAAAGGCAACAGAGGGAAGGAAAAACTCCCTTTTAACAGGAAGAAACCTCCAGCAGAACCAGGCTCAGGACGAGTGACCATCTGCTTCGACTGGCTGGGTTTTGAGACAACAGGAAGGAGAAATAGACAAACACAGAATGACAGATCCAGGTCTACTTTCTATTGGAGGAGGAAAGTTAAAAAAACATGTTAAGGATAGAAATAATTACAAATGTAAACTGATAGAGTAGAGCAAAGACAGCAGCAGAGTGAAGAAATGTGGTTGGTTTGTCCTACAGCAGTCTAAGCCTATAGCAGCATAACTAAGGGATTGCTCAGGAAACCCAAGTCAACCCTAAATATAAGATTTATCTAAAAGGAAAGTCTTAAGCCCAGTCTTAAAACTGGATAATGTGTCAGCCTTACAGACAGAAACTGGAAGTTGGTTCCAGAAGAGAGGAGCCTGATAACTGAAAGATCTTCCTCCCATTCTACTTTTGTAAACTCTAGGAACCACAAGTAAACCTGTAGTTTGAGGGCAAAGTGTTCTGTTAGGAAAATATGGGACAATAAGATCTGTAATATAAGATGGAGCCAGGCTGTTGAGAGCTTTGTAGGTTAGAAGTAAGATTTTGAATTCAATTCTGGACTTGACAGGGAGCCAATGGAGAGAAGCTAAAACAGGAGAAATATGATCTCACCTATCAACTCTCATTAAAACTCTGGCAGCAGCAATTTGGATCAAGTAAAGAATTTTTAAATATATTTTTGGACACCCAGATAATAAACAATCGCTATAGTCCAGCCTAGATGTGATAAATGCATGAAGCAGTGTTTCTGCAAAAGTTTTAGATATGTTTCTAATTTTAGCGACATTACGTAGGTGGAAGAAAGCGGTGGTAACATTTTTAATATGAGCGTTAAAAGACATCCTGATCAAAAATAGGGGTTTTAACTCTAGAACTGGAGGTCAAAATAATGTCATCCAGAGAAAGTGAAAGGCTGAAAAATGTATTCCCAAGATGTTTAGGTCCAAAAACTACAACCTCTGTCTTGTCGAAGTTTAAAAGCAGAACATTATAAGGGTCATCCAGGTTTTTATGTCTTTAAGACATGCTTTTAGTCTAAGTAGCTGACTGGATTCATTTGGGTTTCATGGACAAATATAACTGTGTATCATGAGCATAACAATGAATATGTATCTTGTGCTGTTTAATAACTTTACATAATGGAAGCATATATAAGGTAAAGAGCATTGGTCCAAGCACTGAACCCTGAGGAACTCCATGACTAACTTTGGTGTATGAAGAAGATTTGTTGTTTATATTTACAAACTGGAAACTATCAAATATTATTTAAACCATTTTAGAGCTGTTCCTGTAATCCCATTATCATTCAAGCATATGTAATAGAATATTATGATCAACTGTATCAACTGTAGCACTGAGGTCTAACTGGACCAGTGAAGACATGTGCCCATTGTCTGAGGCCATGATTCAGTGCTGTGATGATCTCTAAACCCTGACTGAAACTCTTAAAACAGATTTCTTTGCTGATGTTCATGCAACTAACCTGCGACCATTTTCTCTAGAATATTTGAGAGGAATGTTAGATTAGATATAGGTCTATAATTAACCAGAATTCCTGAATCATGATTAGGCTTCTTAAGTAATGGTTTAATTACAGCAACCTTAAAACGCTGTGGTACATAACCATTCATTGAGACAAATTAAGCAGTTCCAAAATGTGGATATTAATTATTTTTGAAAATTCAGTGAGCTCAACAGGACAAAAACTGTCCAAACAAATCAGGTTCTAGTGACATTTTTAAATCTGCCTCATATAGCGTCCATCCTTCCAAGGGCCTTAACAAAGACAAATGTTCTCAGAGACACTGCGTCTCCTACCCTTCCCTTTCTGTTTTGACACAGGAAGTTTCTTCTCTGTGTGTGTTAAAACTACACACCTGGACCACCCTGACATATTCACTATGATAATTAGTTCAGATTATGTGTTTCTCCAAAGAGATCATCATTAAAGAGCTTCACTTGGCCTCTTTGACAGAGACTGGTTGTCGTGGTAATGAGGGAAGTAAGACCTCAGTTGAGCAGACCTTCAAACACATTATTTTGATTATGTAAACAAGGTGTCAGTCCTTTTTAACAAACGGGCCATTGTGTATCTTTTTGGAGAACTTTGAAAGGGGAGATTTTAATCACATTAATTATACCGTCAGGATACACCCACTGTGAGAAGCCCTCTGATTGGTTAAAAGTTAAGGGGGTAAGTTTTCTGAGGTGTCAGGTAAACAGGACACCAGTTCAGTTGTGGGACAGCAGCCGAGGAGAGGAGTTGGTTTTGGGAGCAGCGCAGCTGAGCTGAGCAGATGTAATGAGTGTTTTTTTCAAGCAGCTGAAGGCAGATGCTGAGACTCTCTGAGAAGCAGCCATGATGAAGAAGTGTCTTGGTGAAGAAATGGAAAGAAAGTTCAAAAACGCTCAAAACACCATGGAGCGAAAGGAATGTGCCGAATGGACCGCAACCCTGAGAAACAACATCCTTCTTGGGACAGCGGGCCATCGGTTTTCTTCATGCATCCGCTGTGGTAATGAGTAATGGATGTCTTCCTCCTGATGAGAGAACCACGCCAAGTGCTGACTTTGTTTAGATAATTGAATTCACAAATCTGAGATAAACTTACCAAAATTTTAATGTTAAGAGCTAAAAACCTTAGTCCACATCAAATCTATTCTTCTTTCTCAATGTCTCTATATCTACATCATTCATTTTCTAAAATAATACTATTGGCTGTTCATTCGTATTCCATATTTGCCATAATTTTCATTGTCATATTTCAAACTAAAAATAAATGTTACAGAATTGTATTTAAATTTATGGAATCTTTTGTTGTTTTTCTTTGAGGGAGAGGAATTAAGTTCGCTACAAAAACTCATGTGTTTAAATATGTTTGGGGTGAGGAGAAGGAAATCATGACATTCTGTGCTTTTTTAGAGTGATTAGAAACATCCATCTATCCATCCATTATCTTTTAACCGCTTCTTCCATTTTGGGTCATGGGGGTTGCCGGTGCCCATGTCCGGCAATCACTGTACGAGGGGCGGGGTACACCCTGGACGGGTCGCAAGTCCATCACAGGGCCACATAGAGACAAATGAGACAAAAAAGCATTCACACTCTCACACCTAGGAACAATTTAGAGTTACTAATCAGCCTAACATGCATGTTTTTGGTCTGCGGGAGGAAACCGGAGTACCCGGAGAAAACTATATACATATATACACACACATATACACATACACACACATATACACATACACACACATATATACACACACACACACACATACATTATATATATATATATATATATATATATATACACATACATACATACATACATACTACTACTTACCACAGTACTTGTACTACTATGCCTACATCGCGGTTTTTCACTTATTGCGGTGCTTCAGGGTATGGATCCCCTGCAATAAACGAGGGACTACTGTATTGATATTTTGAACCACTTTGGTCATGACTGCATCAAAAGAGTTAGCAGGGAAGAGGGCAGACTCCAGAAACCATCTGAGCACCATCAAACTGGTTGACCCACTATGTGAAGGTGCTATTTATAAGACTTGAATTTGTTGCAGCTCCTCAGACTGATGAAGTCTATTGGATAAAAGACGAAATGTTTCAACAAAACAAAACCATCAAGAGTACCTGACAAGTTTGTTGAATTTTTCTACCTGTATTATTGAGCATGAACTTTGATATGAAACTAATAATTTTTTGGACAGTAGTGGACATCATTTTGGGGCAAGTTAAAGTTCTAAACCCAAAGATGACAAATTGATTCAACAACAGGTTTGGTACTACCTCCATTGAATTCTATAATAGGCATGAAGCAAGTGACCTCTTCATTTTCGTTCTTCTCTGAAAAGACTGCTCTGCTTTTTTGTCTTAAAAGATTTGTCATAAAATACTGTTTTAAAGAAGACTTGGGTTGTCCACAAAAACCTCGCACACTAGAGAAAGTTTAGAAATTAACTATTGTACAATGAACAGAAAATGTGAAAGTCTGAATGCTAATATGAAGGTATTTTCCTAAAGGTTGAGTTCATAAAGGTTTTTTTTTTTTATGGTTGTCTTACCGTGTCTTATCTGTTGCCAGGAGGGGGGTGGCAGGTTCCAGATGGTGTGGAGAAATGGAGGCAGCATCATGAAGACAAGGGAGCGAAGCAGTGGAGAGTGAACAGGCAGACAGAGAACCAGATGAGGCTTAGGTTCATTTCCACGAGATGAAAGTAAATGAAGGATTCTTGTGTTGCAAAAACCAACTTGGAAAAGATTTTCATAAGAGAGCAGTCTTTAGTTTGTGCCACAAGGACAATTTAAGAAAACAACAACAGGGAATGTTAACTTGAGATAATAAAAGTCATAGGAAGAAATAACAGACAAAAGGAAAAGTAACTTTTCTTCATTAGAATCATTTTGGGTTGCTGTATGCCCGTATGAGATCAAAATTGTGAGACCTGTTTCCAAAAAGATATATTTTGTCCAGTGTTTCTAACTTATCTTGAATATGTATATACATTAGCTTGTTGATAATTTGTGGGAAAGAAAAAATATTTTAGGGTTTAGGCCAATTAAAAGCAGAACAAGGCAGATCCGTTTGTAGAGTATGGAAGAAACTAGGGATGCACCGATCCACTTTTTAAATTCCGATCCAATCCCGATACCTACAACTGAGTATCGGCCGATACCGATCCAGTTCCGATATCATGATCATCATAGATTTTATATGAGGCTGTAATAATCTCCTCTCAAGTACAATTTGTACAAATATATGCATGCATGTCCAAAAAGGCAACTTGAAGTTTTATTAATGTTGGATAAGTTTTAAAATTAGAATTAAATTCTGCTAACACCAAACATGTTTCTTTTTATTCCTAGCTTTAAAGTTGATATTAATGTGATTAATTTAAGTGATTGTTTAAAGTTGTTTTATATTTTATAAGGGGCAGATATAATTTTTCTTTTTCTTCTTTCTGCACTCTTTTCATTCAATGTTTTCTTTTGGATGATTTTTTTTTTATTTGTTTCATTTAAATGAATGAATAAATGAATTAAATAAAATGTTAAATGGCTTCAAACATCTGCTAAGTTTGTGTCATAAACCAACAGACATGTTCCTGTTTTTAGTATTTTACATCACTTTATAATGTAGCGGTTTATGTTTTTAATATATATAATTTTCAAATCATGTTTTTTATGATTGTTTACTGTTGTACTGATAAATATCTCCTGGAGGGTAAACTATATCTTGGCTGCAAGTATCAAGCTGAGAAATCCTTTGTTTTCTACAACTGATAGTGGTTGGTCATTAATCATGATGAAATTTAGCAACTTCTCTGTAAACATTTGAGCTCTGTGGTTTCAGCGATGTCTTCTTCTTGTTCAACCCGAAGCAGGCAGTCTGATTTCGGTCAGCCGCGCTCAAGTCTGTCCCTCCTCAGAGATGGGCAGACTGAGCGGGGCAGATTGGAGGCGGCTGGCCGGGGTTGAGTCGCCTCTTTCGGTTTGACCAAAGAGCAGCGCCCCGCTGAAGCCCCGGAGCTCTAATGTCCAACGTAAAACTATCTTTACCACGGTTTAATGTGGCGCTATGGCTCTGCAGACATTGCACGTTGCTGTCTTGTGGTGTTTTTAGTGTAAAATACTTCCACACAGCAGACATGTTTAGATGAAAAGTTTGTTAGCTGTTAGCCACAGTGCTGCTAACTCGGTCCTCACGTTGTAGCTGGCTGCAAACTATGAACTGGATTTCCTGAATGTGAGGCGGGTCTTATTACTCTGGGTTCATGAGACACTCCGCCGTTAAGGAAATCCATTCCATAGTTTGAAGCCAATGTGCATCATGGATCGGAAATATCGGCAGAAGAATCGGAAAATCCGATAAGTAAATTATGCTGGTATCGTATCGGAGGCCGATACAGATACTGGATCGGATCTGCCCCATCCCTAGAAGAAACCTGAAACACACACACCCCCCCCCCCCCCCCCCCCCCCCCACTGAAGTACAAACATCAAAGGGAGGGTTTAAACCTGTGTCTAGTGTCAGGTACAATGAGTTCAACACTGTCTGTAAAGTGTGTCAGTGAATGTTTTCTGTAATGGACTGTAGTCTGGTAGACCTGAAGCCTGGAGCTTCAGGTAAACTGATCCCTTTCAGTTCCTCGTAGCATCTTTTAAAGCTGATATGGGATAGCAAGCTTTGAAATCTTTGATTTTTGGTTTAATATCATTAAATTAACAAGAGGATGCCCATTTATTGGCAACCATCTAAATGTTATTTTTTTGTTATATAACTTTAGTTTTCACCATGAATGGATAGTTTTCACCCAGGTTTCAGAGTTCTGAAACCTAAAAGATTCATGGACCCCTGAAAAAAAAAAGAAAGGTAAGTGATTTATCAAGCAGGGACCAGAGGCAGACCTTGTACTGGAGACTCTGTAGAAGACAACAGAAGGTGAGTATTGAGGTTTTACAAGTAGCTAATTATCCTTAATATAATTGAGAGTTCTATCTTATTTTTTCAGTTTGGGAGGGGAGCCAAGGAGGATTCCAGGTGAATCCTCTTGATTTCCAGATAAGTTGTTCATGTGATGGAGGGCGAGTGATAGGTCAGGCAGGTTGGTGATGCCTTTCTGTGGCAAAGTAAGTACAGAAAAACACAAGGTTAGCTCTAAGAAGATTTTAAGTCTAGCTCAGAAGTTGTCAGATGAATCACCATACGGCAATCAATGGTCCAACGTTGAATCTTGGTCCAGCTTAGCCTTAAATACAGGTGATGCTAATTATCTGTCATAGATGATAGCTGTGAGCCAGCTGCAGGAGGTGAATAGTGGAAAAACATTGGAATCCTAACAAAGGTTTGTACTTCTATTAATATAACAGATTGGCATCCCATAATGTTCTACAAAGCACTGATTTTCTTTCTAAATGAGGGGTTTGAACCATAAACTGGCCTCATTGGGCTACATTACAGATACAAGAATTGTAATACATTAAGATGTATCCCTGGTGTGTCACTTGACACATGGTCATGGTTGCCCCTGGAGGCATGGCTCAGCTCTGCGGAGTATCCTTTATTCTTCTGCACAAAATGTGGCAACGCTATTTTGTAGGTTCATCTTATTTATCAGTGACTTCTACAGCTGGTAAGCTATAAATTTTAATTATTAGATTCCTGTACATTTTAGGTTGTTTTTTTTTTGGTAACAAAATATATGCAGTCACACCCTTTTAAAGAAACGCTCACTCATCAACAGATGATTAAAGGATTTAAGTGCAGAACCTCTGAAAAACTCTGGCAAGCACATTTATTATTCTTCTGCTAAGAACATGCATTTAGACCTTTAGACATGCAGAAAGGATGCACCTAAATGTGTTCTCCTTTTTTATCATGAAATGAGGCATATTGTGGAAGCACAAAAGTGAGAAAAACAAATATTCTAACCTTTATAGTCTTCCTTGATATCTTTCTAAAAGGATACATATTTCTTTTAGCTGGAGAACCATTTCCATCGACATCACTTCAACTAATGTGATCAACGGTGTGTTAGAGGAAATTAAATCAGAAGTGTACTCCGAGAAGTTACCCTCACAGGATTTGTTTTATCCAGTAAAAGTGTGATTTAGACTTTAAAATTGACAATGGAACATCCACAGAGCAGCATTTCAACCTGTTAAAAGCCTAAATTTGTTTCAAGATCGGAGTAATCCGACACTGTGACTGACTTGTGGATGAGAGCAGAGAAGAGCCATTTGGAGATGAAGATCAAATAAAGTCATCATGAAGACAGCAATGAGAGCTAATTTTACTTGCAAAAAAGAGATCTACTCAAATTAGATTGCAAAGACTACATTTTATGAAACCACACAATTTTAGTTTTTTGTTTTGTTTTATTTCTTAGCTGCAGAGTCATCCATTAGGTCATTTATACCTTGTTTTTCTGCTTTAGTACAGGCTGTGGAAGTTTATTATACATGTGTACCAAAAAGTCTTCTAGGAAATGGATCCCTAAAGTCCTCAGTTTGGTGAATTGTTGTCCAACACTCAGTGTTAATATTTTACAAACTTGTCAAAGTTTCTTTGGTTGCAATTTTTTTTTCCCATATGTACATTAGTGATCTTGACAAAAACTTAAGTTCCACATAAAAAAAATAAAAAAAAGATTTTTCAAGGTAAAAGAACAGGAGTTAGTTCATTTTTTGCATCTACTTTTTTGGTGTTAGGAATTTTTATGTTAACTATAATTTTGCGGCTCATTAAAAAGAGAGAAATAAATATATATTTAAAAAAATGATTATCCAGGTAAGTTGGTGGACAATCAGTTACTATCAAGACTGGAGGTTCTTCTAACAAGCTGGGTTTGGCTACTTGGAGTTCAGATTTGAGCTGATATGATTTTTTGTTTTAAATGCACAATTTTGTGGACTACCAGGTTTTTAAAACTTCACAGAAAGAAGATTTAAAATTTTGATTTAAAAAAATTATGGTTTCCTCTCAGCTTCTGTCTTTTAGTAACATCCATAAATTGTTCATCCATTATCTTTAACTGCTTCTTCCTTTTCAGGTGGTGAGACAAACAACCCTTCACTCTCTCACTCACACCTAGGGACAATTTAGAGTTACCAATCAGCTTAACATGCATGATATTGGTCTGTGGGAGGAAACCGGAGTACCTGGAGAAAACTCACACATGCACGGAGAGAACATGCAAACTCCACCCAGAATGGCTCCCCAAGATGGGTATGTGAACCGGGGCGACCTGCTCACTGAGAGGCAGCAGCTCTACCAACTGCACCACCGTGCTACCTCATAATAATGATGTAGGTAAATATAGACATGATAGACTAAACTAAACATTGGTTGTTAGTGTGTCTCCTCTGTCAGGCCAGTAGCCACACAAAGCCCTTTACTAATAAATGTTACATGAAGATTCAAAAAGCGTTCAATAGAAAAACAACTGGACTTTATTTGTAACAGAAGACGTTTCGCTCCTCATCCGAGGAGCTTTCTCAATTCAAAGAGCAGAGAGTGAGAGATACAGGTTATAAGGCTGAGTGAGATAAGACACACACACACACACACACACATATGTAGATTGGCAGTTCACACCTAAAAATGTGTCTTATGTGTGTGTGTGTCTTATCTCACTCAGCCTTATAACCTGCATCTCTCACTCTCTGCTCTTTGAATTGAGAAAGCTCCTCGGATGAGGAGCGAAACGTCTTCTGTTACAAATAAAGTCCAGTTGTTTTTGTTTTGAACGCTTTTTGAATTCATCATGTCCTGGATGACTGAGAATCTTCACCAGCATGTTACATGAAGATGAAATGTCTGTTAGCATGTGGATCATTCTTTTATTAAGAAAACGCAGCTCAGTGTTCATGTTCCTGTGTCTGTAAAAACATTAGATCTCCTTGAGAACTAATGTTCTTTTTCATCGCTGTACCCACGGAAAATTAACAAGACTGGACAGGAAGATTAAATAATGTGCGACAGATAATATTATTGCGATGTACAAAGTCATGGACAAAATATGTTTCTAAAAAATAACAGTTGACCAAAATTACATGGTCTGATTGTCATTAAATAATTTTAATAACCTGTTGGAGACACAAATAACAGGTTGTTATTTTAACATGTTGAGCACAAGGGAATATAAAACATTTATCCAATAATTTTAATTATCACAATTTTGTACTGAGGGAGCAACACTTTATTCAATATGTTATTAAACTGACTGCTCTGTCATTTAACTTGACAGAATTTGCTTCATAATTCCACTGAAAAGTACACTGCATACAAAAACTCACATGTCAAAAGAGCTAAGAGCCCACCAAGAACTTTATTAGCTGTAGTACTTACAGTATGTGATGAATGGATTGAAGCGATTTTACTAATTAACTACCAGTAGAAAAATGCAGTTGCCTTATTTTTATGATAACAGCTTTTACACAAACAGCAGCAGCACCATGAGAATCAGAACACAAAAAGGAGAGGTTGGTTTGGCATTCTCCAGGAAATGCACTGGTTTAGAGTGGCAGGGTATGAAGTTGTACTCCCATTAAAGAACATGGAGACAGATATCCAGTTTAGGGTTCATTTATTTGCCATTTCTTCTGGCAATACACACAGCAGTAAACCGAGAAAGTGTAGGTAAATGCTCAAATGCAAATCTTGTCTGTATCGGGAGAAAAAAAATCTCAATACATGCAGCACAGCATTTTTACACACAGAGCGGTGCGTTCACAAGCGTCAGAACAGCTATGGTGCATTTAAGAACATAAGAATTATTGAAAGTTAGAAAGAAACAAGCTAGGCTATAACTAAACAGAACTAGCTCAGTAAACAAGACAACTACATATAAACAATGTGGGCTTTCTAACAAGTGATAAACAGGACGTACCACATGTTCATCTGTATGAAGGTAACTGCAAGTAAATCCACCATTTTTTGTCATAATTAGGCTACGTAGTGGTTAAATTAAAGGTTAATGCTTAAAGCTAGTTGTCCTTTGTTTTGTGTGTTTTAAATGTGTATATAGCTTTGTTGCAACTTCTGGTTGCATAAGTTTAGTCTTCGTTTATGATCAGTTAACAATAAACAGATTTTGTACAAAACATTTATTAGTTCGTGTAATATAAAGCCAAGCGCTATGTTTGTAGCATCTTTGCTAGCGCATCTGTATTGTGGGCCGCTACTTAACGCTTCTTGATGTGCTATGCTCTCTAAAATATTTATTGAATCAAGTACCAGGAGAAAACCCATGCATGCACGGAGAGAACATGTAAACTCCACCCAGAAAGGCACCCGGCCGGGATTTGAACAAGGGCGACCTGCTCACTGAGAGGTGGCAGCTCTAGCAACTGCGCCACAATGCTGCCATAAAAAATACATTGCAGATTTCTATTTTCAATATTTTAGGTGTAGCTATTTTAATGCAGTGTTTAAAAAGCCCTTCAGGACACAACATGCACAGATGCCTCTTACTTTCAGGGAAACAAGGAAAAATAAAAATCAAACAAACAATTATATTCACACAAAAACAACTGAACTGCTGCAGAGCATTATGAGTCTGCCTACTACCACCATCAATGGTCCTGCCTTATTATTATTATTATTATTATTTTATTTAGTTATTTATCGTTTGCTCCATTGTGTTTTGAGTTAACATTCTATTTGTTGTCCGTGTTCTCTTTGCCACCTCCACATTTTATCACCCTCTTCTTCATTTTCATCTCATGGCTCCTGTGTGGTGTGAAGGCAGCTGGGCCTCCTGGGATTTATACTGCTAAATACAGATTTCACTCAGTCACACTGACAAACACATGCTCACACACCCATCTTCTCCCATCATTTGATCACAGACTGATTTCTTCTAAATATATTGTGTGAAATATATCTTATTTAAAAAAAGAAAATTGAATCAATTTAATAATTACAAGTCTTTTTATTACACTTGTTTTTGCTTTACTAAAGCCTGAAACCACATTTTGGGTTAATGTATATGACTGAAACATTTTGCTGAATAAATATTAAGCAATGCATTTCTAGTATAAAGATACACTATTAAAATTGTCTTCCAAATAACTCTGTCCAAAAATACAACTACTGTATAAAGATCCCTTGCAGAACCATGTGACATGACCGAGGAGGTTGAGTATATCCACTGTCCTGCTGTTTGGGATTTTTGCGGCTGGTGGAGTGTCTTCCAGCAAACTAAGACAAGTTTAAAGACATTGATGATGAAGGACCACAGGGGACAAGAAATATTTCCAGGAGTACTTTTGATCCAACTTTGGCACCTGGAGTTTGGCTGAGCCCAGAGAAACAACAGCACCAACACTGTACCTACTTCATTGTAACTATGGGGCAGCACTGCTGCCCGTATCGATGTTGCAAGGTAATTTTTGCCTCAACCTGTTTATCTTCAATGTGAATTTATGACAGATTAGAAAGAAGAAATATGTCACACACATTCATTCAATATATTAGATAGACTGAAGAAGAAGAAGAAGTCTCTTTTCAGTGTTTTGCAGATGACATTCAAATCTATCTACCTGTAACTACAAATGACAGCCAGTCTGCTGCTGTACATACATTACAAGATTGTCTTAGGGATGTTCAGGCATGGTTGAGAGCAAATTGTTTTAACCTAAATAAGGAAAAAAACTGATATCCTGGTGTTCAGTCAATGTAATCCCTTGCTTGCGCATGACAGTGTGGTTGGTCCTCTGTCCTCCTTCTGTCGTCCGTTTGTAAAAAAATGTGTGTGTGGTGGTGGATCCTCTATTTAAATTTACATACAGTATTAGCACTGGTATCAAAGCCAGTTTCTTCCAGCTGAGGACCCTTGTTAAGATAAAACCTTACCTTCCTTGGCCTAATCTTGAGAGGGATATCCATGTATTTATTACATCACGTTTAGATCATGTAATTCTTTGTATTTAGGGTTGGACCAGAGCTCCCTGCAGTGATTGCAGAGCATCCAAAATGATGCAGCCCATCCGGTGACAAACACAAGGAGGCTTGAATCTATTACTCCTGTTTTGCACTCCCTCCACTGGCTCCCTGTTGCTTTTAGGTGAAATTTAAAGTTTTATTGATTGCTTTTAAGGGTTTAAGCTCCATGGGCCCATCTTACTTAAGCAAGCTTTTGCAGACACTCCATCCAGAGCCCTGAGGTCAGCAGACTAGCTTTTGTTGGCTGTCCCTAAAGCTAGGTTAAAGACTGGAGGTGACAAAGCCTTCTCTGTGGCAGCACCTAGACTGTGGAACAGTCACCCTCCGTCTCTTAAGCTCTCTCTCTCTCTCTCTCTCTCTCTCTCAGTAGCTCAGTTCAAGTCCAGACTGAAAGCACATCTATTTTCACTGGCCTTCAACTTCACTTCAACCTCAAATTAGTACCTGATTTATTTGTTTTTGGGAAATTGCAGCAACTGAAATAGTATGTCTTGGCTTTTATTTGTACTATTATTTTATTGGTATTTTACTTCAAATTGTTATTGTACTTTTATTAAACTCAGTTTTATTTATTGTATCATAATGGCAGCATGACAGCTCAGTAGTTAGCACTGTTGTCTCACAGCAAGACGGTCCTGGGTTCAATCGCCAGTTGGACCTGGGGTCGTTCTGTGTGGAGTTTGCATGTTCTTCTCGTGATTGTGTGCTTTTTCTCTGGGTACTTCAGTTTCCTCCCACAGACTAAAAACATGTATGCTAGGCTGCCTTCAGGCACAGGCCTCCCTTACAAAACAGATCTGTGAACTCAATGGGATTTACCTGGTTAAATAAAGTTTCATAAATATTTGTATATGTAATTATTGTGAAGCACTTTAGTCATCAGAGGTTGTGGTAAACATGCTAGATAAATGCAGGAAGATGGGGCTTCTGTCTGGGCACCCTTTAACAGGTGTTTATGCTAACCATAATCTGGACTGGCCTCCACAAATATATGTTTTACATGAACTCTTGTAGCGAACATAATTCCTTTCCCTCGAAGAAAGACAAATAATCTATTTTATTATGTTTTTTTTGTTTTGTTACGGGGTTTTTTTTTTTTGTTTTTTTAACCGCTGTAACAAAATGTGCTGGGCACTCGTTTTGTATATGTGACAAAACACACACTTCATTCCTCAGTGGTTCCTCATGAAATGCACATATGGGATGTCTAAATTTGTGAAATAAAACCAGTGACAGTCATTTCATTCCATATCCTCATTATGAGTTTTAATCATGGAGCAGGCCAAGTGAATCAGTCAGTTTGATTACATTACAAAACACTGGGTTAGCTACTGTGAATCAGAGGTAGAACAGATTGCCCAGTAATTATATTGTTGGCACTTTCAGGCCCAGATACTGGTCAACAAGAGTCCATGGACAACAGCTCCCACATGTGTCCCATATTTCTTCTTGTGGGATAAAAGTAAATCTTTTCAAAGGATTAGAATTGTCATGTGATTGTACAATACTTGAGTAGGGTGATACTTAACTGTGAATGTATTTGATTACAATACCTTTTCAATTACTTTGGGGTTTAATTAATTAAATTAATTAATTTAATTACCTACTTTGTTGAGACTGGTAGTCCTTATGGAGCCTAAAGCCTGGTCTAGATGTGGTGAAATATAATTTCTGGGTTAGAACCAAGGTGAAATTTGAGTTCAAAGGTGAGTTATAAGGATAAAGTTGTACGGTTTCACCCAATGTTAAGAGTATGTAATTAGTGACAGCGGAAATATTCTATAAAAAGCTGAATAAAAGTGTCAGGGTTCCTACACATTATCAATTATATGAATAATAAAAACATTGACTAACATTTCAGTAGAGTCAAATGTTTTCCCAAGTTGTCCACAAACCTACTCATTCTCTTCATTATACACTCGATCTGGTTCTGACGTTTGGCAGAAAGAGTGAGAATTGAAAATACATCCTCACAATCCTGTTCCGTCAATTTTTTAACGACTTTTACGTTCAAATTGACTGACTACACAACCTCTGAGAGTAAGTTTAATTATGGAAGTATCAGAGAATGCTGTAACCAAATCAATCTCTTCTATTGTTTTCATCATACACAGTAATGCAACAGAAAGCAGCAACTTAGATTTTCTTGTTTATAATATTACAGCATCAATGCAAACATCACTTGATAAAATTCTTCCTTAAAAACATAAAGTGATCAACGACAGGAAGCTGGCTCTTTAGTTTAATTCAGAGTTGTGTATTTTAAAACAAGCATCTAGAAATGTGGAATCCACAAATATCAAATTATTGTATTAAACCTGGAAAGATAGCCTTCTAGTAAACAAGAAAGTCTTTTGTAAAGCTACAACTGTATACAAGAAAGTCCATGCTCAACTGTACATACAGCTGTATATTATTCATCTGTAATAAAGGCGACTGTCAAATATTTTTTGGTTAAAGATTATGGAACTTGTATTAACATTCTTCCCCAGAGAACAAACAATCAAACCGTCTCCCAGAACACCCTCTTCTATTTGTAGCCCGACTCGCCAACGGCCATGGATCACGTCTTTGTGTCTGACCGCAGCTGGCTATGAGGGAATGCCCGCTGGACTCCGCTGCTGTATATGACTCTATACGAGGCTAATTTCTGTGACATGTTCCATGCATATGCTTTATTTATCCATGTATGTAATCTGTCTTGAATGGGTCAAAGCTAGTAAAATGCCTGTTGAAATCTTCTCTTGCTGTCAAGTGTGGTTCTTTTGGGTAAACAACAATGTGAGAGTGTTTTTCTCCAACAGAGACCAAGAACAACCTCAGGGTTTGTTTGTTTTTTGTGCTGTGGCTAAACTAATGAAAAGTTGTATCCCTTTTGTATCCCTCTCCATATAACCAAGTAGAATGACTCAAACTCAAAAGCTGTAGAACATGGCTTAGTTAAAGCTACTTTTATGTATCCTAAGTTCAGTTTGCTGTAGTGGCAATCTGGAATTGGATCGACTTCAAAGGTTAATCATTTGTGTATGCGCACCCAATGACCACTTCCTGATAATCTTCAGATCATATTTCTCCAGTTTTAGCTTCCCTCCATTGGCACCCTGTTAAATTCAGAATGTAATTCAAAATCTTACTTCTAAAATACAAAGCTCTCAACAGCCTAACTCCATCTTATATTAAAGATTTTATTGTTACATATTTTCCTTACAGACCACTTCGCTCTCTGCTGTTTTGAAGTTTGGCAAGGTTGCTTAGCTGAGGTGGCCTTCTTGAACTGAGTTGACTAATAGTTAATATATAATAAATTTACACCCATTCATTATTTTCTGGTGTATAATGAAAATGTACACAGTTCTTCATTAAGTAATTCGCTCACACTACAAACATGCGAACAGATACGAGCCAAAACATGAACACGTTTGGTGGCAGGTGGCAACATTTTTCTTCCTCCCAGTGTGTCCA
Organism: Nematolebias whitei; assembly: GCF_014905685.2. NCBI lineage: Eukaryota > Metazoa > Chordata > Actinopteri > Cyprinodontiformes > Rivulidae > Nematolebias > Nematolebias whitei. The sequence continues at coordinate 26,448,247 of NC_056500.1, forward strand.
CTCATGTCTCGTATTGTATGGTCCTTGAGTCACTAATGTCTGGGTTTTCATCAATCAATCATCATCATACCAATCCATTGCTTTACTCCTTCCGGATGAGGTGGAGGAGAATGTCTCCAACATCTGCTGCCTGTTTGTGGTGCGTGCAGTCACCCACCCAGACCTCATCATGGTGTGTCCAGTAAAAACAGTCAACTGCTGTCCCACCTGCCCTTCTACAGCCACACAAACTGTTGCTACTGCAGAAAACATGAAGCAATCAAAACCTGGTGGAGCACATGCTAAAAACAAAGTGGAAAAAAAACATGCAAATATCTAGATACATTTTAATAAATAAGTAAAATAACAGTTTTTACATGGACTTTGTTTTAATTAAATTGTTGAAAGCAGACATGGATCCCACTTGGAATAAACATTTTGCCACAAACATTATGTCGTTGTTTTGTTTTTCTGTACTACTAAACATGTTTTTCATGCTCGGTTGTCTAATGGTGTGAGTTTATGCTTGTTGTGCACGGGTCATTTACTGTTGTTATTCAAGTCTACATTTTCATTTTAAACAGGATTTTGTTTTCACATTTTGATAATGCACTGATTTTCTTCAAAAGTCTGCCTTCAACATTTTACTCCGAGATTGTAGATGAACAGATGCTGGGATATATTCATCATTTAACACGGATT
>NC_056500.1:26449327-26471148 GCF_014905685.2 Nematolebias whitei
GAGTTTTGACCTTAGACTTAGTTTTGACGTAGGCCTAGTCCACTACAAGATTAAATGCTGATATGAATACAAGTCCTGCTCCCATGTTTAACCCTCCTGCTGTCCTTGAGTCAAAATTTTGCATAAGGCCTCAATTTTATAACTGAATCATCATGGGTCTTTTTGGACCCAAGGACAGCAGGAGGATAAATCATTCTCTTGCATTAAACTTATTTTGTGTGCTTGTAAACACTCAGATTTTGTTCAGCTCATGCCTTAAATATTGTGGGACAATCCTATCACATCCAACATATAAAACACTTGGACAACTAACAGTCTACAGGTCATATCTGACCCATCAGCCATCTCCATTTGGCCTGCATGAAGTCATTAAATATCAGAACTCAAACACACTAATTCTAAATATCTGCTTTTATTATGAAGGCCAGTTTTGGAGTCTGATATGTGCATTAAAATGTTGCATAAATTATGATTACAAGTATGATGGTATGAAAATGAACATAGCATGAAAGTGGGAGTAAATACACAAACTTTTGACCTGCTGTGAAAAATTTGCTTACCTTCAAACATTTTCAGTCAATAGTGTCAAACTACAAATACATGAAACTCGCCAAAATTAAAATTTACACATGGAGCAAGGTGAAGTGTTAGCACCCCCTGCTTGCATTTCCATCTTTCTTCTCAGTGTGATAAATAAAAAACTTCTTAATATGGATTAAATTATACATACATTTAACAATTCTAACACCAACATTTAATCAGAGTCTAAATGCAGATTACGGACTGATTTTAGGATGATTGTGGAGGGTTCACGGTATCACGCGTGGTTCAACTATTTTCTGCTCTCTACTGACTTTTTACTTTTTATGATGCGTCTGAGAGAGCGTGAGTCCCAGTGGGCCAGGATGTCTCTCCTCACAGCACCCAGCAAAGTTCTTTATAACACCTGATAGCTGCCTGGGTATTTAAGGCTGAGCTGATTCATAACTCGTTCATTAAACGTCACTTAGTGACTGCTTACGCTTCAACTTTCCTTGTGCATTTTTTAAGTTTTATAAATGAAGAAAATGTCACCTTTACTCAGCTAAGCTGTGCTCCTCAACAGAGCTCTTTGGGTGCTTCTGTAGACTCTTGGCAAGTTATCCTCTGTACTAATTTGTCAAATCCTATGAGTGTTCCTTTTCCTTTGTCTCCCTAACAAACTAGCTGTAAATAAAGATCCCTCTGTGATCTCATCCCCTTACAACAAAATAAATCCTTTAAAGTATAAATTAGTTTTTTAGATCTTTTAATTTTCTTTGAAAATTAAAATAATCTGCCATAGATAAATTCCTTAGTCCATAGACCAGGTGAGAAATCACTAGATTTTAACAAACTATGTATCATTTCAAAGTTTTTGAAATTACAAATTTGAAAAATGAACAAAAAAAATTGTAAAATTCCTTTTTGTGACTCATTTCGCTAGCATGAGTCACATTTATTGATGTCTGCTAATCACGGTTTAAATAAATAGTTCATATAGGTAACCCAACCCACTCTTAACATTACTTGTGTCATCCTGAAGCAGATTTTCTATGCACATAATGGACAAAAAATGGACATTAAAAATAATGTTTTTGCCTGTTTTCAGGTTAGACATAAACCATGTTTTTTTGTTTTTTTTGTCATTGACAAATTAACTACTTCAGGGAGGCTGAGGGGCCACATGTGGCTCCACTGCTGCAGATTGCAGACCCTTGTCTTGAAACTCCATCTTCAGACAACCTATAAGCCAGGTCACTGTGTTTTATTAGTTCATCTTGTTTGCTTGACCTTGTTCAGTAAATGGAGTACTCGATCAGTTAAATGCTGCTCACAAAACTTTTTTCTCTTTTTATTCCAAACCTGAACTCACTATTATTCATCTCTTTATTTCTGCTATTTTCTTTTGTTTATCACCCCAATGGCAAAAGGCAAAGACGATTATGTCTCTGTCTGTGTGTGACTTTCTGTCTCTTAGAAAAATATCTCATTATACACATATCAATTTTAATAAAACTTGCAGAACGTAATCATTGAATAAACTCGTAATAAACCTCTGCAACGGAAGAACATTTGGGGTTGTATGGATTCAAACAGCTGACACAGCCAACTGATTTGCTCTTGGCAACGTCATCTAAATGACACCATACTAGATCAAGGCCTAGGGTAACAAATTAGAGGATGTAGTAAAAAACATAGTAGAGGTGAAAAGAGTCTAAGATGGGGTGATGTATTTGAAAGTAGAAGTGCAAGATTTGATGCTAAATATTGTCAATAGTTATGCTGCACAGTTTGGATGTGATATAGAGAATAAAAATACATTCTGGAAGAATCTCTAGAAGAAGCGAGTGTATTCCAAGGGAGGAGAGAGTGGTGATCGGAGCAGACCTGAATGGACATGTTGGTGAAGGAAACAGAGGGGATGAGGAAGTGATGCGTAGGTTTGGTGTCAAGGAAAAGGAACCAGGAAGGACAGATGGTGATGGATTTTGCCAAGAGAATGGAAATGGCTGTAGCTGATGCTTATTTTCAAAATAGGGAGGAACATTAGGGGACCAATAAGATTGGAGGCAGGACCACTACACAGGTAGACTATATTGTGTGTAGAAGAGGAAATCTAAGGGAGATTGAGGACTGTAAATTGGTGGCAAATGTGAGTATGGCCAGATAGCAATGGAAGATCATGTGTAAGAAGAAGAAAAGAGTAAAATCAGAGAAAAAGGCCAAATGGTGATGAAGAAAGAATGTTGTGAGGAGTTCAGAGAGGAGCTGTTAAAGGATTTGGGTGGTAAGAAAGAGCTTCCAGATGACTGGACTACTACAGCAACAGTAGTTAGAGACAGGTATGAAGGTAAGTAAGTAAGTAAAGTTTATTTATAGAGTGCTTATCACAGGCATAACATCACAAGCTCTGTACAATAAACTCAATGCTAAAATATACAAAGAATAAAACAAGCATAAGAACTTCAAGAAGCACAATAAAATCATGACATAAAAGCCTGGGAGAATAAAAGTGTTTTCAGTTGCTTTTTAAAAACCTCCACAGAGTCGACAAAACGAAGTTGCAGGGGCAAGCTGTTCCACAGCCTTGGGGCCACTGACTGAAAGGCCCTGTCCCCTTTAGTTTTCAGGTATTTGGTGTCTCATCTGGACAGAGAAAGATGATATGGAAACCTGATGAATGAATAATGAAGTGCAGAAATATATTCAGAGAAAGGTTAGCCAAGAAGAAATGGCTGTAGCTGATACTTTTTTTTTTTTTCAAAATAGGGAGGTCTGAGAAGACTGAAGAGAAGGGACGGGTATAAGGAGATGAAACAGAGCAAAGCAGGAGGTAGCAAAGGAAAAACAGAAAAAGTATGATTTGTTGTATAGGAGACTGGACACTAAGGAGAACAAGAGTTTTATCAGCTGGAGAGTCTGAGGGACCAGGCTGGAAAGGATTCACAGCAGGTTAGGCTTGTTAAAGATAGGAACGATAATGTTCTAAAAAAAGAGAGGAGAATAAGATGGGAAGATGAAAGGAATATTTTGAGGAGCTAAAGAATGAAGAAAATGAAAGAAAAAAAAAGTAGAGGTCATAGAAACTATGGACCAGGAAGTGGGAAAGATTAATGAGGGTGAAGCTCCAAAAGATTTGAAGAGGATGAAGAAGGGGAAGGCAATCGGACCTGATGATATACCAGTGGAGCTATACAAATGTCTAGGATAGATAGCAGTTCTCTAACTGTCCTCCTTAGTGTCCAGTCTCCCATACAACACATCATAGGTCTTTGTTTTGACTCAGTTATTCAATGGCATATTTGAGGGTGATAATTTTTTTTTCATTCAACCTTTATTTATACAGGTTAATCCCATTGAGCCTCTGGGACTCATTTACAGTAAAGGATCATCTGGACAGTTTCTTTTTTGTGTGCTGAAACGTTTCGCCTTCGATCCGAGGGAGGAGGAGGGGCGTACCAAAGAGACCATCTTATCACAAGCAGAACTGGTTTGTTCCACTTTGGAGTAAGCTGTTGGGGGAAGAATCAGTTTTGTTGTGTGTTTCCTTGACTGATGAAGCCTTTCGGATCGAAGGCGAAACATTTCAGCACAAAAAAAAGAAACTGTCCAGATGACCTGACTGAAAAATGTTGGATTTTTTACCTGGATTATTGAGTATGGACTTTGTTGTTAGGCTGATTGTCCTATTTTAAATGTGAAAAGCTAGTTCTAGATGTCACCAGCAAACTGGTGATCTACTATAAGATGCAGTTTATAAGACTAAGTTTGTTGCAGCTCCTCAGTCTGAAGTCTTTTGGATAAAAGACGAAACATTTCAAAAAATAATAATCCATCAAGAGGACCCGACTTAACCTTGTTAAATTAGTAGAAGGTGATTTATTAGGTTATAGCAAGAAACAAGGTGATCAAAGCAAAAGTCTGTCCAATCAGCTACAAGAATCGAACAATCCGCAAGACTTTCTGATCATCTCTCTGGAAAGGTGAGAGAACGCAGAGAATCACGTAGGCTTGTTTAATCATTTCTTTATTCTTCCTCTCATAGTGGTTTTAAATATGTACTTATTAAGGTTCAGACCTGAATCTTTGAATAATTGTTTTCATTCTTATCTCCAAGTTACCAACATTAACACATTTTTAAAATATAAATGTTGCTATTTTTTTATATAAAAGAGTGTGCTCCTTAGGGTGTTCCAAAGAGAAAAATAAAATTGTGTAGCAACAGCAGGAACAATGACAAGTGTTTCCGCAAGTGGCTTCTCTGCGCTGAGAAGTAAAACAGTGATGGTTTACAAATGCAGGTCCTTAGAGAGACACACACAGTCAAAGGCAAAAAAAATCAGCATGTACTGCCTACTTGAATACAAATGATGCATTTACTGCAACAATTGAGACTTAAATATTCAAACGTGGCATTTTAAAATGAAGGTAAAACTCTCCCTTTAGTCAAACAGGCGAGCGTTTCCAGATACAGTACAGCTAATGCACCAGCAAAAACACAGAGTGGCTTTTGTTCTTTGGCAGAGAAAATCACGTTTTTAAAAAGAAACAAAATTTTCTGTGAACTTTTTTTTTTATCACTTGAAGGTAACAAATGCAAAGCACAGTTGGACAACTGCGAACAAAGTACAAACCCACTTCCAAAAATGTTTAGACTGCTGTAGTCTTGAGTTTGTGTTTGTCTGTTGAGTTCACTTGTTGCATGTGCTTTTATATCCCTCCTGGTTGAACGTTTCAGTTTGCTCTACTTCCCAGAGTCACAGCCATAGTTTTTGCTCATTTCCACTGGTCTTCCAACACCTCACAGCTGTTCTTTATTGGCTCATTAAGCTCACCTACTCATCATTTTAGTTGCCATTCTTCCATTAGACAATTTTCTTGACAGACCATTGTTGCATTTTTTAACCTGGATTATTGAACATGAACTTTGACATCCTTCCAATACTTTTTGTCAGCTAATATTTACTCAGCATTTGGTCCTATACTCTTTGGTACCTCTTGTCTTACCTTATCTGTTTTGACATCAGCTCTCTTTGCAGTTTCTTGGAAAGGACCACTATGGACCCAGTGGACAACTTAGTACCCCTGTTAAATGTTGGAGACACTTCACAATCTGGAAATACCTACTAATATTTGCTTTAGCTCTGTGTTTTTACTTTTTTTGGCCTGTACATTATTTCCTGCATTGCCATTCATTATTTGTTTTCACCTGCAAAAGAAGTTCTCCATGAATTCAATAAGTTTTGCAGTTATTCTAGAAGTTGTGGATGGACAATTAACTTCTCAGCAAAGGCTGCAGGCAGCAGAGGATTTTTTGTATTTTCTCAGCAAGAATGTATGGTACAAGGATTTCCCAGGTGTGGTGGAGATATATGAGGAAGCTGAATGGGTGTATATCATGGCTGGGATATATTCATCCACAAGGTTCAAGTAAACAACACAGTCCAACTTGTATGTGAAAAATTGAGATGCCTGTCACTCAGTGAATGTAAAGAGGTTTTAGGAGAGCTTAAGCACTTTCTCCAAACAGACATCACTGAACCAGTAGACGCATCTGAATTACTGAGATCTCTAGTGTTGACACGAAAATGCAGACTTGATGCTTTGCGCTGATCTCTGTGAACCTGACAAAAAGTAATAATGGATTGTTACCTTCTGCCACATATGGAGGACTTGTTCACAAAACTGACTGATCCCACTCATTACAGCCAGACTGGTTAAAGCTCAGTTTAAGACAAACTGGCTCTCCTCCCAATAGCTGCAGTCTTAATGATGTCATAACACAAGGGACCTCTTCAGCTTACAAAAGTTCCTTTTGGACTTGTACTACTTAGCTTCCAGAAGCTAATGTACACACACACACACAGTTCTGACAAATTTGCCAGGAGTACAAAATTATTGGGATAATTGTCTAGTGTATGGCCACTCTGAAGGATTTCATAATGAACACCTACAAGCGGTTCTTTAGCGCCTTACAGATGTGTGCCTACAGATCGACTTAAACAAAAGCTCATTTAGTCAGTTAAGCAATTCATTTTAAAGACATAGGATCAATAAGAGAGTCTAAAACCCTTGTCTAGATATGCTGCAGTAAATTGCTGAAGCTTCAGCACAAAAATATATGGTAACTTTTTATTTCTGGGTTGGACTTGGTTCATCAACTTTCCATCAAGCTACAGACAAGAGGTTGAGCCACTGTGAGAAATACTTTGTATTCAAGTATTCAAGCTGATCTAAAATGAACTGATGCTGCAAATGAAAATGCCAATGATTTCAAAACACAGCTCATTAATAGCCCAGCATTTGCCATCTAAAACCTTGGACTGCCAAAATTCATCACAACAGATGCCGGAGACTATGGATTGAGAGCTATTCCGAGATACAGTAGTTACACTCAGACAACGTGGAACATATCATTGCTTTTGCTTCCTCAACCATGACTTCTGCTGAGAAGAAATACTACACTATAAAAAAAAGAGGCTGTTGCTTGAATGTGGGCAGTTGAAAAGGTCGGAGTGTTAGGATTCTGTAGTTTCTTTATTCACCAACTTTCTGCTGCAGGTGAGCCGAGTGTGAGGTGGGCTGGACTGGCACTCCTGCACAGCAGTTGATCATCAGTACCACTAGTTTGATTACTCCAGCTTATAAGACTGAGCTAAAGCAACATACAACGTTGGTCAGATCACCGCTATTCGATGACGTGTTTGCAACAAAAGGTTGTGCACCTGGCTCATGAAGGACACCAGGGTTTCCAATGTTCCAATGCCTCAGAGAACCTAATTATTGGCTTCATGTGAATGATAGTCTTCACAGTCTTGTCATCATCCACTATCTGTCAGGCATGTGACACAGCAAGTATTTCACCTGCTGCTTTGATATCGCTGTTGACATTGTTAGTCCATTAGAATATTCAGACTATGCAGGTTTGCTACAAACTTGCTGATTATTTCAGTAAATGAGCTGAAGTAGCTTTTACCTTTTGGTTTTTTACACATTAAGGAAACCCTTGCACCATCATAACTGATAATGAAACAGTTTGCATTTTCTGTTTTGGCCGATATCATAAGTGACTTCAAGCACATAACAAGTGTATACCGTCCTTGGGCAGAGGAATGTGTGTAATGTTGTAATAGGGTGCTAAACAACATCATTCAGGCAGCACAATCTATTCCGCGACCCTGGAAGCCTGCAGTTGCAGAAATGCAGCAAAAGGGCTTCACTTCATGCCAAAACTGGTGATTCCCCTTTTCAGCTTCTCAGAGGAAGAGCAATATGGAAACAAATGAACATCCTGTCTCCACCTATAGAAAACAAGCAATACAACTATGTTAGAGATTAAGTTATTGTTTTAGTTGCCATCAAAGGAATATCATATCCCAGTGTCTTCTTCATAGTTTCCACAAAAAAGACGAGTGCAATACACAAACAAAAAGAAGAGTCAAAATCAACAAGTTCCTATTGATAATAGGGTCCTAGTATTAAACCCTTTTCATGTTGGAAATGTGAGACCTAATAGGGTGATTAACAACAAAGTCCATGCTCAATAATCCAGGTATAAAATCCAACATTTTTCAGTCAGGTCATCTGGACAGTTTCTTTTTTGTGCTGAAACGTTTCGCCTTCGATCCGAAAGGCTTCATCAGTCAATGAAACGCACAACAAAACTGATTCTTCCCCTAACAGCTTACTCCAAAGTGGAACAAACCAGTTCTGCTTGTGATAAGATGGTCTTTAATAGGGTGATTGTTTGTTAGTACAGCACCAACTGGTCTGAGGTCATTCATCCTCAGTGATGGGAAAAGATGGAATGCAGGACAGTTTTCACTCTTCTCAAAGGGCTCAAATGGCACACCACAGACTGAGAAACCGCTTGCCCAAAATGGACATCAAAACAAAATGTTCTGCAATGGGAAAGACATGAAGCTACCTGAACAAAAACTTGTGATGCAATAAATTGGTTAAAAGATAAGAAAAACGAGCGTTTGTTTGGGTAGTGGAGGAGAAAAAGTAATTTCAGGTTTACACAGTCAATACATTATGTTCATTTGCTGTAGTTGTTTCCTGTTTATGTAGTTTCTCAATCATTCATCACATGGCAAATTCAAAAGATAAAGAAACTGGACTTCACTTTTGTAGTCATTTCACATCCAGGAAGATTTTTTTTTTTTTTAATCATTTAATTTTTTTATTGGCATTTTCCACATTTATTTGCATATAACATGTGCAATTCACATTTATCACTACATACAAAAATAAAAAAATAAAATAAAGAAATAAAAATATATTTTGCTTGGAAACTAATCTATTAGTCCATTTGTCTTACCTAATTTGTCTAAATTGTCTTTATTTTTTGTTGCCGCCTTTGGTTTTGAATAGTATCCATTTCTCCCATTTTTCTTCCATTTGTGTTGTAGTCTCAGACGATATGTCAATTTTTCCATTGTTTAGATTTTGTCTATAATCCCAATCCATTGATCATGACATGGGGGGTCCACCTTTACCCATTTCCTCATAATAGCTTTCTTACTAGTTATTAACATTATCTTGATCAGATATCTATCCCTTGCTCTTACCTTATCCATAATATTGTTGAAATTGCAAAGGTATAGCTCAAAGGAATACCATATCCCAGTGTCTTCTTCATGGTTTATATCTATTTTTGACCTTAGGCGTGATAAAAAAAATCGTATCAGATTTTTTCCAGGTGAACTCCCTCCATATGCACGAATTGGTGGGTGTCTGGTATGTTTCCCATCCAGGAAGCTTTTTCAATTTAAAACTAAAGAGTGTGGCATTTGAAGCTTTATACTGCATAAGATGCTCTGTTATATCAAGATAAATTCACATGCAGATTAATCTATCTCCCCTCCCAAAAGAAAGTCATTATGGTCTCCATTTGCCTGGCTCAAAAGAGAACTGCTTTGGTCACATGCATGAAAGTTTGAATTAGAAAGAAAAGGAAATAACTGGGCAGTATGCCTAATGGTAAGTTTTAGAAAGCTGAAACCAGAACCAGAACATTGGAACTTGATGTTAATAAAGAAACAACAAATAAATTGAATTAAAGCAGCAATAACTGCAGAAACAAACTGATGGTAGATCAAATATTATCAGTTTTCTGAATTGTGAAGGTTTCTATATTTATGTAATAAACAATGTATTGACTTGCAAGTTGACTTTGAGTTTAGTCAGTTAAATCAGTTTCTCACACGATGGGATGATTCTGCTGTCAATTTGTACTCCCCGGGTTTTGTGCTTGACACCATTCAGTGAAATGGGCGAAGTCTAACGACAATCATTTGACACATCCTGAGCTGTGCAATACATCATCTAGAGCGAGGTGAGTGCTGTGGGTGGTGTCTATCAACTGGGCATGCAGCACGCTCTCGTCTTCAATTAACAAAACCCCCACTAGATTTACCTTGTCTGCTGCCTTTAATGACTGACACACAACACATAAGCACACACACAAGAATCTTGCTAAATTGGCACAATGTTAAAATAATGTTTTAGATTTAAGACATCAAACTCAAATATAACATAATTCAGCTCGTTTAAGCCTCAGATACAGTAAATGTACGGCATTAAACAGTCACAACTATATTGGAATGACAGATTTACAAGAAAATATATAGTCCACAAACACACATTAAATAATCCATGTAAATTAAAAAGAAAATACATTTTGATAACATCATGAACAAATAAATGAAACAAATAGTGTGCACCTCCTGGGATGACATGCACTTAAAAATTGTTAGGACTGAAAGTTTTCCATCTCCCATCAACAGCTGAAATGTAGGAGCTTTGTTCCAGCTACTGCTGAAGCTCCATCATGCAGAACTCGTCTCTCTGGATTCTTTTTTCCATATTTTCCCATTCTCCTCTGCCTGTCACAACAGCGCCCTCTGGTGACAAGGAGCAATTACAACAACAGAACACAAATACACCCACCATACAAACATACATTCAAAGTTACCTTTTTATTTAAAAAAAAATTAATAGGTACAATTTTATAGTTTTAGCGTTTATATGTTTACTGACTTCAATTGTGACTAAAACGTAGTTTGTTTTTCTAATCATTGTTTCTATTTACACTTTACACAACATCCTAACTTTTTTGGAATTGGTTGTACAAAGACGTGCTTTTTTTGAGATATTGTATAGCATAATGAAGCTTGCTTCAGAGTATGACACACGGTCACACATAAACAAGTCTCTTGTAGATGAGTCCTTGTGACTCAATGAGACTAACCTGGATAAATAAAGATTGAATGAATGGTGCATGTTGAGAATCCAAATATCTTTTATGTGTTTTTGTTATAACAGAGTTTCTTCTTTGTAGCTTTCTGAATCACAGTTCAAACTGAAGCAAGGATTTGAGGATCTTTACAGGCTTTCATGATGATTTCAAAATCCTTTTGTTTTCTTTCTAAAGTTGCTAAAGCCCTGGCCGTTTGTATTGTTGTCAACAGTTTGAAAACGAATCATACACTTTTGCTGTAAGACTCCATTTCCTTTAAATGACCACTGAACTTTCCACAACCTACACAATTTGATCAAATATAGCTGTTTTGCTGCAAGCTGGGAAACCCTAGAGTATAAAGCCAGTCATAATTGTGTAAAACTTTAGTATTCACCAAATTTTCATATTCATCTAGTCTATAGGAAATATTGGGAAAAAAATAGCTGAGTTTATCAGTTAGTGTTAAAAAAAAAAAAAGACTGGGATATTTACATAAATAAATACATAAACATCACAGCTGTAGCAGAAAGGCTTTTAATTTGTGTCCAGACAGTGTCTCACTTTCTGACAACTTTTTTCTTTTCTTTTCGGGGGGTGGTGGTGTGGGGGCGGGATGTAAATGGTAAATGGACTGTACTCATGGTGAGTGGTGAAGGCTGCACAGAAGACTGTTGGAGTCAGCCTCCCCACCATCACAGACATCTACACCTCCAGATGCAAGAAGAGGGCCACCTGCATCATGAAGGACCCCACTCACCCAGCGCACAAACTTTTTGCCCCATTTCCCTCAAGAAGGAGGTTAAGGAGCATTAAGTGTAGAACCAATGGACTGAGGAACAGCTTCTACCCTGAGGCTGTTAGACTCATGAATCTCTAACCAGAATAATCACTGTTAAAAAAAAAATCACATCATGATGCTGATGTAGTTCATGCTGCTGTGTTCATTTGTACTCATCTGCTCTCACAGACTCATGTTTGTGTTGATGTTCGGCGTATTGTTTTTGTACTACTAGAGCTTAGCATCTTTTTAGTTAACGTTTTTCTTAGTTCATATCTTAGCTCTTATTACTGTTTTTCTTTTACATTTTATACTTTGGTTGCATGTAACTGGGACCATGTGTACACAATTTTGTTCCACCACATGTACCACATGTGGTGCGTATGACAAAGAAATTTTGACTTTCATATAGCACCTTTCTATCTAATCAAGATACACAAAGCACTTTAAAACACAAGCTGTGCTCTCATTTACCTCCACACATTCAAACAGCACTCTACTACATCTCTACAAGGCTAAGTATAAATAAAGGTTGATTGATAAGTGAACAAATCCTTCTAAAGAGACTAATCGGTGCTTTAGATCACATTAATACATTGATGGGACACACATTATAGGAAATGAGGCGTTCAGTGTCTTGCCCAGTGACACTTCAACATGTTACTGCTGGTGGAATCGAACCCCCAACTTTACATTGCAGTATAACTGCTCTAACCACTCAGCCACAGCTGCCCGTAGGCAGACCTAAAGTGGGTGTGAGTGCAGGTTAACTTACACACTCAGCCACCCCCACGTCGCTGCTGCAGCTTGCCCTGCTGTGAGTCTCACTCGCTCTTTTTCTGTCTCCTCTCCTCTCATTACATTATGTGTACCTTGGTCTGTTAAAATAATGAAAATGGGTGCGTGTGTGCAATTTATTTTTCATGTGCTTGACTCAACATTAACCGTTAGCTTGGAGAAACAAATGCCAGTGCCAATGGCATGACCGAGTGTCCCCGTGATAAGGAAACAGAATCACTCAGGAAGGAATCAGAGTGTTTCGTTCACCGAGTGCTACATGTAGTTTATTTGCAATGAACGAATCACAAGTCACATTCTCTCAGTCGCCAACAACAGTCCCTCCCCATCCACATAGCACACGCCACTGTGTTGTTCAAATTCACATCACGAGTGAGTCACAGACGTTCCACTCCTGACTGGCACGCTTGCACTGAGCTCAACTGAACTGAGAAAGGAACAATCGAGTAATAAAGTGATTTGGTTCAGTTTGTTCTCTCAAAAGGTTTGTTCATTTGAAAGAATTGTTCTTGAACAACAACACTAATAAGTCTTTCTCCAATTTATGCTGATTTACCATAGTGCAGTCTTTTGAAGTACAGTAGTCCCTTGAAATTTAGTGGTTCGACTTTTGCGGACTCACTATTTTGCGGGTTTTGAACATATGATTGTACACAACACACAATTGGCTGATTGATGGAAGGTGACCAACCAGAGCATTGTCCTGAGGGGCAGACTGGTCATCAAGAGCACCTGGACATTTCCCAGTGGCCTGGCCCGCCCAGCGAATGACAAGGGGTTGGACCAAAGGCTCGGCTCGGGCTGCGCTCGACCACGTCAAATAATCAATGCCACTCACTCAGGCATCTGCCCCACCGAAGCTCCCCGAGCAGCAATGATGGGGAAGACAGACCCCACCCACCACACCCTCCCCTCAAGGCCATGCACCACAGCAAAGCAGAGACACACAACAGATGGGCATGAAGTCTGTTGTGGGTCTCTGCTCCATCGCAACAGACAGCCCCAGAAAGAGAAAAGAGGGGGCAGGGCGTGGGGTCCATCCCCACTCCCCATAGCCACTTCCCAGGGAGCCCTAGCGAGGCAGACGCCCGATCGAGCAGCATGGACTGTCCAGCCATAACGATCAAGCGTGACCCAAACCGAGCCCCTGGCCCAGCCCCCCAGCGACGACCAAGCAGGCCAGACCACCAGGAAATGCCCCAGTGCTCCCGATGGCCAGCCCGCCCCTGGGATTGGCTCAGTAACTGTAGCATCAGTCTGTCCGCTCTCTTTTGTTGTGCTCTTTTAGAGCATTTAAAGAGTTTAGAACATTGTTAGGAACATTGTAAAAGTGTGGGAAAAGTTTATAAAGCATTAAAATATAAATAAATACTAAAATAAATATAACGTCCCTACTTCACTGATTTTTACCTATCACTGGGGTGTCTGGAATGTAACCCCCACGATAAGTGAGGGGCTACTGTATTACAAAAATATTATTGTGATGTATAGCAATTTGTTCCACATTCCTGCTGTTCAGTCATGTGTGAAAACTATAAACTTGTGTTTGAAAGACTTGTCGCAAGCCTCTGTTCTAATGAAGACTTCACTGACGCTCTCTTTTCCGTCTGTGTCAACAGAGCACCTTGACTTCCGACTGACTTCACTGTCTGTTGGATAGCACTGAATGCCCTATCAGCATGCAGCTCAAACACTATTGGCAGATGTTGAGGACAGATGGGCACTCGGCAGACGTGTGTGTGAATGATTATTTGTTGAAGAACTTGCCGAATGGGGTCTTCAATATCCTATCAATCAGAGCTGTTTAGCAAACTCTGCCTGCTGTAACAGATATGCTGAAGTGTTAATAATGAACCAACAAGGGCAAAGTGGGAATGCAGGTCTGAGTGCAGACCGCATACTTGAATTAACCTTTAGAACCAGAAGACATTCAAGGATGCAATTTATAGATCAACAAGGATGTATTTTTGTCAATGCCAGCTCTTAGCTGTAGCCACTCATGCCTACTTTGTTATGGTGGAGAATTAAAATGGAGGCCAAACTCATAATTTGCTACAGGGTTCAGGTTTCTGAGCCCTCCAAAAATCCACCAAGAAACAGAGGTAAATGACAATGGGTTTTATTTAGATGTAGTAGGGAAATTTTGTGTGTGGGGAAAGGAAAACAAACTGTTAGCAGTTCCACAGGTGAGTAATGTCCAGTGAGTGATTTTAGCAGAAACAAAATAATTTCTTACTTTGTTCTTATTGGCAGGTTACTAGGGAAAGTGTGAGGGTTCCAGGAGTCCATAGCTCGAGCCATCATCCTTAATCTAATGTTTGCAGAAGAACTAATCCGTAGAGATCACCATGGGATCTGAATAAACTGGTTTGGTGGGGAGGCTGAGAAAACCAGAGAGGACAGACGAGGTAGCTTACATGAAGGAA
The DNA here is from genome assembly GCF_014905685.2 of Nematolebias whitei. Lineage (NCBI taxonomy): Eukaryota > Metazoa > Chordata > Actinopteri > Cyprinodontiformes > Rivulidae > Nematolebias > Nematolebias whitei. The sequence goes on from NC_056500.1 coordinate 26,464,098, forward strand.
AACCACCAGAAGACTTGGGAGCATTTGAAAGATTATGCGAGGTATTTCAATAATTCATAAATCAAAATGTTCAACTCATTCAAGACATTCCTTCTCTGACTTGGTATTTGTGCAATTGTTTTCATCCTATTTCTGCTATTTTAGCTTCATTAGCTTTTCAATTTATTTTTCTTTCAGTTTCTTTTAGCTCATTTCAATTTTTTTTATATAATCTATTCAGCCTTTCTCTGCCTATTTCAACTTATTGTTCTATATTTCTACTCTTTTCAGCTTTTTCTACACACTTTTGTCGTTTTTATGCTGCTTTCCATTTTTTTTTATTTTGTTGCTTTAAGCAAATGTCAGTTGTTCAAATTCAGCTTGCATCAACAGTTAAGAGATTAAGCAATTTTAACTGGTTTCAGCTTCTTCAACAGCTTTCAGCAACAATCATCCAGCAATCAGGTTTGACACTGCATTTTCACAGGAAATGACATTTGTCTAATTTATATTTACTTTATGATATATTTCATAGATTGTGCTTTAACAAAAGTACATAAACTCAGGCAGACGGACAGACAGATACCTGCCTTTATCGTCTTGTCATAGCAAAAGAAAACGAAGTAAAATGAAAAAGACAGGAGAAAAATATTTATTGCATTCTACTTTTCGTGCCAAACTAAAGTTTGTTTTTTGGGCTGAATTCATTGTTCACTCCCTTTATAAAAGGATGAGTAGGCCACGGTTAAACAGCCAGAGTGCCAGAACTCAAGCTCTGTTTTCCTCCTCCACTTTAGCCTTTACTTTATTTCCTACATCTAAGGACAGGTGAGGGACAACATGAAGGTGTTATTAATGCTTCCACCTGGAATGATGCCCTGCATTTTGTTTTCACAATCTGCTTCATGCTCTTTTGTGCGTGTTTGTCTTTGTTTTCACCATCCAGCACCGGTCATTTGCATTTTCTTCATGTGAGATGAAAGTAAGAGGTTTTAGTGGAGACCACATCAAGAGATTTCTGCTCCTCTTTGTCCTAAACAACTTCCATTATGCAGTCACTGTGTGCAGACTCTGTTAAAGGCCTCTTCACATTAAACAGGCAGAGAAATTCTGACCACTTCAACTTCTTGCACTAATATCATCAGAAATTACAAAAATATTCAAGAACTGCTCCATATATATATATATATATATATATATATATATATATATATTCAATGTACTTTACTGTCATTTGCATTACTTGTGGTACATGAGGTGGAACGAAATTGTGTACACAGGGTCCCAGTTACATCCAACAACAGGAAAAATATAAATTGTAAAATAAACAGTAATAAGGATCTAAGATATAAACTAAGAAATACGCTAAACACTAATAGTGCAAAACAATATGCTGAACAACAGTAGCACAAACATGAGTGTGTGAGCAGATGAGTACAAATGAATACAGCAGCATGAGATCAGCAGCATGGATAATCAGCAGCACATATCAATAATCAAAGTGACATTACAGTGATTTTTTTTTCACAGTGGTTATCCTGGTTAGGGATTCATGAGTCTAACAGCTTCAGGGTAGAAGCTGTTCCTCAGTCTAGTGTTTCTACACTTTTTTCATTTATTCAACCTTTATTTATACAGGCTAGCCTCATTGAGCCACAAGGACTCATTTACAAGAGGGACCTGTTCCAGATATAACATATAAAGTACAGACAACAAAACAGTAGAAAATAACAATAAACTACAGTAAAAAAATGCAGTTAAAATAAAAGTAGTGTTATAAAACAATAAATCAGGGTGCCATAAAACGGGGTTAAATACTAAAATCAAAAACATATTTGCTTTGATTTTTCTATTGACATTATCAAATGTTTGAAACCTCTTAAAGAAATCAAGGTGGACAACTTCAGTTCCTGTTGCAAGATGTACCAGGTTGTTGGACCCGAGTAGGAAAAGGCCTTTTTGCAAAGTTCAGTCTGCACTGAGGGAACGCTGCATGTAATGATGGCCTGAGTGTGCATGTTGTAACTGCACTGACGGCGTGACGTGTAGGAGGAGATATAAGAAGGTTGCAGACCAAAGAGGAATTTATAGATGAAAATTCATTCATTCAATCTTTTTTTAGACAGGTTAACCCCATTGAGCCTCGAGGACTCATTTAGGGTGCATTCACACCAGCCCTGTTTAGTCCGCTTTAATCAAACTCTAGCACGTTTTCCTAGGAAGTCCGGTTTGTTTGGGGAGGTGTGAACGCGCCATCGAACTCTGTTTGGAATGTGGGGGGGACAAGTCCACCCCACATTCCAAAAACGTTCATTTGGACCCCACCCCCACTTTCACTATGAAACATTAGTTCCGTTGGCGCAGTTTCTCTTTCTTTGGGAACAAATCCGTTCCACTTGATTAATAAGAGAATACTCAAACCACTAAAACTCCACTCCAGGTTTTCCTGGTTACTTCCAACTCTAAACACAGCAGCCTGTTGCCACGGTCACAATATACGGTGGTCACAGAATATGGTGTAACACCTGCAGTGTTTGTGCGTCTCCTCCTACCTCGGCAGAAAACGCGCACAGGTGGAGAAGATGGCGACACCTTTGTGTTACTCGCTCGCCAGTTTAACGAGCTTTATGCAGGCAGTTGTTGGCCAAGGAGTTGATCATAAACATATATTCATGTTAGGAGGAGAGAAATGGAGCGCTACTTCTGTAGCATGTTAGCTTAGCAGTAACTGTGACGCTGTAAGTCGCTGCAGGTGTCAGAGACGCTGTGTTCAGGTGCATTAAAATGTCATTAAAACCCCACACCTTATTGTCCTTAAGCTTCATGAGAAACATCATTTAGATGAGTAGTGTTGAACACAAGTAAAAATGTCTAGTGGTGATGTTTTTTATTTCACAATAAACACAAATAGTGTCGACCTGACGCTCTGTATTAAAGTGCATTAAAGTTAAAATGTCTTTAAAACACACAGCTGAATTTACACAAACTTGGTGAGAAACATGTTTTAAATCTGTGGAATTAAAAGGAAATCTAATTGAAATGCCTCCCACAGACCAAAAACATGCATGTTAGGTTGATTGGTAACTCTAAATTGTCCCTAGGTGTGAGTGAGAGAATGAATGATCGTCTCATTTATCTCTATGTGGCCCTGTGATGGACTTGCAACCCGTCCAGGGTGTACCCCGCCCCTCGCACAGTGATTGCTGGACATGGGCACCGGCGACCCCCGTGACCCAAAATGGAATAAGCGGGTAAAGAAAATGGATGGATGGAGGGATAGGTGAAATGCTGCTTTTTTGTACACTAGTGAACACCTTTTTTTAAAGTGCGCACGCACACATGCATGCACACACATGCACGCGCGTACACACACCTACACACATCATTGTGTCCCCCCCCCCCTCCCCACATTAAGGATGTGCAGTGATGGGTATGGTAGTTACAACTAGTTATGAATCTTAACGTACTATGGTAGACAGCATCCAGCATCTGCAAGGAGCTGGCAAGGGCATTCATGTAAATAATGTCACCATACTCAATGGCCGGTAGGAAGATAGCAGTTACAAGGCATTTTCTAGCAGTCAGACTGTCAGAGTTAAGCAAGATATATTTCTGAAAAAGAAACTCAGTTTTAATTGCTTTTTTAATTATTTTTTTTTATCAAGTTTTCAATATGTGGTTTAAAAGAGAGATGTACATCGACCACAATTCCCAAGTATTTGTAAGAATCTACATACTCTATACACCATGCATGGATGAGATTGGAGGAAGAGTTGCTGTCACCAACTTTCTTTGGGAAAACAACATCCCTTTGGTTTTGTCAGCATTTAGCACCAGCTTGAGATGGAATAAGTCTGACTGAATGGTGTCAAATGCAGACTGTAGAAGCTGGAAAACCTTGGCAACTGTGTTAGCTCAGCAATAAACAACAGTGTCATCGGCATAGAGAAGCAAGGATGCGTCAGGAATGTTTATACCTATTTTTTATATAAACTGTAAAAAGAGTGGGACCTAAAACTGAGCCTTGTGGTGCACCATTGGTGATGGTAAGGTAGCTAGATGAAGTACAGTTATGTCAAACACATTGCTTCTGAACTGAGAGATAGTTTGAGAACCAGCCAACAGTGTGATCTGAGAAGACAATATCTGAGAGTTTATGGCATAAGGTGTCATGATCAAAGTATACATTATCAAAGGATTTGAACAGGTCTAAGTAAAGTGCAGCACAGTAATCCTTAGCATCCAAAGCTTCAACAACATGATTAAAAACCTTTAGCGAAGCAGTCAGTAGCTATGTTTACATGCGCAACATTTTTTTACCGGATTGAAATGTTTTCGGATTAAATAATTCAAATGTATCGTTTACATGGGCACAATCTGTTCATGATGAGCGTTTACATGCAGTGGGCTTTGTTCTGAACAGCAGTACTGACATGCGCAGAGTGGTAAACTCTCTTAAAAAAAAAAAAAAAAACACAGAAGAAGTAGTTCTATTTCCGGATTACTTCCGGGATGAAAGTATACAAACCCGAGCGCCCAAAATGGACCCGCGACAGGTTTTAATGACGGTGGAGACATTACTGCACTCCCTGACGGAGCTCCAGGTAATACAGATCATTTTGAGTTCTTTCAAAGTTTCTAGTAAAAATGTTGTGTCGCTCACCTACCAGTTTTGCTTCCCCGACATGCTAATATTATTAGCATTACCCAGGCGGAAATGATAAAGTCGCACATGTGCAGTCAGGTCAGTTTTATACCATAAGATAAAAACGAACAGATCAAACGTTTACATGCGCACCGTTTGGGTTATGAATCGGCGTAAACCACCCATTTCGTTCTTATCACAAAAAATTTCAGATCATGCTAAATAAACAAAAAATAACCCTAATGGGGTGTTTACATGATGCATTTTTATTCCTAACGGCCGTTTGATCCGATTATGTCCATGTAAACATAGCTAGTGTGCTATGTTGTTTCCTGGAGTCAGACTGGAGAGAAGAAAAAATATTGAAAGAGTCCAAATACTTCTTGACTTGAGTATTTATCAGTTTTTCTAAAACCTTAGCTAAAACACCGTTTGGAGATTGGTCGATAATTGCTCAAAATAGTGGGGTCTCCTCCGTTCAATAATGGTAGCACAATAGCTGTTTTCCAAGCATCTGGGACAGTATTATGTTGTATAGACAGATTGAAAATATATGACACCAGTTCTGCTTAATGCTCCAATGTGCTTTCAGGCCATCACACGTAATGCTCCTCAACCTCCTGCCTGAGGGGAGCAAGGTAAAAAGTGTGTGTGCTGGGTGAGTGGGGTCATTCATGATGCAGGTGGCTCTTCCTGCATCTGGAGGTGTAGATGTCTGTGATGGTGGGGAGGCTGACTCAGACAGACTTCTGTGCAGCCTTCACCACTCTCTGCAAAGCTTTTCTTTCTCTAGCTGTGCAGCTTTCATGCCACATGTTGATGCTGGAGCACAGGATGCTCTACACTTCACGTTTGTATAAGGAGGTGAAGACTGAGCTTCACAGACCAGCTCGCCTCAGCCGTCTGAGGAAGTAGAGCCTCTGATGAGCTTTCTTGGTCAGTCTGGTAGTGTTGTTGCCAGCTGAGGTTGTCATTCAAGTGTGCATCCAAGTACTTGTAGCTGGAGGCCACTTCCACTGCAGATCCTCCAATATTCAGGGGGAAGAGGTAGGTGTTTTTGTTCTGTCTGAAGTCCACGACCATCTCCATCTTCTTCACATTGATGTGAAGGTTGTTCTTCCTGCACCAGCTCTCCAGGTGTTCCACATCCTGCCTGTAGCTGGACTCATCCTTGTTTGTGATGCATCCAACCACCATTGTATCGTCTGCAAACTTTACAATATGACAGCCTGGATGGGTAAGTGCACAGTCATATGTGAGCAAAGTGAACAGGAGGGGGCTCAGCACACAGCCCTGAGGGGAGCCATTGCTGAGGTTTATGGTGGAGGAGGAGAAGTTGTGGATCCTCACAGACTGTGGTCTGTTGGTTAAGAAGTCTAGGACACGGTTGCAAATGGAGGGATTTAGTCCTAGTGCAGTCCTACTCAAATAGTGGGGCGCGCCCCACTGAGAGGGGGCCTGGTGCAATGCCAGGGGGGCGCATGTGACCATAGAAAACATGCTTTTTTGCCGGAGTAGGTTTTTTTTTTTTTTTTTTTTTTTTTCCACCATTCTTATTTTGTCGTGTGCATTCCTAATAAAGTTATGAACAAATATGACTGCCTTGTGGTTTTGGGAGCCATGCATGACCCTCGTCTCTCTCCTCTGCTGCTGACATGATGAATAAACTCTGACCGTCACCTCCTCCATCCTCCACTGCTGTTATGGTCCATGCGCTCTGGACGTCACTCACAACGCGCATGCAACAAAGAGTAAACTCAAGTGAGAGTGACACCTGCCCCCCTTTTTCCACTTTTGCCTTGACAAAATATTTTAGTTTTATTGATAAGTTTGTCATAGCACTATTTATAGAAGTAATGTCTAATAAATGTTAAGACAATTCTTTGCTAACAAAATAAATTATCAGTTAAGCTGCTTTTTTTTTGATGCTCTGGACGTTTGTCACCCACAGCATGCAGGTGACAAAGAGTAAACTCAAAGCGAGAGGGTTACCTGCTCCCTCTTTCCTCTTTCATGTTGACATTTTTTTTTGTTTTATCGATGTGTGCTCATTGATCCTGACTTCCTCATTTTGATTTAAAAAAAAAAAAAATCAGCATAAATGTTTTTATTCATTTTTGTTTTGTAGGTCAAAGTGTTTTAGATAACACTCATGAGCTAAAATGTTGCTGATCAATTTGAATTTATTATTATTTATTGATTATATTTAACTTTATTGTTCAGTATCAAATGGTCCAAAATGTTTACAGTTTAAAAAATGATTTTTTATTTTTTTTCCAGGCAAATTGATGCAAGTAAGTGGTTTCTGTTACAGACTAAAAAAAAAAAAACAATGTTAATAAAGTTATCCTTCGTTGTAAGTTGATCTATATTCTTTTTTTTTTTTACTTTTTAACTTTTTTTAAGCGGAAAGTTGGGGGGGGCGAA
>NC_056500.1:26471248-26507770 GCF_014905685.2 Nematolebias whitei
TTTTTTTTTTTTTTTTTTTTTTCTGTTTTTTTGTTGTTGTTTGGTGTCTTGCTGTGTTCATTTTAATGTTTACTTCGTGGGGGGGGGGGGGGGGGGGGGGGGTTATAACAGAAAATAATTGAGAAGCACTGTCCTAGTGTGAGTAGTTTGTCCATCAAGGTTTGGGGATCATGGTGTTGAAGGCAGATGTGAAGTCCACAAAGTCCACAAACAGAAACGCACGCACGCACGCACACACACACACCATTTTTATCTTGCAGTTGTTTTTAATCTGTGACCACCAATTACAATTTTAACATTTCCCCTTTCAGTATTTCTAATCACCAAACTGTTAACACCAGTATCTGTTTCCCTTAACAGATGTTCTTTTATTCATGCCAGTGATATCAGCGTGGCTTGTTAATAGGAACCTTTTTTTAGTGTAGCATGCAGGTTTCAAAAGCTCAGCACAAAGCCGAAGAGGGAGAAAAACTCTTCAAACCGAACAGTAGAAGCTGACAGACATCAAAGATGTGTAAACTAGTGGATAAGTGTCACGCAGCAGGACTCTGCTGTCATCTCTCAGCTCCTTCCTCTGTCAAACAAGCACAGAGCACTCAAGCAAACAAGTGAGCGTAATGTGGTGTAGCATCTCCACTATGAAAGACACACCATGTGGTTAAAGTGGGCTCCCATGCACACCTGATGACTTCCATTTACATAGTGCTGTGTAATTATACAGTTGCAGAGCAAGGAATTAAACTGGATTTACCAGACAAATACTAAATTAATTGGAGTATAAATGGCCCCGTGATCCTATTGTTGAATTTGTGAAGAAGTGACAAGTTTTAACTAACAGATAAATACAGTTAAATACTGTATTTTCTAGTTAAAATAGTTTAGTGAAAAGCAAAAAGACATTATAATACCTTAAAACCTTTTGTAAAAGACTTTATATTCAACATTGAACAATACTGCAAGTTGTCACAATGCATCAGTGAAAATGTACAACCAACCATGTGGAAAATAAGGCAAGGTTAAAGTTTATACACACCCAGCTCGCCTTATGTCTTCCACATGGTTAGTTGTAGTTTTACTTCAAATTCAGGTCCTCTACCTGAGGCATGGGAGCTTCAGCTTCTACACAAATGTCTGCCGTTTCTAGAACTGAACTCTTCTGAACAGTTGTTACTAAGATCTGAAAACCCTCAATTTAAAAAAAGCTTCAGGCACCTTAGTCTTACAAAAGATCTTTACAGCTAAACAAATCTGTTTTTAAAATTAAAATTTTAATCAAATATTACCTCCAGATTTTACAGAGAGGTCTAGGTAAGCCTGATCACCATGACAAGTGTTGTGGAACCACTGTGTCCAAAAATAACCATTTCAATAAAGCTGAGGAAACAGTGAGAAATTCAAACAATGGTTTTTATCAAAATAAATGGTTGTGCTTCAGCAGAAGGTAGATTTTAGTTCTGCATTGGAATAGTAAGATAAAAGATATGTTATGTTTTCTCAAGATAAAGTCTGAAGGGAACATGTAAATGGAAAATGAAATTGGGCCAAGAATGGAGCCTTGGGGAAATCCACATGTGTAGGAAAAACAGATTATTTGAGATTTACAGGATAAAAACTGTCACACTGATCTAGATGGAAATTAGGCTTATGTTGGGAGAAAACGAACAGCAGACTCCTGATATGGTGGCTAATAAAAGATTTGAACCTTTTAAAAGTGCTGTTTTGGTGCAGTGATGAGTTTTAAAACCAAACTCAAACCTTTCAAAGATGTTATGGGCATTTAAAATAAACTTGCAACTGCACAAATACTATCCTTTTTAAGATTTTGAGATAACATTTTGAAATGGGCCTAAAATTTAAGAGGTAGACATCAGTATTTTATTTATTTATAAACCTTTATTTAACCAGGCAAATCCCATTGAGATCACAGATCTCTTTTGCAAGGGAGGCCTGGGACTGAAGGCAGACCAACATGCATGTTTTTAGTCTGTGGGAGGAAACTGGAGTACCCAGAAAAAACCCACGCAAGCACGAGAAACATGCAAAGTCCACACAGAAAAACCTCAGGACCAACTGGGGATTGAACCCAGGACCTTTTTGCTGTGAGGCAACAATTCTAACCACTGAGTCATCGTGCTGCCAAATGATGGTGCCAAGTCTTTTAATCTACAGTTGCACAAAGGAATGTTTAAACCAGTCTTGCACAACACCTGTAAAAGGGAATTTTCTTAAAAATGGCTAAAATCTGTCCCATCAGCCTTAATGCTGCCCTTGGATCCCAATGACCCTTGAAGCATCGGGAGTCATTTTGACCCAAGAACAGCAGGAGGGTCCCCGCGACTCAATGAGGCTAGCCCGTATAAATAAAAGGTTGAATGAATGAAGTTCATTTGAACTGGAAATTGTCTTACCCAATACGTTTTCCATTTGATTAAAACTCACTGCTCAGAGTGACTGAGGAGAGCTGAGCTGGTGATGGAGGTGGATGTTTGTATGAATGCTGAGCGATTGGTGATGATCAGTCGTTTTGAGAGTTTGTATCTTGGACAAAACAAGAATTGGGTACAAAATTATTTTCTCTAACCCACACAGAGTTATACATAGAAGATTAAATACATACAGTATACATATTCACCTGCACCTTTTATTGCTGTAAGTGGTGCTGAAGGTTCTAGTTTTTTTTTTGTTTTTGTTCCCCTGTCCACAGACTATTCTTATTACTGATCATGATAAACTGCAGTTGGTAGGGTCTCTTTTCCTGGTTTTCAAAGGAAAGGGGTACGAGGACAGACTAGGGCAGAGGAGAGCCAGAAAATAATGTGCACAGTCTAGAATACCATTTTGCAAGTCATGCACACAAATTAACGTATTTTTTAAAAACTAAAATTGATTTCCAAAGAGGCAGCACGGTGGTGCAACTGCTAGAGCTGCTGCCTCTCAGCAAGCAGGTCCCCAGCTCAAATCCTGGTCCAGGGGGCTTTCTCGGTGGAGTTTGCCTGTTCTCTTCATGCATGCGTGGGTTTTCTCCGGGTATTCCAGTTTCCTCCCAAAGACCAAAAACATGCATGTTAGACTGATTGGTGTGAGTGAGAGAGTGAATGGTTGTTTGGCTCTATGTGTCCCTGTGATGGACTTGCAACCTGTCCAGGATGTACCCCACCCCTCACACAGTGACTGCTAGACATGGGCACCGGCAACCCCTGCGATGGATGGATGGACTTCCACAAAGCTCACGAAATACAAACATTCAAAATTAAGCGAGACTGCACCAGAAAATTAACCCTTTTTATTGCAGTCACAAACAATCACAGCCCAGAGATAATGGCATTATTGTTCCCAGTCATGGAACAAAGAGACGTATTGGAAATACCCTCCGTCTCGTGAGAATGATAACTTGAAAAATAAGTGAGGAACTAACTTCCATTTTAATGAAAAATGATTTTCGTACCACCCGTATTCTTTCAGGATCTATGCTTTTTTTTTTGTGTGTGTGTGTGTGTGTGGGGGGGGGGGGGTTATAGTATAGTTTCCTCAAATGATTAGGGTGGCCGAAGATTACCAGTAATCTATGGTGGTCAAGGCCACCATTAAAGAAAAACACTCATCTCGAAAACTACAAAGATTCACTATTCAAATCCCTCAGAGACGAGGAGAATGGTGCATCGCTTGTTTAAAAACAAGAATTGTTACTTAAAAGTTATTTTATTGGAGTTTAAATTTGTACATTTATAAAGCATCTGAGCTAGAAGATTAAACTTGAAACTTTTTTCCAATTATGTTTTTTAGCCACTGAGAAATAAATTATAGGTCAATTTTTTATACAAAGATTTAGCCAGAATGGCTTAAACACTTTACAAAAAGTTTTTCAAAACACCAGGCACACACACGCACGCACGCACACACACAAGTACATATGTATACATATTATCTCCTTGTCCAAGTTAAGTTTCTGCTCTTGTCCACCACCCACTTTACTTCTCTTCATTTCCTCCCTTCATGCCTCCGCTCTGAGTCCATCTCCTTAAATCCACTTACTGCCGACCTCCACCACTCAGAAGCATTTTCCCTCCTGACATTTTCTTTGCTGCGCTGGAGATGGTGCAGGAAGTTAATTTTTTTTTTTTTTTTTTTTACGTGTGGGCTCTGTGCCTCTTCAAGTGTTGCTTTCCGAGCCTTGAGCACATTGCAGGCTGACCACATCCAACCTCACTGTGCACATTGCTCTGTAGCCAGTGAGGCAACTAAGGACACATTACCGACGCAAGGAAGAGATGTGGTCAGAGGTTTCCATCTAAAAGCTGTTTTCTTGTTTCCCTCAACATAAAGTCCCTCAGGTGTCATTTTGGGTGTAAAGGCCATGAGCTGTGGAGGGAAAATATGTATTTAGAAAGTTGATTTACCATTCTGCTCTACAAGAAGCAAGAAAATGTATATGAAATTTGCAAGAATAACGTTCCTTTGAGCGACTGTAGTAAATGTGAGAATTTTAATTATATGCTGCAATAAACGGTTACTTTGTTGTGAAATAATGGTGAATGAGAGGAAGACAGGTGGGACTAAGGTTGTTTTCACACCAGATAGTTCGGTAGACTCGGTTCGGGACCAATATTCATGAGCTTTTGTTTACATTTGAGCTGGTGCGTTTGCGTTCACACTGCACTGTGCAGTCGAGTCAACCTGTTGAACCAACCTATTCCCCCGCTCGCCTGTGGGGGCGCTGCACCAAGAACTACTGAAAGAAGCGACACAAAAACCTCTGAAGACACGTCTTCTTCTTCTGTAAATAAAACTAAAAACAAAGTGGCATCAAGTTTTAGCAGTTTTAGGAGTTATATTTTGTCATTTTTCAAAAATGGACAGCATGAGCAGAAGATGAGATAGAAGACCATGGAGAATATTGTTTTTCCACACAAGGCAGCTGACAGCTCCATATGAGGTCAGAGCAATGCGTGTTTGTTTACCCTGCAGAGCGGGGCTCGATCTGTTTACATTCACACTGTACTCGAACCGCGCTTGAGTTTTCTTCTACTGGACCGAGACCTAGGTTTTAGCCCGGGCCAGAGTTCGCCTTTTTGTTCCGTGACAGAGTTCGATGGCGCGTTCACACCTCCCTAAACGAGCCGGACTTTCTAGGAAAACGAGCTAAAGTTCGATTAAAGCGGACTAAAACGGGGCTGGTGTGAATGCACCCTAAAGGTGGATGAGTTTCAGATCATGGAGTCAACCATCCAAATCCACAGTCAGAAAGCAAGAGAGGTGAAGAAGACACGACTGGACAGGGGCAGAGGAGAGACAGTGCTGAACAGGTGGCAGTGATGAGGAAGAGAGGAAGACTACAATGAAGATGCATGGTTGTAATGAAAAATGAGAAGAGAGGAAAATGGATGTAAATGATTTTCCATGGTGATCCTTACATTAAAATACTATCCATCCATCCATTATCTTTGCTCGCTTCTTTCTTTTTGGGTCGCAGTGGTCACTAGAGGCCATATCCAGCAGTCCATGTGATCCACCTGTCGTGGAGGGTATGACTTTCTCCTCTCCTCAGGTGATGTGATCAGCAGAAATGGTATGTACGCTCAGTTTTCCTGCTATCCAATTTTGAAAGCATTTGTCTTATGAGAATATTTATGTGTTGCAGAAACAGAAGTCACACCAGTCCCACAAGACACCCTGCTGCTTTACTTTGTTCCTCTTTGCTCTGCTCATCATTTTATTACAGCTTTGAATTGTTTATCTTTTACTTGTTTTGTTTTAATTTATTGCTCCGGGTCAGCTGATTCCACCAGATCCCGGCTCCGTCTTTACTCTGCTCAGGTCTGCCTTGATGGGCTCCCACAGCCTGCCTGAGTCACCATAATCAGACAGTGTCTTACCTGAGAAGATTGGATTGGAAGATTAGACCTAAATAGACCTAAATGTGGCTGTTTTTAATTATCTGTATGTATGTGAATGTAAAGCCCATATTATCTTTTATGCGCAATTAACTATTATCCGCATTTAGTTCTGCTTATTTAATTTCTTTTTTTTGTTTGTTTCAGGTTGAGGGCTGAAGGTGGCGGTCCAGAGTCTGGTGTTGGTTCTCTTGTGTTGTGTGCTGTGGGTGACAGGTTCCCTCCACTCGTGCTGTGCATCACAGCTTTTGGGTTAATTTCTGTTTTTGTGTTTTTGCTTTGAATCTTCATTTTGTCTTTTTTAGTTGACTCACCACTGGAAAGTCTCTTGATTGAACATTTATTTTTTTTAAGCATCACTACTGCCTCTTTTTTATTTTGGTTTTAACAGTGTTCTTAATAAATGTTATAATGCACCTTGGAACACTGTCTCTCACTTACTTTGTAAATGATCCTAAGTGATTTTTTTTGGTATAGAAATTATTTACTTGGGTTAAAGTCCTAAGGTAGCATTGCTGTAACAATAAAAAAGGAAATAACATCCATACCCCTGAGCTTGCCACACAAGTATAGATACCAGCATTATGCAGTTCAAGTATCAGAACTCCACATGCCTTTAGCTACAGAACAGAAGTCCAGTTGCTTTATTCATTTTCCATGTCCTGGATGACTGAGAATCTACATCAACATACGATACTAATAGTTATTTCACTTTCTGTGCATCGCTCTGGTTTTTAAAGTGCAGTTCTGTGTGTAACTACTGGTCAGGACAAAACAAGCAAAACAAAGACTGTCCTGCATGTGAGTCTGGTCTTCAGCCACTGTTAACAAGAATGTTCAGATGCAACTTCTCCAGCAGGTTTTCAGCTCAGAAACCACACACTTCGTTGCTTTTAGACTTCAATAAGACGGTTTCACCGTGGGGACAGCACGGTGGCGCAACTGGTAGAGCTGCTGCCTCTCAGCAAGCAGGTCCCTGGTTCAAACCCCGGTCCAGGGGCCTTCTGGGTGGAGTTTGCATGTTCTCTCCGTGCATGCGTGGGTTTTCTCCGGGTACTCCGGTTTCCTCCCACAGACCAAAAACATGCATGTTAGGCTAATTGGTAACTCTAAATTGTCCCTAGGTGTGAGTGAGAGAGTGAATGGTTGTTTGTCTCGTTTGTCTCTATGTGTCCCTGTGATGGACTTGCGACCCGTCCAGGGTGTACCCCGCCCCTCGCACAGTGATTGCTGGACATGGGCACCAGCGACCCCCGTGACCCAAAATGGAATAAGCGGGTAAAGATAATGGATGGATGGGTTTCACCGTGGCCGTTTAGAGGAGGGAAAGTAATAACTGCCTTACACTTCTGCAGCTGTGCACTGTGGTGGTTCTGTAAAAATGCTAAGGAGCAGAACCTCCTCTCGGTAAAATGCAGGAGGAGTTGGAGTGTCACTGGGGAAAGAGATGTCTTGGTTTCTCTTCTGGACCTGCTGCCTTCATGACCCGACTACAGAGAAGCACAAACCAACAGACAGACACAAAGATGGAAGGATGAAACAAAACACACGTTTTTGTTTCCTGTTAAAATTATTTAAAGTATTTATTCTTCAGCCTATGCTTCAGGTGAAACCATTATAATCAAAAGTAATTAACCTTAACCCTGTAAGAAGGATATTACATCTGATTCCAGTGACTGTTCTGCAGAATATGGTGACAAGCTAAAGTCATTCAGTCATTTCACTGAGTTGTGTTGGAGCAAGGAAACACATTTATTGGCTAAATAAAGCCAACATTTAAATGTTTTTTGCTGTGGGGTTTTTTTTTTTTTTTTTACACAAATTGAACATTCTTGACATTTTAACCAAAGCATATTTTTTCAACTTCATTTTCAGGCATCATCAGGGGAAATGACTGTCCATAAACAATGTTCATGGATGTCAATTTTTTTAAATTGGTTTTTCACAGCTGATAATATCCCTATTCCAAACAGAGACCGTGTTGCCAGAGTAGCATGAAGATGTGCTCCAATGACTATGACCTCTGACCTTTAGGTCGTCTACCAGACTCACCCTGAACAGCTTTCTTTAAAGTTCCTTTTGACTTGAATAATGTCTGATGTTTTCACACTTTCACTGGAGTCAGCTACAGTCTGAATAATGTTTACTCTTTGATTTTATGCTTTTAAGAAAAAAAACCCATCCATTATCTTTTACACGCTTCTTCCATTTTGGGTCATGAGGGTCGTCGGTGCCCATGTCCAACAGTCACTGTGCGAGGGGCGGGGTACACCCTAGACAGGTCTCCAGTCCATCACAGGGACATATAGAGATAAACAGCCATTCACTCTCTCACTCACACCTAGGGACAATTTAGAGTTACCAATCAGTCCTACATGCATGTTTTTGGTTTGTGGGAGGCAACTGGAGTACCCGAAGAAAACCCACGCATGCACGGAGAGAACATGCAAACTCCGCCCAGAAAGGCCCTCGGACAGGGATTTGAACCGGGGACCTACTCGCCGAGAGACAGCAGCTCTACCAGTTGTGTCACCATTAATAATGTTGATTGTTGTTTTCAATCATTATAATGAAACCATGTGAAATATTATAATGTGTTTTAAGAAACGTCTCTGATCTGTTGGTCAGAAAAGAACCTCTTTTTAAGAGACGCTACAGAAGATAAAATGTTTGTCGCACTGTGAGACACATTTTGGCTTAAAGTGTAAACCAGCTGAAGGTTGTCGATCACCTTCTCATCAGATGAGACACCGACCCCTAAAGCAGTCACAGGGACTTTCAGCCACTTTGGGCAGTGCCTGACTAGTCCTGTCCTTGTGGTGTATCCTGGTCTGATCCACCAGAAGAACCCTGGAAAGACGAGTGAACTCGAGTCCTCAGCACTGACCTGATAATCTGCTGACATGATGCAACTTGATCAATCATTTCCTGGCTTGCAGTGATAATAAATGACTTGATCTGGTCACATTAAATAACTTCTCTCAACCAAAATCCAAAGTAAACAGTTCATTAGCTAAACTTGGTTTAAATTTGCTCGAGTATAAAAGCCAACATAATTCCTGCTTAAAGAGTGAATTTTGCCTTAAATAAAAGAGAATTAATCCTTGACTGATTAATTATTGTTTAGATTGTTCATTATTGTTTCAGTAATTACTTTAATACTTTTCAAACTAGTTATTCTGCACATTGTCATTTGTATTGTACAGTTTGTTTATTACTGTTGATTCTTGTCTTGATGAATTATTTTTGTAATAAAACTTCAAAGTCAATTTTGGTCTCCTCCTTTGGGTGAATTTTAATTTGTTCTGGTAGAGAATTCGCTGTAGTTACCGGATTCTACTTCAGTGACTGAGTTCTGATTTTTAAAGGGTGAATATATTAATTAAGCTGTTGGGGCTGCAGTAGCTTGGTGGTCAGTGCCTCGGTTTTGTAATCCTGAGGTTCCAGGTTTGAGCCCAGGTTGCATCAGGAAGGACATCCAGCATAAAACAAATTGCCAAGTCTTTCATGGGAGTGAGTTTGCTGCTGTGACCTCTGAAGAAGGGAACAGCCGAAAGAAACTTACATTAATTAAAAGTTGTTGCTGGTCAGTGTTGTGGAAAAGGAGATTCCCAAACGATCAGGTGTAGACGTCGTCAAATTTAATACAAAGCTTTGGAGAACAGCCAACAATGTGTGTACAAGTACACACTTATCAATGCCTTCACCTGTCTGAGGCTCTGACTCATTCTGCCATCCCGAACTGAAAAGGTTAGTTTTGTAGAGAACTCCATCGGGGTCTGACCCTCTCCTTCACCTTGTTCTAGTGGTTTCAGAACTGAATCCAGCAGCTGTGCACAGGGAGCCGCTGGAGGTAAACATTTCTCAAGTTTTCTTACAAGGAATACCAGTAATCATTGCGTCTACCATAACATTTAAAAAGTCTCCAACATGATAAAAGATGACCTCTCCACTATCTTCTTACCAATAGTCACATCAAGAATTATTATAATACGGAGGGAAGATCTTATTTACCAGTAGCATTCACAATGACAGTAAAGGAGCAGAAAACGTTAAAGATGTAGCCCACCTTTACCCTCGGTACTAGGTAAGGGCCTCCTAGATTCTTATATGTAGCATTAAAGACTCAACTGTTAACTACTTGTTTAATTTGCTGAACTTCAAGTAACATATCCTTTAACACACTCAATTATCTCCTAATTTCCTTTCAATACACACCGTGGTCATGAACACACTCACACACTCTGTTAAACTAAAAATAACCAAACCATAAGGTAAATGTGAACTCCGTTTACTTAATGCGTCTTTAAACATTGAACAACATACGTAATACAAAACAAAACTGCATCCGTAGTCAGATGTCACTGTAAATCTTCAACTCTATATGAGGGGCCCACTCACCAAACACACAGACACCTGCTGGCTTATCTAGCTGTAAAACCTTAAAGTTGCAGGCGGTGAGGCCCAAAACTTAATGGCCATTTCACTCTTTGAGCAAATAAATAAATAAAACAGTACCTGGTTTAGTAGTTCAGTACGTACAGACTCTGGTCCCAGTTCAGGTGAAGAGAAAAACCAAACGATGTTCTAATGTGGTGATGCAATCATCCTTCTGCTGGTCCAGGGTTCAACTCGAATGGGCAATGAGTAGGAAAGAAAAATATGTATAATCCAAAGGCACTCTTCTGGCAGTGCATAAACACTCCAGTTATGACTAATCTTCACTCTTCACATCCAGGTCAGAATGATGAAGAGGCAGTCTTCTTAGTAAGCTGAACAAGCTAAACTGGGATTCCTGTGCAGCATTCACTTAGCTAGTGAATGCTAAATGTTCAATGTTGAACTGTCTCAAAGTGCAAAAAACTGCAGGACAAACTTCAAACTGAAATGTCCATTTTGCTCCCAAAAACCATCAAACAAGCGTCCATTACTGATCACTGCGTTAACAATCAGGAAACTTATTACTCCAAGCTGCAGCACCTGTTGCCTCTGGTCACTCTCATCAAGCTGTACCCCTGACTGCTCACACTTCCTTTAGCTTTTCACAATAACGCAGAAATAAAATACAACAAAATGTTATACTTTTCTTGCTTTTAACTTATGTTTGTGCATTTTAAGCAGTTTTTAAACATTTTACAGCATAAATGAAATATAATTGTAGCTATATTTACAACATATTTAACTTAAAGTGTTTTTACATTTTCTTTAAACTGTCACATATTTCATGAATTTAATCAATGCACTAAAATATTTGTCTGGGTTACAAAGACTACTATATAAAGTAAAACAATAGAACATGTGCATACATATGTACACATTCACTCAACATCAGTTAACTGACCAGCTGGTGCCCTACTTTAACGAATGCAAAACAAGTATAATGAGTGTAGTAAAGTGAGGAGCAAGTGTCACCCTCTTCCTCCATTTACTCATATATATATATGCTACACCAGAAATACAATATCATATTTACACAGTAGTTTTAGGGTCTGAGTCATATACGATGAGATGCAACCACCCTACTATGCACATTTAATTACCCTCACCCCCAGCAGTTATTATCACCTTCACTTGACGTGCTCCACTCCTCTAAAACCACAGTCATTTTTGTGGTCTATAGCCGGTCCCCGTACCACCAAAACAAGAGCTGTGTGTTCACATTGTCTGCCTAATGTTCAGCTGTTTCCTGGTGCATGTTGGTCTATGCAAGATATATTGCAAAGTGATAAATATTAAAAAGTTGTTTAACTAAGGAAAACAGCAGATGGTGAGAAATCTGCCCTTTAGTGGAATCACCCATCCAGAGCAGACCAGAGGCAACTGTGGAAAAGAACAACTCCTTTTAAACAGAAAGAGACTTCCAGCAGAGCCAGTTTGGGCGGCCATCTGCCTCAACAGGCAGGGTGTTTGAGAGGACAGAAAAAAGACGCAGACAAATCCAGAGGTGTTGGGCCAGGCGTAGAATCTATGGCATAACAAGATAAAACCTAAAGCAACTGATAGAAATAATTACAAACACAAATAAGTAAAGTGAGTAAAGACAGCAGCAGAGAGGTGTGCTCAGTTTTTTCTCAATTCCTTAATCCTTAAATCCTTAATTATACACTTAACAGTATTCTCCTTCATGTTCTTTCTGCTTCTCTTCCTCCGTGAAACGAGTTCTGAGCTTCCTCGAGTACCCCCTGAGTCTCCATGTTGGACCAGGCCTTTAAGAAACCTGTTACCACCTGTCTACCTGTTTACTCACCTGCAGTCCCCTACCCTCCTCACTGTGTGGACCAACTTACCAAAACTGTAAGAACACATCAACAAAGTTCATGCTCAATCATCCAGGTATACAATCCAACATTTTTCAGTCAGGACATCTGGACAGTTTCTTTTTTTTTGTGCTGAAATGTTTCGCCTTCGGTCCGGAAGGCTTCATCAGTCAAGGAAACACACAACAAAACTGATTCTTCCCCCAACAGCTTGCTCCAAAGTGGAACAAACCCGTTCTGCTTGTGATAAGATGGTCTCTTTTGTACGCCCCCTCCTCCTGTCAAGACTGTCAACAAGGAAGAGGGCTGGCAATGGTGTAAGAACACATCTTTCAGAGTTACTTGACCCGAGCTACCTTGGCACCTACTGACCTGTGATCCCTCCTTTTCAGATCCTCCTCAGAATCTCGTGTACAAATTTCCCTGAATCACTTGTAAATAAACGTCACCTTCTTGTATTCCGAGTTCGAATCTGATTATGAAAGTAAAAGTGCTATGTATCGTCATCTGTTCATCCATCCATTTTCTTTTACCCGCTTCTTCCTTTTTGGGTCGCAGGGGTCACTGGTATCCATATCCAGCAGTCACTGTACGAGAGGTGGGGGACACCAGGTTCAAGTCCATCACAGGGACACAGAGACAAATGAGACAAACCACTGTTCACTCTCTCACTCACACCTAGGGACAATTTAGAGTTACCAATCAGCCTAACATGCATGTTTTTGTTCTGTGGGAGGAAACCAGAGTACCCGGAGAAAACCAATGCATGCACAGAGACTCCTGTGTTGTCATTGTTCTATGTTTTTAAACAATGATGTCATTTGTTCTCTGCATTTAACCCATCACATGTGAGATGCACCCATGTGGCGCAGCTAGTGCCTATGTAAGTGTCCGGGGAGCAGCTGGGCATTAGTTGACTTGCTCAAGGAAGCCACGACATGTGGGCATGGTGGGGAGTTGACCCTGTGACTTTCTGGTCCTAAGTCGACTGCCCTACCACTGCACCACAGCTGCCCCATTCTTCTCAGTTCCTTGCTCTGGTATTATGAACCCTGCAAATATGACACTGCTTTTCTGTCTTCACTTGTCTTCATGGCTTCATCTTCCATTTATGACATTATAAAAACAAGTGAACCAGTTCCAAATCAAAAACAGACATTATTAGAATCGCTTTAAAGGATTTTATTAATTTATTTATAAATGTTGTCTTGACTTGTATCCAGACTGAACATACAGAATACAGTAAGGGGCCCTGATTCATGCTCAATAATCCAGGTAGACAAATCTAACAAAGTTGAGTCAGGTCATCTGGTGCAGGCTTTTGCCACACAGTCTACATCAGAGGTTGAATCTCAGGTAGTCTGCCCTCTTCCTTGCTGTCTGCTCAAACTCTTAAACTAATTTGAGGCAATCCTGTCCAAAGTGGTTCAAAATGAAAGTGGCTCCAGAGGACCTGAGTCAACCTTGTTAGATATACAGTAAGGAACGTTATCCACTCTTTTCTGATGACCCAAAAGGCTTTGTGCCATTTTGGACCTTTCTTCCACTCATTCCATTTGTCCCCCATAGTAAACATATTCCAGTGCCACTGCAGATACGAAACAGGATTTTTATTTATTTATTTATTTATTTTTATCTTTGATGTGATAGTTCAATCCAACTGAAAGGATAATGTGAAGAAATGCTTAATGTTGACATATTTTACTCCTTCATTTCTGTTATTTAATGAAGTGATGAATGAAAAGTTCTGGGACACATCAGCACCTCCTTAACTGATTCATACTGAACAAAGGACGAGGAACATTCATGCTCATCTCATATTGTGTGAATTTCGGTAACGACAAATATCTGTCACATTTTGTTTGACATTTATTCCTCCGGGTCCAGTTAAAAGTGGATCTAGAAATACAGCTTGACAAACAGTATAAAAAAACACGCAAAGCACCTCCAGTGTTTTTATTTTATTTTTTACACATGATACCAAAACTAATGAATAATTATTTTAATAATAATATTATTAATAACAACTTTTCTCTAATACCTGAAGCTTTTAAATATTATATAATTAGGAATATAATTATTTAACTATCAAGTACCATTTTTTATTGTGTATTAGTTAAAAGCATCAAACATCCTTAACAGATTAAAAAAAAAACATTCAATACAAAAACAACTGAACTTTATTTGTAACAGAAGACGTTTCGCTCCTAATCCGAGGAGCTTTCTCAATTCAAAGAGCGGTGAGTGTGGGGTTCAGGTTATAAGGCTTAGATAAAATATGTAGATTGACAAATCACACCTAAACACCTTAACAGTAGGGGTTTCTTAGCGTCTTTGTTCCTCTAATTCACAGATGAGACCCCTCTGTTCCCATCAGGTGTGAAAACTGGCTGGGAATCAGTCTTAAAGTTGCATTATATATGTTTGAAAGTGGAAATCTGAGGCCTCCTCCTCTGTTAAGAGACGGCTTTTCTCTTTTTACATAAATTGCTTCCTTCACCCCCCTCTCAAACCATCAAAAAATACATGAAGAAATTTTAATGATAGAAATAATTACAAATCCTAACATGAAGAGTAGAATGAGTAAAAATGGCAGCAGAGTAAGGAGATGTGTTCAGTTTGTTCTACAGCATCCTAAATTTAAAGCAGCAGAACTATAAGAAGCCCAAGCCAACCCTAACTGTAAGATTTATCAAAAAGGAAAGTTTGAAAATTAGACAGAGTGTCAGCCTCAAAAGACAGGAAACTGGAAGTTGGTTCCAAAAGAGAGGAGCCTGATAACTGAAAGCTCTGCCTCCCGTTTTACTTTCAATAACTCTGTAGATGAACATATATCTGTGATATATTCATAAATTAAACGGATTCTTTCATTTTTCTGGACTGAATAATATCGTGCATTGAATAATTAAATGTAACGTGAGACGTTAATTTTCTTTGACCCATCAAATGAATGCGGTCATTTATTAACAGAATCAAAGTTTAACATCAAACATTTACATTAATTTGGCAAATTGATTTCAACAACAACATAATTAATTAGCAAGCTTTACCATTAGGAAACCATACGGCCATGATTTCCCTTGCAGCTTTAACCCAACAGACATTTCTGAAAATATCTGGATGAATTACTGGCAAGATAGAAGAGTTTTAAAGATGGAAATGAAGTTTAAATGGAGAGGAAAAGATGGATGAGTGAGTATGTGTCGGTATCAGAACGGCACGCTCCATTAAGATCTCAGCTTCACCTCGGTACACTTAGGTAGTGTAAATCGACTCTTTACCTGTAGAATGTGTCTCCACTGGTACGGAGTTCCATTTAACGCACCCTTTCAGCGTCTCCGAGGAACAGCTGTGAATCGTCCGAAGTAGTGACGGTATTCCGATCGACGCACGTTCACCCACTGGTGGACTCACAAGAGGAGTAAGTCCGTCAGAGGCTCCACTCAGATGTGGAAGATTTCATAATTCCCACAAGACTCGGAAGAACTGCGGATCATGTCTGAATCTCCTGTTCTCTCCAGCACTTCTTCTGTTCGGTTCTGCTCTCCGAACTGAACTGCTCTCCCACCGCACTGGTTTGAACTAGGAAGTGCCGACATTTAAAGAGTTCTGTTTCCGGTTCATTTGGGAAGTCCTGATTGGCCGAAATAGCTAATCAGGGGTGTGTTTTTGTGACGTAAGAGGTCACTAGAAGTCAGAAAAACAGAAAAAATGTTTTGGAACAGACAGAAGATGTTTTTGAGACAGACGAGAGAAATGTTTAGGCGAGTTGGGGGAAAACAGGTGCCAGCTTCTCTATTTACGTCTGAGAGGATTTAAAAACATGACAGTTCGTTCCAACAAACTTGTTTGCGTCTGTCTCCGACCTTTGACCGACATCACAACTTGCTCATTTCAGACAGAAGATCAAAAAATGCATAATTACTCTGTAACACATTCTAACTTGATTTCTACTTTGAATGAGGATTAAAAATTCATTAATACTGTTTCACAGTTGATTTAAAATGAGTAGTTCACTTCAACATTTAAAAATGGTTTGAACTAAACACACTTTGATTATCAAAACATTTGTAAAATAGTAATGATAATAAAAAAGAGAGTGTTCTTTCAATTGATCAGTGCAGGACACTTAGAAAGTCTCTGGGTGGACTTGATTTTGTGTTTCTGGACTCAAATCAATGAAATACAGTTCTTGTCCCAGGAAGGCCCTCAAGGTCAGGATTTGACCTGAGGCTTAGTTCACTACAACTCTATGAACCACAAGTAAACCTGCAGTCATTAGCAGAAGCACATTTGAGCTGCTTATAATTTGTCATAGTTGTTGTTTTGTTCTGATATTTGAAATCATCTTAAACCTTTGGCTTGATTATTTTTCTTATCATGGAACAATGAATCAACAATGAGACGCCTCAGACAAAAGATCTGATGATTTATTTTTTTTAATGACACAGTTTTTCTGTTTATCAGTGTTCAGAAAGGAAGCTCAAATAAATTAAGAAAACAAGTACAACTTAGGTTAGAAATTTTAGAATTGGTCTTTAAGAACTGGTGTTAAAAACAAAGTAGGGGGCCGAGTCGGGGTAGAGGTAGGGCAGCCGACTGGGGACCAGTCGTGGTGTCTCTGAGCAAGACAACTAATCTCTAATTGCTCGCTGGGCGCTTACATAGCAGCTCACTGCTCCACCTGGGTGTATCTCAGGTATGATGGGTTAAATGCAGAGAACTAATTTGGCCATTGTATGGGAATATACAATGATGAAAATCTCAGACTTCCCTTCCCAAAGCCTCATCAAATATAAAACTCATGTGAAAAGACATGTCTGTATAATATACATAACAGAGTTAGATAAGGAAATATGCCAGACCACATTAATACAAAAGTTCCCAGATAACTTCACAACTAGCATTTTGCAACAGTTATTGTAACGACAGAAAACCGTCCAGTCCCAGAACTAATTGGCATAAAATGTTAATGTCTGCTTTCCTGTTAAAAAAAATGAGCACTGAGGAAGATAGTCAAAAGGAATTTTAAGTTTTGGAGAATAGTGGTGTATGACTCCATGTGTGCATGATTTTAAAAACATCAATGAATATTTATAGTCTCTCTGCACTCCTCAAGTTTATGTTCCATATATCTATGGTGAGCGTGTTGTGCTCAGACAGTTGACCTGAATAGAAATCCTGGATTTTTGCAACTCTTAAGCTTGTCCTTCACATTGAAGTGTGCCCTCTCTTCTCTTGAGCTCAGAATAATAGAAAACATTATGCATATAGCCTTCCCACTCAATTCTAAATTTATTTATTTTTTTAGAAAAGAGACACATTAGAATATAATTTAACCCTTGTGAATGGAAGGTGAATTGATGAGGAACTGAAAATGGAACAATCTAAGCTTTTGACTCTGGCTCTGATAAAAAAATAAAATAAAATAAAGGTTTGGTTTGCTTCATATAAGTACGTAGCTCTGTTGTTACTGTGAGCTTCAAACTCCCATTCATACCATAAAGAGCTACAGCCCCTAACAATATTGCACCACCTAAATTAAAGCTGTGACCAATACCAATTCAGATGATGTATTTCTACTGAACCTGAAGAAAACATTCTGACTGTCAGCATCTTCAACAATCTATTTACAGTCCTGCACAAAGTATGGTAAAAACTAGGGGTGTAACGGTACGCTAAAATCACATTTCGGTTTGGTTCAGTTTCAGGGAGGACTCGGTTCGGTTAATTTTCGGTACAAAAAAGGCCAAAATAAAGACTTACTAAATGTTTATTTTGAAAATATGCCAAGTAAACAATATGTGTGTATAAAAATAAATAAAGAGACCTATTTGGATGATATTTTAAATAAACGGCACTCTTTACAATAAATAAACCATACTAACGATAATAAAAATCTTAATAAATACAATAACAGTCAGAACCAGAACAATTAGCAGCATCAGACGTTTACAATGTAATTACTCAAGTTTTAAGTTTTTGTCCAAAAAGACCAACTTATCCACATTTTCTGCCAAAAGCTCAGGTCTAGTTGCAGTGACATTATCTCCAGCGGTGGAGGAAACTGCTCACTAACAACAGGTGACAGGAATAAAGAGGTATAGCTTTGCTAATTTTGCAGTGTGGCTGTATTTGGCCTCATTACTCACAACCTCTTGGACCTGCTCCCACAGGTGGGACAGGTCCCTGGAAAAGTTCAGAGTTCAGTCATCACAAACTTCTAGCTGGAGGTGATCTCTGGTGGATTTCCCTGAAGAGAAAGAAGACCCAGCTGCTATCTCTGTCCCAGACTGGAAATAAAACACAGAGGTTTTAAAAAACGAGTTAATAAGATTATAATTTTAAATTTAAAAAAAGTTAATTAGATGATAATAATAAAATAACAATACCTCTTTTTGAACGGTTGTTGAATCTCCCGGTCATCATCATCAGGGCAGGGCTTTAATCTGGTCCAGGGCTTGATGACAATATCAGTTTGAGCTTTTTCATAAAGTGCTGCTACAACTTTTTGGCTGAAGTGTTGATGTGATGTCGTAGCGGGGCTCAAGAACTTTAAAGCCGGCGCATCAACAACATTTGGACGTAGATCCATAGCTTTAAAAACTTCTACAGCTTGTGTTATTGCTCTGGACCGATCTGAATTACCTGATAAAGGTTGTTTAAATGCTGCTGTTATTGCTCTTTGCAACAAGCTGCTTTTCTGGCTTGTAGAAGAGACGTTCACGTTCGGATGACGTCGTTTCAAGCGCATTAACAAGTTAGACGTGTTGCTGCTGCATATCCAATCTCCATTAAACAACGTCGACACACAGCTTTGGATTTGTTCACTTGTCTTTTAACAAGAAAGCCATAATGTTCCCAAACAGGAGACTGCAACGATATGCTAGAATGCTAAGGCTATGTATGCTGCAAGACTATAGCACCGTGCTGAAACACGCTTAGGAACTTTAGTTCTGCGGCGCATAATGTCTCGTTAATAAAATTTAATAAATGAAAAAATAACCAAAACGGTACGCACGTGGACTGAAACAAACATGCCGTACCAAAACGGTTATATACATTCACATGTACCATTACACCCCTAATAAAAACATCTCAAAATAACGTTTTTAAACACTCAAATATTGACAGAAACAGTCGTGGTTCTGCTCCGAGTAAAGCTACAAGAAAATAACAGATTATTATGCTCCGTTGCAGAGCAAAAAGAGGAAATTGGAAATACCTTCTGATCATCCATGTTATGAGCATGATAACAAAAAATATGTGAGGTACTGAATTCCATTTTGGTGTGTGAACACATATAGATGTAAGAAAAATAACTTTTGATAATTGGGTTGCTACACCAAAATTCAAGATGACCAACATCAAATATATATGTAAACTGACCACCACCATCATTGGAGGAAATTATGTTTTCTAGTGTATTGCTTAAAATCATATTTTCCTGAAATGATTTGGTTGACCAAATATTTATCTATGGGGGCTAAGGCCACCATTAGCCACCCCCTGGCTCCACCATTGCACCTGGTGGTGGATAAAACTGCTTCCTCCACTTTCCAGGATCCATCACTCTGCACCACCTCAAACAAGAAAACAATAAACCTCTCTCTGTTCTTCTCCACTGTGTCACCCTTACTCACTTGAAAATCGTTCACCAGAAACTTTAAGGTTTACTTACATTACCCATTTAATTCCAGTCCAGAGAAGCACACATCCCAAAAACTGCAAATATGCACTATTCAAATCCATCAGCGACGGGGGGCATCTGCAATAATAATGAATAATCTCCATTTTAAACCACTTTGCAATTGCTTCCTGGATTAGCAGCTTTGAGTAAAATAGCATGATAATGTACATGGTATTTAATAGAAGACACATTCAAAATGAAAAGACAGTTGGGGTTAAGAGAGTGTCCTTTACAGTTTTGTGCATTTCATGGTTGCATTTATGTCTCTTCAAAAATGAGCTGTAGAAGATGAATTAAAATCACCTGCTGGCCTGGGGACACCTTGGAATCCTCCAAGAAGAGCTGGAAAAGGTGGATGCTGAAAGAGATGTCTGGACCTCCCTGCTCAAGCTGCTGCCTCCGAGACCTGAGTCCAGAACAAAATGATGGATGGATGGATGGATGGATGGATGGATGGATGGATGGATGGATGGATGGATGGAAGGAAGGAATGGAAGCACTGTTCTGTGCTCTAAGCACAAATATCAACAATTTTCCATTTTTAACCAACTCTAGGTATTTGTATAAAACTTTGTAGGAATTTAAATAATTTAAGGCAAATAATTTATTAGTGGCTTGTTAAATCAGCAGTTGTTACTTTGGTCTGTTTACAGTAGTCATAAAAAATGATAATCTCTTTATTTTGGTTCTATATTAGAGTGAGAGTCAGAGTTTTTTATTTGTCATACGTAGCACATGTGGTACATGTGGTGGAACAAAATTGTGTACACTGGGTCCCAGTTACATCCAACAAAAGTATAAAATGTAAAAGAAAAACGGTAATAAGATCTAAGATATGAACTAAGAAAAATGTTAACTAAAAATACACTAAGCACAAGTAGTATAGAAACAATACACCGAAAAGCAGCACAAACAAGAGTCAGTGTGAGCAGATGAGTACGAATGAACAGAGCAGCATGAAACAAATCAGCAGCATGATGTGATTTCTTTTTCCGCAGTGATTATCCTGGTTAGATATTCATGAGTCTAACATTCATTCATTCAACCTTTATTTATACAGGTTAATCACATTGAGCTTCTGGGAATTATTTACAAGAGAGACCTGAAACAGCTTCAGGGTAAAAGCTGTTCCTCGATTTAGTGGTTCTACACCTCCTGCCTGAGAGGAGTGGGGCAAAAAAGTGTGTGTGCTGGGTGAGTGGGGTCCTTCATGATGCAGGTGGCCCTCTTCCTGCATCTGGAGGTGTAAATGTCTGTGATGGTGGGGAGGCTGACTCCAACAGACTTCTGCGCAGCCTTCACCACTCTCTGCAAGGTTTTTCTTTCTGCAGCTGTGCAGCCTCCATGCCACACGTTGATGCTGGATTAGTCTTTGATATTAGTCATATTTTTAGGAATACTTTAATGAAGTAAAACAGTATTGAGAAGCATAAAGAGAATGTAAAAACTTGTATTTATTCATCTTTTTGCTGTCTTCCTCCTAACTGAATCTGGATCAGGCTGTAGTGGAGGGCCTGGTCCAGAGAAACTGCAGACATGACTGAGAGCAGCGCTGCTGACTGTTGGACTCTTTACAAATTACTGATCAATGCTTCGATCAATCCTCGGACACTAGAGAACAGTCAGCACACGCACTGAACTCCACCTGGGTTAGAAGGACGCATTTACAGTAAATGTTTGGAATCCCACACCCCTCACTAAAACTGAAAGCTGGGTGAAGTTTTCCACACGAAAAAAGATTTGTTTGTTTTTTATTTTGATTGTTGAAGGAGCTTGACTTTGTTTTATTGTGCACAGAGCTGGTGTTAATATGGTTGTTTGCTGATGTCAGAAATAAATTACCAGCTGTTGAACTTCTGGTTGTTATAACTTCCTGTAAATTTACAGACATACTGCACATCAAACCTGCAGTAACAAAATACACAACACAAGAGTAACAACTTTCCAGGTTTCTTTGTGTATATAAAAGTAAAATATAAACAGGCTGGAGAACTGCACTACACAAAAAATAAATCATTGAATATTATTCGCAAACAAAACTATGGTACCCAGAATTTTTAAGACTACATTAACACTGATACACTGCAGGCATATGTGAACCAAATGTGCCAGTTTGTTGCTCGAATACATCCCATATCTGACTTTTCATGACAATCTGAATGTTACAGTTTCAATGTGTTTCTATTGTGGACTAGCTCTTTTTTTTATCTGGTACTCAATCTGATACATATCTGATGTTTTCCAAGTGACCTCAGTCTAAACGTTCATGTCACATTTCAAACAGAGTGTGAACGGTTGTTTGTCTCCTGTGTCTCAGTGTCCCTGTGATGGACTAAAGACCTGTCCAGAGTGTCTCCTGCTTCTTGTACAGTGACTGTTGGAGACAGACACCATCTCCATGTGATCTGGAAAGGAAACTTCCAGTTTTGGATGGATGGACGGACGGACGGACGGACGGACGGATGGATACTCCTCTCCCAGACTGCAGGTTTACTTGTGGTTCCTAGAGGTTCTAAAAGTAGAATGGGAGGCAGAGCTTTCATTTCTCATGCTACTCTCTTTTCTTCTATTTTATTTCTGTGAGGCTGACACAGTGTTCTTGTAAGACTAGGCTTAACATTTTCCCTTTTAATAAATCCTATAATTTGGGCTGTATTGGGTTACTATGAGCTGTCTTTAGTTAGGCTGCTACATATACATTTCCTTTTAATATACAAAGCTCTCAACTACCAAGCTCCATCTTGCATTAAATACCGTATTGTTCTTATTGTTTCTAAAAGTAGAATGGTAGACAGAACTTCCAGTTTCTGTCCATGAGGCTGATTTTTGTTGTGAATTTGCTCTTCATAAATAAATAAATTAAAAATTAAAATTGAACACTTCAAGTGACCAACCAGAATGTAGTTCCAGTCTGGTTTAACCAGAGTTACACTCGTGTGTTGTGCTGTCTCGCTGCACAGCATAATGTTGTAAACAGGAAACTTGTAAATAATTCAGCAACGTGTCAAAAGAAGAAGCAGACTATCTTTCTGATTGTGAGCTCAGCCATTTTCTGTCTTTGCTCTACACGTTTTTGTTCTGGTCCAACAAGACAGAGCTGATCAGTGATGTCCAGTGAGAAATACAGTCTTTCTAGAACCATGACTGGCTGAGTCCTCCTCTCCTATTGGGTGCACTTATTAACAAACCAGCCAAAAGCCCAGTTTGTTTTGCAATGAGCAACACACATCTTAGTTTTTGTTATTAAAATATAATTAATGAAAACCTGTCCCATTTCTGGATCAGATGATCAGATGAGGTAAAGTTTCTAGTGTAGCATCTCTTCCCATCTGTTGTCAGTCCACATCTGCACAGATTTTGTATGTCATTTGATAAATGGATAAAATGCAGTGTGACTTCATTACCTTTCACACGAAACACTACACTGCACGATGGTGAAACGGTTAGCTCAGTCATTCTCCTGAATGTGGGGATTTATATAATTTAAAATCATGCATGTGTGCATGCTTTTATAAGCTATAATGGAGGTGTTCAATCCTGGTCCTTGACGGCTACCATCCTTCATGTTTCACGTGTTCTCCTGCTCCAGCACGCCTGGTTCAGTGGTTGAATCACCTCTTCATGTTCTCTAGAAGCCTGTTAATCACCCAGTGAATCATATCAGATGTGGCAGAGCAGAGGAAGTTCAAAAACAGCAGGATAGTGGCCCTCTAGGACCAGGATTGGACACCTCTGGACAATAAGAAAAGGTTAACATGGACCATTTTATAGCCACTAATGAGAATACTGAAAGTCAGTAATTGCAATGCATTGTGGTCTAGATATATCCATGTGTACTTCCTGTTATATGACTTCTAATTGACTTTTATTTGTTGTTTGTGTGAATTTATTACCATCACTGACTGTGACCTGTTTATCCAACAAAAAAACTATTACGTGTTCCCTGCCAGTCCAGAACATCGTGATCCATTTCCTACAGAGTTACGCAGATTACATACTTTCAGGTCAGGTGGCTGTAGCAGCCATTTTGAATTGTGTTTTCTCTAAAAGTTAATCAGTTGTTGAGGCACATCCAATTAGAGGTTCATTAAAATCCATGGTGTTGAGAATGATTTTGCTAAAAGACCATAAGCAAACATTCATCTAACCATTATCTTTATCCACTTCTTTTTGGGTCGCGGGGGTCACTGGTGCCTATGTCCAGCTGTCACTGTGCGAGAGGAGGGGTACGACCTGG
Organism: Nematolebias whitei; assembly: GCF_014905685.2. Lineage (NCBI taxonomy): Eukaryota > Metazoa > Chordata > Actinopteri > Cyprinodontiformes > Rivulidae > Nematolebias > Nematolebias whitei. Next base: position 26,495,324 of record NC_056500.1, read on the forward strand.
ATGGGTCACAAGTCCATTACAGGGACACATAGAGATAAACAAACATTCACTCTCTCACTCACCTTGGGACAATTTAGGGTTACCAATCAGCCTAACATGCATGTTTTTGGTCTGTGGGAGGAAACCAGAGTACATGGAGAAAACCCACGCATGCATGGAGAGAACATGCAAACTCCACCAAGAAAGGCCCCCAGCCAGGATTTGAACTGGAGCGACCTGCTCACTGAGAGGCAGCAGCTCTACCAACTTCACCACTGTGCCGCCTATGAACAAACGTGCACACAAATCGGCTTTTTGTTGGGCAGCGCAATACAAAAATGTTGAGCAAAATAAAACGGCTTACTAATCCAAAGGTACAAAACAAACTGGACCTGCCTGTAAAAGTGCCACATACCTGCGCTGCACCGCTTTACAAAACGTCCAGAGAATGACCTTTTGCAGATGCACAGCACATGTAAAGTTATTCCTTTGTATGTCCATGCAGTTTGATGCTGCCCAGATCTACATTTATAGAAGGAAATGAGCAATAAAGTGTGCAACAGGCTGTCAAAATCCACTCTTCCCAGGATTCTTTGTCTCGAGTCATTAAATTATCACCCTCCCCTTTCATAAAACATAAAGCAGTTTGTGTTGCATAGAAAATCCTTCTCTGAAACGTAAACATCAACAACATACTAAATGTCTTCTAAGAACAAACCTCGTCGCAGCATGCGTAACAAAAAAAAATTAATAAATGAAGAGCGTTCATCAAAAACAAAAGTCAATTCCACCAAGTATAGAAGCCAAGCCTCACAGCTTCCTATCTCACTGACCTACATCCACAAGTCTTTGAATCAGTCTTCCTCCACCTTTTTGTTCCACATTCTAACAGTGAACAAGATCCTCGTGCAGCAGCCTCTCCTCAGCATAAATATATGAATCACTAACCACGCAAACTTTACAATTTGCCCAACACTTTCAGTGGAAAAAGACAGGAGTTATTTTTGCTTGATATTAATTTTGTTGCTATTTTTCTGCACAAAGTTGTCACACCTTTTGCTCAATCCCTATGATCAGAAGTCACATGAATAGTTCAGTAAGATCCATCTGTACAGGAGTTTTAGAACAACACGTTTTCTTCAACAAGGTATGCCTGTTTCTTTTGATTAATAGTTAAATTGCCCACAGGTGGATATCATTTAACTAATTATGTGACTTTTGAATGTACAGGTTGGGCGCGGGGAAGAAAAATGGATGACGACCACATTTTTTCAGATTAGAAATGTTTAATAGGATGTTTTTCCCCTTCATTTAACTTTGTTAATCGTGCATTTTTGTAGAATTATTACTTATAATCAAATCCAAGTAAATCAATAAATGAGTTATTGACTTCCATTTTGTTGTGTGGCTGCATCAAGGTGAGCTTCAGCCTGTCTCCTTATTTAACACAAATGATGCAACACAACCTCACCCTGCAGAGGGAACAAAAGACAACTTTGTGTGCAGAAAATAAGAAAAACATTTTATTTATTAATCTTTATTTAATCAGGCAAGTCCTGCAGAGATCACAGATCTCTGGCTCAGGTCCTCGTGGGCCTGATGGCAGCCTAACATGACTGATTTTAGACTGTGGGAGGAAACTGGAGAGAAAACCCACACAAACACACGAAGAACGTACAAACTCCACACTGAAAGAACCCAGGTCCAAACCGGAGATTGAACCTAGGACTTTCTTCTTTCTGTGAGGGAACAGTGCTAACCACTGAGCTGTTCCACAGAAATTGTTATCCTTGTTGAAAATTTGGTATTTTTATAAGAAGTTTAACTGTAAGTGACTGTATTTTTCATTGGACTGCATATTTTCCAAGGTAAAGTGTGTTAACTTTTCACCAAAGTTCATGCTCAATAATCCAGGTTAAGATCCAGCAATGTTCAGGTCATCTGGACAGTTTCTGTTTTTGCTGAGACGTTTCTTCCTTCATCCAAACTTTGTGTTAACTTTTATTTTGACATTAAATCATGTAATCCTGTTACATGCCCTGGTAACTAATAGTTACTTCCCAACACTGGATATTCCCACTATTACTATATCTGGAGCTTTTAAATTTATTCAGCCACTGAAATGATATATTATATTTTGGAGTGGTTAGAGATTCAGGGATGGAAGAATGTCTGCCTGACTAATATTTAAAGTCAGGAGCTTCTAATGACTCCTTCCCTTCGGACTGTTTTAAAAGAGATATGGTCATCGGTCCAAAAGAAAAATATTTGTCCCAATACTAAAAAAAATGTGATTTAACCACATAATGCATAATAAATGTCTTAGGTGACTGCATTAAAATAAATACATAAATTGTTGTTTCTGACTGGAAGGCAGTCCTGGGGGGTAAACCTCCTGCAGGCAGGTCTGCTGATCACTTTCATGGTTGTTGGTGAGCAGTCCAGGTTCATTCGCAGCTCACAGTTGTCCTGCCACCTGCTGGTGTCCTGCTAACAAATATCTAGTCAGATTCTAACGTTTGTGCAGGAACCTCTTCAGGGTTTGAAGGAACAAACATTAAAGCTTTAAAAGATAACCTTTAATATGTCTTTTTCTTTTTCTGCCCCAACTATTTGCAGCTTCTTATTTGGCCGTGCAGAAACGTTCTGCTCAAATTATTCTTAGCAGACCAGCTAAAAAGAGCAGAAAGTGGTGAAAAGCTAAACTGAGCAAAACAGCTATGCTAAAATTGGCTTCACGGTAGCAAAAATAAAATTAGCAAAACAATAGTTTATAACTAAACAACCAAAAACAACAACAACCTGGTAGCTGAAATTAGTAAAACAGCTAAAGGCCAACATGACCCAAACAATAAGCAAAAGCTATAATTAGCAAATCAGTAGCTAAAGTCTAAAACCAATAGTAGCTAAAAGCTAAATCAAACAGAACAGCAGCTTAAATTTTTTTTTTAATTAGCAAAACTGTGGAAAAACAGTAACAATGAAAAAAGCAACTAACAGGAGCCCACAAAGATAAAAGCAGAGCGGAGGAATGTTTTTGAAGGAAGTAAAAATAAATAGATGTACTTTATGTAGAATCTTTTGTAAATTAAGTTAAACTTATTGAAAAGTATAAGACAAAAGCCATGCTGATCCAGAAATCCCACAATTAAACAACTTGTGATGCATTCAGGTACCTCAATGAAAATCACACATAATGACCCCTAACCTAAACGCAAAGTTAAAATGTTTGTTTTCATTTTTCTTCCTCTCCATCTGGCATCATGATGGTTCCATGTGTGCCAAAACACACCGTCTCATAATGACCTGTCCGTGTTCCTCTGTTTGTCCCCCTGTCTTCTGTGGGACACAACCAGGCAGTCAGCACTGTGTGCATGCATTCATTTCACAGCTGAATAAATTAGTGACGTTTTATTGAGTGGCGAGACGCAGCGAAGGGACTATGTTGGCATTGTTACTGTATTGGCAGATTAAAAAGATTAATTGTGCCCAAGGCGGTTTACAATTGGTAAACAGTTATTATAATTCTGCAAGCTTCATGTATAATTAATGAGCAGATTAAACGGCTGATGCAAGGCCTGCATTTACCTCCGAGTGTGAGTCAAACCCTGTGGATGGTACTGCTTATAGAAGGAACAAGACTCTTTTTATTATTATTTATTCAAAAGCATCTTTAATGTCAAGCACACTGAAGACTGCGCATACATTCTGTGCATACGAGTAGTTCTGTCAGTGAGGTGTCTTAAAATAGATCACAAAACCCCACAGAGGGCTGTAACAGAGAAGTAAAATAACCACAAGCTTTTAGAAGTCACTACATCTTAGTTTTGAAAGTGGAGGCTTCTCTCCGTGGCAAGTTAGTGTACATTGAAAAAATGTGCTGCTACTTTGTATAATGAATATTTTATGCCTGACATTAAAGGAAATCAAAAAAAGAGAATATGAAAAATCTAGGACAGACAGTGTTTCTCAAACTATGAGTATGACCTCGGGTGGGGATGGGGTGAGTGAGACTGCTCCTATTTGTTTATCATTGCCCACCGCCAAAACAGACAATAATGTTTTTTGTGTCTGCTAACAAAATATCTCGTAAATCTTTGGACTCTCACGATAGGGGGCCGAGATGGGGTAGAGGCAGGGCAGCCGACTCGGGACCCAAAAGCCCCAGGCTAGATCATTGCACATTTCGTGGTGTCCCTGAGCAGGACGCCCCATCCCCAATTGCCCTCCGGGTGCCCCCAACAGCCACCCACCACACCACCTGGGCATGGATGGGTCAAACGTAGAGAGCCAATTTCGCCATTGTATGGGAACATATAATGATGATAACACATTATTATTATTATTATTATTATAAGATCTGGCAATTGTTTTACGCCGGATCTGTGTTCAAACATGCAGCCATGGGAGTACCAGACAGCAGCACTGACCACCGAGCCACCACAGCTACGGTACATTAATTGTCTCACTCTCATATTTCTGCAAGCCTGGTTGAAGACTGTTCGACATGCCTAGCACAGATCAAAGATCTGTGTACAGTACCCACGTTAAAACGTTCCCCCAAACCTAATCTGAAATCAGCATTCCCAGGTCTGTCTCTCTTCATTGCACAACCCAGTAGAATGATTTGAAAGGTTAAAAATGTTTAAATATATAGATGGGATCACCCTTAGTGAGGAGAGAGGTTGCAGAAACTCTTCAAAGACTGCCTCTCTTCAAAACACTCATGGGATTATTCTGCCCCTGCATCAACAAGGTCTTTAAGGCATGTGGGTGCCTTCCAACAATCTTTCTAACAGTGGGTTCACTTAAACAGTCAGTCCACGACTGTAGGTGTCAAAGTCCAGTGCAGCTCTGCCTGAAGATTCTTTAGTGGTGTAGGGCCAGATGGGACGCTGTCCTCTGTTAGACAAAGTCCAAAGCCTTGTTATCATGACAGGGACAATTCTGACAAAGACAGAAGTCTTCAGTTTTTGTCAAGAGTACGAGTCAGAGAATGAATGCAACAACTTGTTTATTCTGGACAAACTGTCTTCTTAGGGACCACTATAAACAAGCACATACCCCATAATGTTAGGCTGCTCACCTCTAGACACCCACTCACTCTAGACCTCAAATTAACTGCCCTATGGAAATGCAACTAAAGAAACATGTATCTGTAAACTACAAGATAACAAAACACTGGAATACTTTGAAATGTATCTAAAAGTAATAATATTTTCACATTAAACCATTAAAACATTTTACATGTGTACTGTATACATCTGACCTGTTTAGAACTTAATTGTTGGTATTTTTATATTCTCTTTTATTTTCTATATCTTGTGTGACTCCTTGTGTATATTCCTTTGTACTGAAACTCTGCACAACAATTTCCTGCGGGATCATTAAAGTTCTATCTTATCTTATCTTATCTTAAAAGTGTGGAAAGACATCCATTTTGATGGCCTTGATTCTAGCAGCTACAGAAAGCTCAAGCTCAGTTTCTGTTACCATGGTGATCTAACCATGCTCAAGCTCAGTCTCGGTTACCATGGTGATCTAGCCAGGCTCACGCATAGTTTAAGTTACCATGGTGATCTAGAAACTGAACTAACAACCAATTCATTCATTCAGTCATTCAACTTTTATTTAGACAGATAAGTCACATTGAGCCTAGAATACTCATTTACAAGTGAGATCTGTTTAGACAGACAAAAAGTAATGAAACTGGACACGTAGGAATTGGAGGCAAAAAAATCCTATTAGACTCTTTCTTCTTGGCTAAGAAAAAAAACTCTAATATTAAAAAAATACCTCACACAAACAGCACATAGTGACATAGACATTCTGCGTGGGGGGGAATGAGAATGGTGAGCAATGTCTATGGATGCTCTTGAGGACACTGTAAAAATTCTGATAAGGATGGAATAATCAGCCAGTTCCCTTCGGTGAGATCCGTAAACATTCTCGAGGGATGTTGGGAAAAGGCCAAGGACAACGCCTGTGGGATTCCAAGAGTCCTGAAATGATGACACAATGTTTATTCAGCTGGTTTCCTCTGGTTATCGGTTGGAAATTCCTCTATGGGGGGAGGGGGGGGCGTCAGATTACATGTTCTCCAGGCGAATTCAGATAAGGTGGCCTTCAAGGCCAGCCAAGGGAGCCAAATTCAGATAAACACACAGTTGTTTCGGGGACAGACAGAACTTAATGACATCTACCTTGAATTTGTGTTGGTTCAAATGGTTCCGAAATGTCCAAATTACATGGCCACACCGATAGAACGTGCCTGAGTAAAGTCTCCAAGATCTGATCCATTTTGCCCAAAGCATTTGAGTCTGGGTACTCGAGGCACGAACCAAGCCATCGTAAAGGCAAGCAGCGTGATCGGGTCCCAATTTGCTGCCGATGACTTTCTTGATTTTAGATAAAACCAGCAACCAGCCAAATCCAAAAAGCAGGAACCAGTTATCATAAATCCAATTATAAATGTGTCCTTAAAATCCACAGATGACAGCAGAGATAGGCACATCATCAAGTCTTCAAGTCAATGAGATATCCAGCTGCATGTGTGCCAACAGGGCAATCGGCTCGCCTAAAGCCTGTCTTCTCTTCGAAGAAATGTTATCAATTGTGTTGGGGGATCAACTGATCAAATCAAGTCCATAATTATGGTTCGGAAGATATGCAAGAGAGGCTCAGAAGCAGTGTCACAGACAGACAAAGCAGCAAAGCAAAGCAGAGAGGGAGAAAAAGGGAAAAGCGTCCGACCTCGGCAAGAGCAAGTGGTGAAGTGAATTGTTAGTATCCAGATTACCGCTTCCACTAACGGTCAATTGTTAGGTTGACAGTCCTCCTTTTGCATGTGATCAGCTAGTTCTGGCTGCCACCAGCAAACTGGTTGATCCATTATTAGCACTTTGAGATTTTTGTTAATGAAAAGTGCGTTACAAATTAAATTCATTATTATTATTATTATTATTATTATGAGAAGGTGCTCTTTATAAAACTGAGTTGGCGGCAGCTCCTCAGACTGACAGAGGCTTTTGAATAAAAAATTAAACGTTTCAACAAAGAAAAATCCATCCAGTGGACATGACTCAACCTTGTTAGATTTATCTACCTGAATTATTGAGCATGCATAAGGACATAATAACTGAGAACATTATAAAGCAACATCCAAATGGTGACAAATTTAACTGTTCCTTTCTCATCTGGTTCACTCGAAGGAAAAAAAGAAACATCTACAACGACTAACACTACTTATTAAATATGGACGTTTAAAATGTATTAGATAATTTTACTATAAATAATATTAACTTAAATATTTGATGTACTTTAACGTTATAATTACTATTTATCCTGAAGACATGAATGGTTTAGGTAAATCTGTCTGTAAACATGCCACGTAAGTTAACTGGACAATCGGATGAATTATTTATTGCTGGCTTGTGAATTATTGAACAGAAAGTGCGTTTGGGCTTTATTTTTGAGATCCATGATGACATTTCCTCCAACTCACAAACAGGCATGAAGGTCAGCAGAGCAGGGCTGGAGGTGTACTCTACAGACTCCCAGGACCTGTTCAGACCTCTCACTGACTTCTTGTCAGTGAGGGAGCAAACAAGAGACTCCACAGAACTTAAAGGACACTATGAAGTCAAGGAACACAGGAAGATCACTGCAAAGAAACAAGTAAGTTTAGCTATTTCAATGTTAACACCAGACATGGGGCAGAGATTAAAATCACTATTAATGACTATTGATCCACCAGACTTGTAGGAGGACTCAGCCTTAAGAAGGGTAGAATGCTGATGAGCTGATTGGGATCAGTTGTGCTCTCACTCAGTCTCACAGCATCTGGAATGACATCCAGGAGAGAAGTGAAAGCCAGAAAAACTCACAGACCTCACAATTCTATTTGATACGTCCATTTCTATAACTTTTACCTGTTTCCTCAAAAGCTTGCTGTTTTGATTCTTATGTCTTTTGCTTCTGGTGGAGGATCAGAGTACTACATGTGACAAGTGCCAATTTATTAAAAAAAAAAAATCCTGGACTTATTTATTTATTATTCTTTATTTCACCAGGCAAATCCCACTGATATCTCAGATCTTTTTTTTTTCAAGGTACTCCTGGGCCTGAAGGCAGCCTAACATGCTTGTTTTTAGACTGTGAAGAAACTGGAGTACCCAGAGAAAACCCACAAGGTGAACATACAAACTCCACACAGTCAAACTCGGGATTGAACTCAGAACCTTCTTGCACAACAGTGCTAACTAGTCATGCTTCCATGAGATTGTGCACAAAGTTCCAGATGTGACCAAAACGACTACAACTCAGTCGATGCCCTAAGTGCGTCATCCTAAATGTTAACAACTTACTTTCCTGGAAAGCATCTCCACTGTCACAGCAATGCTCCTGCAGCTCTGTTAAACTCCCCGAGTTGTCTATGTGAACTCATAAAGAGAAGCACTAATGGAAGTTCAGTCAGTGTAAAGAGATGAAAGCAAAGTCACTGTTGTGACTAATCATGCTTTTTCCTCAGTTTGCCACTGAAACATACAGCATACTCGGAATTTAAATGCTTTTACACAACAGGTTACTGACTAAAGGCAATGCTGACAAAAGATCAAAGAACTGCTTGTAATTTACATTCAGCTAACAACGTTTTAATATTACTTCCTGCAGTAAAGTGTGTGCGTGTGCATGAGTAAGCTTGTGAGTGCTCCTGACAAGCGAAAAGCAGAATAAAAGACATGCAAAGTTGTACTTTATAATCTCTTCTGAATACAAAAGAACTAGCAGTCAGCTTTTTGTGCCTTCATGCTCCTTCAGCACTCAGAGGCTCCCCTCAGTGGCTGCATGTACGCAAACACTGGTAGCGTTAAACACAACCAGCCGCTGCACAACATGAAAACTACTAAACCGGAGAACAAGTTCACTTGAGAAAGCAACTTCTTTAAAAATCGTCTTGTTTTTTTATGTGTTACTAAGGCTGCCTGTGAATAAGCTTTAAAGAATGTTTATATCTATGAATTCAGCAATCCTCAGTCCAGACCTGCTGTTGACCTGGTGTTCACAAACACAGATGTGTCCACCTGACTGGACCCGGCTACCAGAAAGGAGCCATCACCAAGCAGGCTTCATACCAAAGTACGAACATCCTTTTTTTTTTAAATCTCAGTGGCAGTCTCCTTATGTTTGGTTTAGCTGTCAAGATTACTCTGATGCCAGCTTTCTGAGTATCTCTGACCCAGATTCACTTTTAATTCAAACTTAACATCAAGTTTATTTAATGCAACCAACTCTAAATACATTCATACTTTACTCAATTACTAAACTTCCAATTTAAGTCATAATTTGTGTTAAATTTCTCATATAAATCATTTCCTTTTCTGTCAAATCATTCAGAATTTGTTAATCTGACAAATAAACTGCTCAGTGTTTCACATTCAGAGTTGTTCTATTTATTTGCAATAGATTTGAAAGTTTTCCAATTATTTTTTTATTAGAAATATTGCCATTTGTGTTAACTGATTTTGAGAAGGGAACAAATATTGAAAAAAATGGTTTCATATTAATAAAATGACCTGACTGCTGTCCAGAAGGCCATCATTGACACCCTCAAGCAAGAGGGTAAGACAGAAAGAAATTGCTGAACCAATAGGCTGTTCCCAGAGTGCTGTATCAAGGCACCTCAGTGGGAAGTCTGTGGGAAGGGAAAAGTGTGGCAGGAAACGCTGCACAACGAGAAGAGGTGACCGGACCCTGAGGAGGATTGTGGAGAAGGGCCGATTCCAGACCTTGGGGGACCTGCGGAAGCAGTGGACTGAGTCTGGAGTAGAAACATCCAGAGCCACCGTGCACAGGCGTGTGCAGGAAATGGGCTACAGGTGCCGCATTCCCCAGGTCAAGCCACTTTTGAACCAGAAACAGCGGCAGAAGCGCCTGACCTGGGCTACAGAGAAGCAGCACTGGACTGTTGCTCAGTGGTCCAAAGTACTTTTTTCAGATGAAAGCAAATTTTGCATGTCATTCAGAAATCAAGGTGCCAGAGTCTGGAGGAAGACTGGGGAGAAGGAAATGCCAAAATGCCAGAAGTCCAGTGTGAAGCACCCACAGTCAGTGATGGTCTGGGGTGCCATGTCAGCTGCTGGTGTTGGTCCACTGTGTTTTATCAAGGGCAGGGTCAATGCAGCTAGCTATCAGGAGATTTTGGAGCACTTCATGCTTCCATCTGCTGAAAAGCTTTATGGAGATGGTTTGGCACGATCGATCGATCGATAGATCGATAGATCGATAGATCGATAGATCGATAGATCGATAGATCGATAGATAGATAGATATGTATGCATGTATACATGATGAAGCAACAAAGTTTTTGAAGGAAGTGATGTGATCTCAATGTGTTTCTGCTATGATTTTTTTATAACTAAAATTAAACATTTAAAAAAGTATAAAAGTCATAAAAACCAAATGTCACAGCAGCTATCTCCTGTATAAGCTGAACATGTTGACATAAGGCAAGTTAAAAATAGTTTGCAAAAATAGTTTGAAACTTGAAATACTGAAAACCAATATACCGGTAGTTTGACCAATAGACTCAGACAAGAACTAAATGTGTGTGGTTTTTCACTATATTTAAAACTTGAAGAAAGAAAAACAACTTTAGTGGGATCAAGTGAGATTTCCGCTTATCTGCCGTTCCTAACATTAATATTTCAGCTTGACAGAAATATACAAACCATGAAGTGAAAATGCTCTCTGACTAACAGGCCTTTTCCTGATGGGGATGGTTACCAAGCAAGCTTTTAATTGGGGCTGCTGGGAGGAAAAGCCTTGGTTATTTCATTCTTTTCTGAAAAGAAGCACATTTGAGGCTTAACACATCATAATTTTTGTCTCCTTTATTTTATCTATTCTCTTTGTGTCTTCACCCTTCTGTCTGCTATCCGTGCCATCCCATCTGTCCCCCTCCCGTCCTCCTGTCTGTCCCCCGTTCCTCTGGCCTCTGGCAGCACCTCCTTATCTCCGTTTGCTGAATGAATATGCTGCTGCCTCATTTGCCAACAATCAGTCATCAAAACACAAAAGAACGCACAAAGCTGCTTGACTTTTCTGCAGAAAGATTTTGGATGAAGCAATTACTGGAGGGGAGATTGGAACATGGCCGAACTGTAAAGATGCAGGAAGAGAAAGAAATACGGAGGTCAGAGTGAGAGGGGAAGGTTGTGTAGAGTGGGTTACAGGGCAGTGTGAGAGTGTGTGTGTGTGTGTGTGTGTGTGTGTGTGTGTGTGTGTGTGTGTGGGGGGGGGGGGGGGGGGGGGGGTTGTATATCTACAAATGATTAAATCTGGAGGTCAAGACAATTCAAAGTGGCTGTCAGAGCCACCCAATCTGAACAAATACAGAAAGGTCATAACACAGTCAGTTTAGCACATATTGAGCTAAAATTTTGTGTTGTGAAACTTATGGCAATAAATTAGTCTCAAAAGAACTCCCACAAACATAACATCAGATTTGTATGCATACAATAAGATCTACAAATGCACCACGGGATTCTCAAATACTTGAACAGTTTTTCAAATGTACACATTTCCAAATGCACACGTAGGAATGCTCTGCACACACAAAATGTCAAATACACGTGTGGAAATCATCTGCTGATGCAGTAACACCAGTAACATCAACGTAATTGTATTTTAATATAGGGGCTACGAGATATTCTCCAAGTTAGAAATGTATTTTCCCGAATAACTCAGTAAATCTGGTGAGAATCAGATGTCCCACCTATTTTCCAGCCTTGAACGCAGCATCCCCTTTGTGACTCTCTAGTGGTAAGAAAGTCTCAAAAGTTACCGGTATATTCAGAGGCAGCTCATCTGTGCTCTCATATTGACTGATCCGTGCACAGCAGGTGATTTATGCACGTGTTTGACAATTTGTATGCACACAAGGTTCCTACTTGGGGGGCTGAGATGGGGTAGAAGCAAGGCAGCCAATCTGGGACCAGAAAGTTGCGCTTTGACTCCCAGTCATTCCCACATGTCAAGGTGTCTCTGAGCAAGACACCTAATCCCTAAATGAGATCAACAGCACCCCACCTTCACTGAACACAGTGTTAGCAAAGCGTTGCTTTCCCCTCCTCAGCCGCCTGATGGTTTGCCAGAATCTCCTCGGAGTTGACCAAGAGTCTCTATCCAAGGCCTCAATAAACTCCTCCCACATTCGAGCTTTTGCTTCAGAAACAGACATGGCTACGGACCGCACAAGGACTGCGGATCAGCTGCCTCTGGAGTTCCACCAGCTAACAAGGGCCAATAGGGCTCCTTGAGCCAGTTGGGCCTTCTTTCGGTGGAAAAGTGACACAGGTATGGATGGTGGCCCAAAGACTGGAAACACTAGCTATGTTTACAAACCGGATTCCAAAAAAGGTGGGACACTAAACAAATTGTGAATAAAAACTGAATGCAATGATGTGT
>NC_056500.1:26507780-26511185 GCF_014905685.2 Nematolebias whitei
CAGTGTTCCATAAAGAACTTCAAATCGTGACTCATCTGACCACAGAACAGTCTTCCATTTTGCCACACTCCATTTTAAATGACCCCTGGCCCAGTGCAAACGTCAGAGCTTGTGGAGCTTGCTTAGAAATGACTTCCTCTTTGCACTGTAGAGTTTCAGCTAGCAACGGCGGATGGCACGGTGGATTGTGTTCACTGACAATGCTTTCTGGAAGTATTCCTGAGCCCATTCTTTTATTTCCTTGACAGTGGCATTCCTGTTTGAGGTGCAGTGACGTTTAAGGGCCCGGAGATCACGAGCATCCAGTAGAGTTTTACGGCCTTGACCCTTACGCACAGCGATTGTTCCAGATTCTCTGAATCTTTTGATGATGTTTTACACGGTTGATGGTAACTTAAAAGTCTTTGCTATTTTATGCTGGGTAACACCATTCTGGTATTGCTGCACTATCTCTCTGTGCAACAATGGTGGAATTGGTGATCCTCTTACCATCTTGGCTTCTGAGAGACACTGACACTCTGAGAAGCTCTTTTTATACCCAATCATGTTGTCAATTGACCTAATTAGTGTTAATTAGTCTTCCAGCTGTTCGTTATATGCTCAATTTCCTTTTTCCAGCCACTTATTGCGACTTGTCCCAACTTTTTTGGGATTTGTTGACACTGTGAAATTTTGAATCAACATATTTTTCCTTTAAAATGTTACATTTACTCAGATTAAATTTTTGATCTGTCATCTATGTTATATTACGAATAAAATATTGACATTTGCCATCTCCACTTCATTGCATTCAGTTTTTCTTCACAATTTGTATAGTGTCCCAACTTTTTTGAAATCCGGTTTGTAAATGCACCTGCTCTGTGATAGTCTCAGGGTTATGTTCAAAGCGCAGAGAGCATCATGAAGACCAAGGAACACACCAGGCAGGTCCGAGATACTGTTGTGGAGAAGTTTAAAGCCGGATTTGGATACAAAAAGATTTCCCAAGCTTTAAACATCCCAAGGAGCACTGTGCAAGCAATCATATTGAAATGGAAGGAATATCAGACCACTGCAAATCTACCAAGACTCGGCCATCCCTCTAAACTTTCATCTGGAACAAGGAGAAGACTGATCAGAGATTCAGCCAAGAGGCCCATGATCACTCTGGATGAACTGCAGAGATCTACAGCTGAGGTGGGAGAGTCTGTCCATAGGACAACAATCAGTCGTACACTGCACAAATCTGGCCTTTATGGAAGAGTGTCAAGAAGAAAGCCATTTCTCAAAGATATCCATAAAAAGTGTTGTTTAAAGTTTGCCACAAGCACCTGGGAGACACACCAAACATGTGGAAGAAGGTGCTCTGGTCAGGTGAAACCAAAATCGAACTGTTTGGCCACAATGCAAAACGATATGTTTGGCGTAAAAGCAACACAGCTCATCACCCTGAACACACCATCCCCACTGTCAAACATGGTAGTGGCAGCATCATGGTTTGGGCCTGCTTTTTGTCAGCAGGGACAGGGAAGATGGTCAGAATTGATGGGAAGATGGATGGGGCCAAATACAGGACCATTCTGGAAGAAAACCTGTTTGAGTCTGCAAGAGACCTGAGACTGGGACAGAGATTTATCTTCCAACAAGACAATGATCCAAAACATAAAGCCAAATCTACAATGGAACGGTTCACAAACAAACATATCCAGGTGTTGGAATGGCCAAGTCAAAGTCCAGACCTGAATCCAATCGAGAATCTGTGGAAAGAGCTGAAGACTGCTGTACACAAACGCTCTCCATCCAACCTCACTGAGCTCGAGCTGTTTTGCAGGAAGAATGGGCAGAATTTCAGTCTCTCCATGTGCAAAACTGATAGAGACAAACCCCAAGAGACTTGCAGCTGGAACTGCAGCAAAAGGCGGCGCTAATAAAAGTATAAACGCAAGGAGGCCGAATAATATTGCACGCCCCACTTTTCAGTTTTTTATTTGTTAAAAAAGTTTGACACATCCAATAAATTTCATTCCTCTTCACGATTGTGTCCCACTTGTTGTTGATTCTTCACAAAAAATTTAATTTTATATCTTTATGTTTGAAGCCTGAAATGTGGCAAAAGGTTGAAAAGTTCAAGGGGGGCGAACACTTTCGCAAGGCGCTGTACTAGTTCTGCGAATTCAGCTCAAACCTTCAAAATATATTCTATTGGAAAAATATGGCGGCAGCAACTTAATAAGATAACAGTAGAAACAGAAAGAAAAGCTTTGCAGAGAGTGGTGAAGGCTGCACAGAAGTCTGTTGGAGTCAGTCTCCCCACCATCACAGACTTTTACACCTCCTGATGCAGGAAGAGGGCCACCTGCATCATGAAGGACCCCACTCATCCAGCACACACACTTTTTGCCCCAATCCCCTCAGGTAGAAGGTTAAGGAGCATTAAGTGTAGAACCACTAGATTGAGGAACAGCGTCTACCCTGAGGCTGTTAGACTCGTGAAATTCTAACTAAAATAATCACTGTCAGGAACAAAAACAACAACAAAAATCACTGTAATACCACTTTAATTGGTGATATGCGACTTTATGCATGCTGCTGATTTCTTGCCTTTAAGCTGCAGTGTTCATACCCATCTGCTCACTACAGACTCATGTTAAGGCTGCTCTTTAATATACTGTATTATTTTACATTATTAGTGTTTAAAGTATATCTTAGATCCTTGTATAGTCTTTTTTTTTATATACCTTTTTTTTTTGGGCTGCTATTTTTGGGAGTGAACGTACACAATTTCGTTCCACCTCATGTGCCACATGTGATGCGAATGGCAATAAAGAACCTTGAAAAAAAGACGTTTTCTCAGAATAATATCAAAAATATAAATGAACTGGAAAAATCTCACAAATTCTATAAAAATCCTAAAATAAATAAATAAAAAATTCCCCTCAAAAGGCATTTAGACTCTGAACAACTTTGTGTAGGTGAAGAGTTGCTACGAACACTTTTCAAAGTTCCACAATAATCAGAAGTCATGAGGGTGGAGGTTTAACATGGTTCTTTCAGGCAAGTCTACCTGTGAGGTGAGTCCAGCTGTATTATCTAGTTGGTGTCACTCACTCTCGCACACATACATCAGCTCATTACCCACCAGTAAGGTGACATTCCACTTCCCAAGAACTCCTGGAAGATGACTTGGTTTGCCAACAAGAAGGATCCTGTTGTATGTGGTCTTGTTTTAGAGTCAATCAGAGTCAGAGTCTGAGTTTCTTTATTGTCATTCGCACCTCATGTGGTACATGTGGTGGAGCGAAATTATGTACACGGGGTCCCAGTTACATCCAACAATAAAATGTATAAGAAAAACAGTAATAACATCTAAGATATGAACTAAGAAAAACATCAACTAAATATACACTAAGCACTCATAACATAAAA
>NC_056500.1:26511195-26512110 GCF_014905685.2 Nematolebias whitei
AAAAACATCAACTAAATATACACTAAGCACTCATAACATAAAACATTGAACATCAGCACAAACATGAACATGAGTCTGTGAGCAGATGTGCACGCATGAACATATCAACATTGAAACAGATCAGCAGCAACATGATATGGTTTTTCACAGTGATTATTCTGGTTAGAGATTCATGAGTCTAACAGCCTCAGGGTAGAAGCTGTTCCTCAGTCTAGTGGTTCTACACTTAATGCTCCTTAACCTCCTTCCTGAGGGGAGTGGGGCAAAAAGTGTGTGTGCTGGGTGGGTGGGGTCCTTCATGATGCAGGTGGCCCTCTTCCTGCATCTGGAGGTGTAGATGTCTGTGATGGTGGGGAGACTGATTCCAACAGATTTCTGTGCAGCCTTCACCACTCTCTGCAAAGCTTTTCTTTCTGTATGTACTGTACTGTATGTATTGAAGGATTCTGTCCAAGACCCAGAGGCTGTTCAAGTGTTTAGAGCAACAAGTGAGCAAATTTGAAAAATTTAACTATATTTAAGATAACTTTTGTTTAAATATTCCAGCGCACAAATTGCAAAACCTCAAACACTGTAAAACGTGACATAAGGAACAACAAAGTCCATGCTCAATAATCCAGGTATACAATCCAACATTTTTCAGTCAGGTCATCTGGACAGTTTCTTTTTTTTGTGCTGAAACGTTTCGCCTTCAATCCAGAAGGCTTCTTCAGTCAAGGAAACACACAAAAAAACTGACTCTTCCTCCAACAGCTTACTCCAAAGTGGAACAAACCAGTTTTGTTGGTGCTAAGACGGTTTCTTTGGTACGCCCCCTCCTCCATTGCCGGCCCTCTTCCTTGTTGACAGTCATGTCAAACTGATTGAAAACAACAAAGTCCATGCTCAATAATCCAGGTATACAATCCAACATTT
>NC_056500.1:26512210-26534479 GCF_014905685.2 Nematolebias whitei
AAAAAAAAAAAAAAAAAAAAAAAAAAAAAACTGCCCAGATGACCTGACTGAAAAATGTTGGATGACATGAGGAAATTATCTCTAAACTGACTTGAAGCACTTAGCATGACCAAGAAACAAAATATAAGATCACAGTCAGGGTTTAGAGCTATCATGACACAGAAACAGCTCTGGTGAACATGACTGACGACGTTCTCATGGCTTAAGACAGAGGATATGTCCAAATCGGTCATGTCAGACAGTGGACTTGTGTCCTACTTGTCCTGCATGACAGTGGACTTTGTGGCCATACTTTTCACATCAGACAGTGGACTTGTCCATACTAGTCCTGTCAGACAGTGGACTGTTGGCCCTGTCTATGAACTTGTGTACATACTTGTCACATCAGTGTACTTGTGTCTATACTTGTCCTGCCAGCTCTCAGGGCTGCAGTTCATAAGAATGAACACAATATTAGCACATTTTCAACAGGATATTTGGATTACAGGAACTGCTCTAAAATGGTTTAAATCATTTTTTATCTCATAGATTCCAGTTTGTTCATGGTATTAATGAATCTTTATCATACACAAGTTAGTCATGGATATTTTCAAGATTCAGTGCTTGGACCAATACTCTATTAGGTAAAGTTATTAGACAGCACAATATAAATTGTCATTATGTTGAGTTATATTTATCTATGAAACCTGAATAATCCAATCTGTTACTTACATTACAAGCACGTCTTAAAAAAACCTGGCTAACTTAAATTTCTGCTTTTAAATTCAAACAAGACAGAAGTTGTGGCTTTTAGACCTGGGACTCTTGAAAATAAAATTTGCAGTCTTTCACTTCCTCTGGATGGCATTAATTTAGCCTCCAGATCGAATATTTAAAAAAATATATATATTTTTTTCATCCGGACATGTCTTCTAACCTCCACATTAAAAATGTTACTAGGACTGCTTTCATCCACCTGTGTAATATCACAAGCTAGAAACATCTTGTCCAAAAATGATGCAGAAAAACTGGTTCATGCGTTTATCACGTCTAGACTGGACTATAGCTATGGTTTATCTGGGTGTACAAAAACTTATTTAGGAAGTCTTCAGTTGAGCCAAAAACCTGCTTCCTGAGTTTTAATGAGTTAGAAGAGATCAGCTCTGCAATTTTAGCTTCTCTCCATTGGCTCCCTGTCAAATCCAGAAGAAAATTTAAAATCTTACTTCTAATGCTTTTGTGATTATATCATATTTAAATTAATCTGAATTTACTGGAATTAGATTTGCATGTGCGTCTGTTCACAACATCTTGTTATTTTTGTTGTTTAGTGCCTTGGGATAACTGTTGGGACTGCACAAATAAAGTGTAATAATGTATTTTAGAATGGTTAGTCCTGTGATTAAATAAAGTAAAAACAAACATGTTTAAGTGCATTTAATATGGAAATAAAATAACTAGAGATACATTAAACAGCAAAATGGGCTTTAAAAATGACAGGCATACAAGTGGAAAGAACATAAAAGCAAAGATAAAGGTTTTATGTATTCATAAAGAGTAATTTTGGACACAAACCTCCCTTCACAAACACAAAGACGTGGAGAGGTTTACACTGAGGAAAAGCAAAGATTTATTCTTCACAAGCAAATTTCTCAAAAGGACAAAAGAGCTTTATAAAAGCTGGAAACTGTCAGACGTTTACTTGAAAAGTATAGATTAACAGATGTCATCAGGTGAATTTGTCAACCCTACTACAAATAAAATATAAAATGTCAGTAAATATAAAGGATTCTCTCAAAGATAATTAAAAACAAGTCATAAAAACCAAAGAGAAACCTGACTAAACTCTGCATCTTTAGCTAATAGACTCAACAGAGTTTAATCATTAAATACAAACACCCCAAATGAAATAATCAGACACTTGGAAACATGTTTCAACAAATGTTACCTCCCTCCACTGTTGAAGTCAACACATCTAAACTACAGGAAAGGACCAGAAAATCAAACGGATAATGAAAAAGACAAGGATAGGCATTAACTCAAAGTAACACGAGAGTATCCTTCATTTAAACAGTAAAAACATATAGTGAACCTCATTAGATTCACAGAGTTTGACCCCTGCAGTCCTAACTGCAACACAGTACCACTCTGGTTAGTATTAGATATTAGCGTCATCATTAGCATCAACATGTTTGGAAAGATGCACCACACCACCGTACATATTAGTTGAACGAACAGTGCATAGCTAGTTTATTGTTTCCATCCAACTTTGACCAGGTTTTCTACGAGGAAGCTCGACAGTTCTGATACTGGCAAATATCAGTATGTCCCTTCCATTTTTTTATTCCCTCAAAGTACTGACAAACTCTGAATGTGGAGAGTTCGTGCAGAGATTCAGTGTGGACTTTAACGGGCTCGTCGTTTTCTAAATCTGATCTGATCTCATTGTTGGAGGTAGACAAATCCAAAATGGCAAAAAATTAAAAAATAAAATACAAAAAATTTAAACATAAATTATATATATTAAAAACAAAAAACAAAACAGGAAGCAACACTGCTGACACCACTATGTGGTGTTTCAGAAGAGATGGGTGCTGGAGCGGCTGAATGTGTGGTACTTCCTCTCAAACATGGATGGAAGATGGACCATAGATGGGGAATGGTGCGCCTGTAAACACAAATAAACATCAACAACAATGAATAGGAATACAGATACTTTCAAATGTTATTTTTATCTGAAGTTGGAAAGAGATTTCTTTAGGTGTGTTACTTGATAAAATACAAGGAAACCTAGACTCCTGTAAGGCCGCTTGTTTTTGTCCAGTTTCACCCAAAGCAGTTCCAGTGCCGAGTCAGAGCTGCTTCTAAACACAGTTTTTTTTCTTCTCTCCAGCCAGAGAGCCACCAGACACATCCATTGAATTGTTTACAATAATATTAATATAATAATTTAATATAATCAAAATACAATATAGTAATTATTATTATTAAATTAAAAGTACATTGAGCTTTATCTCTTGTTTCTTCTCACCTCAGAGGCTTTTTTAGTTTGGACTATGGATTGAGAAATTCAGGATGATTAGGATAAACTCACCAAGAGCCTCTTTTACAAAAACACTTTCAAGCAGTGTCTGAGACGCCTTCTTCCCATCTTCATTCAACCTTTATTTAGACAGGTTAATCCCACTGAGCCTCGAGGACTCATTTACAAGAGAGACCTGATTTCAACAAAGAATGACAACAATGGACAACAGAGACAGGTTAGGTTAACCCTAACCCGTGTGTCACTTTGTGTGATTTGAGTAAGGTCCAAGGTGGCCCAAACAGTTAACCTGCTGCTGTTACACCTCTGAGTCAACAAATGAGGTAACTGAGTTAAAATGGCAGGACATGACTATCAGACTTTAAGGTTTTTATCCCCCCTCTTGTCCGAGGCAGTGAAGAGTGACAAATCCTGTAGAGTGGAAGGAGCAATTTTATCCAGCACCAGGTGTAATGGTGGAGCCAGGTGGTGGGCGATGGTGACCGTGGCCCCCACAGATTATTCTTCAGCCACCCCAATCATTTGAGGAAACTATACTTTAACAAATATTTAAAGACAAATAGAAACCATAGTTTCCTCAAATAATTGGGGTAGTCAGCTTACATACATACACAGTATGGTGGTGGTCATCTCTTGACTTGGACGTGGAAACCTAATTTTTGATAGGGACCTTTCTTATACCTAGATGCAGTCACACAGCAAAAATGGACATTGTTACTTATTGTTTAAGTCATCATGCACCAACAGACAGATTCTTTAAAGTGGGGTTCTGTGGAGAGGTTGGGAACAGTTAATATCTTAAAGCCACAGAACATGGGAGTATTGTGAAGAGAAGGCAGAAGTCTTCTTCCAGACGAGGCTAATGGCCCCTGCCCTCTCTCATGGTGTTCATTCTCATGCCCATTGGGCTTCTGCTTCATTCTTTGGTCTGTACAGCACATTTGGTACTTTGTGGCTGTTTGAACATACTCCTTAAATAAAGCTGGATTAGATTAAAACATTATTTGTTCCAAAACAAGACAGCCAATACTAAATCTGAAATTAAATGAAACAATTTGTTTTAGTTTGTTGCGGTTTCCAAACATGCGTAACAACACATACACTGGTTTCATGACGTTCATGTTTCAATCAGTCCACCTGATCCAGATGAGCCCTTTACGATTTGTGGGTGGGAAAATCTGATAACAGATTACAGAGGATTCTGCACATTAAACATCACCACACTTAAATGTTCTCACCTGCTGTTGAAGGTGAAAGAGCCATAATGAAAGGCAACTTTGCCAATTTCTGATTAAAAAAAGTCTAGCTTCTAAATGATCTTCATTTGTCTGCACTAAATGAAAATACATAGGGTGTTTAAAAGGACAAAAAACTGTATACATAACTTTAAAGAAGCTTTTTCCCTCGTATTAGTGCTCCTAAGACAAAGACCTTTGTCAAATGTTAAATTAGTCAGATTGAACCAGAGTCTTTTGTAAATTACATATTGAGTAACAACGACCAGCATCCACCGTGTGAATATGTCCATCCAACACCACCACCACCAGTAAGTCCCGCACACTTCATCAGAACCACTGTTCCAAATCAACCCTTAAAACTTTGTCTTTTTCTACATTTATGCCAATTTCCAACAGGCAGAAACAACAAAAATGCACCTTATTTAAATTGTGAGGATCCTCTGTTTGACCTACAGCTGTTGCAGGGTCTGAGTTTTGAAGGGGTTGATTTGAGACCAGAAATGCACCAGTGATGCTTAAATGTTAAAAAAACAAATGTAAACAGACAGAATGCTGTGAAGGTTATTTTTAAGTTAGAAGTGATATTGGTGCAACCTTAGCCAAGACAAGAACCGAGTCTGCTCACATGAAACTCCCGGACAGATCCGAGTGATGGTTTAGAGAAGCGTCTCTCTGCGAGGACTGGTCAGGACTGCCTTGCACGGCTCCAAAAGCACTTGCAGATCCTTGTGTGACTCAGAAAAGGTCTTGATTTTCACATTGTCAGGCTGGGAGGCTGGGGATCTTGACTGAAAATTTGCAGTAGACAGAGGTCTGGACACATCACGGCTTGACTTTTGATGGAGATTTCTGCGCTGAATGGAGCACTGGACAGCCTGACTGGAAGTAGACGTCACTTGGGTTACAGAGGTGACGTTCTGAGGACTGGAGACACTGAAATTAGGTTGGGCCGTGCATGGAGAAGGGGAAATGCACTTGGATTCCTGCTCAACAGAGCAACAGTTGAGAATGAGGTCTTTGCTGGACTCTGAGTTGAACTGGGAGGAGGTGCTGTGGGCAGGGATTTTGGCTGGGGTACAGGGAGTACAAATGAACACTGGAACCCTGGTTCTGAGTGATGGTTGATCCAGGGAGTTGGAGCGCTGCACCACGGCACTGGTTTTGGCAGAATCATTCAAACTGAATGTGGAGGAAGAGCGAGACATCTGAAGCACAAAACAGGAACAACAGACCAACAAAATTATTTCATTCACTGTGTTCATAAATTGATGTCTTTCATCAATCAGCACTGGTAATCAGAGTTCTGGACGAGATGAGCAACAAGCACCTGAATACAGTTCATTTATGGTGCGAGGCTGGTAAACACCAAGCTCAGGTAGAGAAGTTAGAGTGGTGGTAGGACAGGTAGGCAGTCCTGTCACTTTCCATTTGCTGGTTTAAAAAAAGCTTTTAAGATAACATCATCTTCTACTTTCAACTTTTCCCTCTTGAGGGGTCACCACAGTGAGTCCTCCTCCTCCATCTCACTCTGTCCTCACTCTAACTACCTCCATGTTCTCTCTAACTGCATCCATATATCTCCTCTTTGTCTTTTTTCCTGACAGCTGCATTTCTAACATCCTTCTACCAATATACCCACTGTCCCTCCTCTTGATGTGTCCAAAACCATCTCAGTCTGGTCTCTCCAACTTTATCTCCCACTTGTTCAACCTGTGCTGTACCTCTGATGATCTCATTCCTAATCTTATCCATCCTTGTCACTCCTAAGGAGAACCTCATCTTCATTTCTGCCACTTCCAGTTCTTTGTCCTGTCTTTTTGTCAATGCCACTGTCTCCAGAACATAATACATAACTGGTCTCACCACTGTCTTGTGAACTTTTCCTTTGACCTTTGCTTTTAAGATAACATACAGAAATAAAAACTGAATACTTTTTTTAAGAGTGGCAAAAATGAAATTCTTCAAAAATGAAGTTAAATGTGGACCAACTTCTTTTAAATAATTCATGAATAGTAAGAAAAGTGACAAGTGCTTATAAATTCAGCCATTTGCTTTAAAGACCCAACTACTACATCTGTCCTCGAAGCTCAGGAGCGGGCAACTCTTCTGCAGTCATGGGAGGCTCTGTCCATCAGACCACAATAACTTGCACAGAGCTGGGCTTCAACGCAGAATGACAGGAAAAATAATTTGAATAAAAATTAAAAACAGCTGGGCTGCTGGGAATTTCTTACCCAAACACGAAGAAGGAGCTGTGGTCAGATGAGAGAAAACTCAAACCTTTTGGACAACGAGGACACCATGTCTACTTCATTTTGCTGTGAAGACCACCCATCACCATGAAGCATGGTGGCGGCAGTATCAAAGTGTGGGAATGAGTTCAATGAAAGATGGAGCAAAACACAGACATGCTTGAGGAAAAACAGAGTTGTCCAAGGATTTAAGACAGATAGAGGTCCACTTTCTAACAGGACGAGCCTCAACACACTGCTGAGGGTATACGCCACTCGTTTAAAGAAAAAACAATTTAAGGTCCTAGAATGGTACAGTGAGAGCCCAGACTCAGTGAAACTGAGAAGCTGTGGTTTGATTTGACGACTGTGGGACACGAGCAGCACCCATCCAGGCTGAAGAAGCTGGAGATGTTTAGACGGACAAAGACCATGAAGACGCAGCTGACAGCAGTTAGCACTAGAACTGCTGCTGAGGTGACGACACAAAGTATTGAGTTCTGGGAGCTGAACACAAGAGGCACAAAGAGCCTTGGTCACTTTAATATTTTGTACAATTATTTGAAACAAGTTTTCCCAATTTAACTTTTTTTTGTAAGTTTTGAAAAATTTCAGCTTGCAAGGGCACCAAAATAAAAACATTACCAAGAGAGAATATTTTTTTACAAAGCACTGTGCAACCTATTCACTTTCAGATGCCAATGTAATAAATTGATTTGTTTATTACTTATCAGTCATCCTAACTTGGAATAACCAATCAAATACTTTAGACTGCAGTAAAAATCTTGAGGTTTTATTTTTTTGGACAGAGCACCGAGTGCAGCCAGTTTCCAGTTTTTATTTGAGCTCATCTCCACTGGAACAAGGCTGCTGCAGAAAAACGAGGACTGCGGCAACATTTCTGCTGTTTGGAAATAATTAAAAACAGCCACTTGCAATGTCGGGAATGCAAAGATTTTACAAAAACGTACTGCCAGAAATTCATTCCAGTAGAGACCTAAAATGTATGTTTGGCTAAATACAGCTAAGAGCTACGGCTCTGACAAAGTGCGGCTGAAATTTGGATTTCACATTGTAGAAGAAAGGGGGAATATATTTTCTTTTCTTTATGGAAACTTAAGCTTTAAATCAAAGGCTAACTTCATGTAGGTCCTTTAAATTTATTTCTGGGAAAGAGTAAAATATTGCAGAGGGGGTAATACAATTCACCAGTCTGACTGAACCAGTCCATCAGTGTGGTTAATGATTTATTGATGTCTTTGGAGCTGTAAGAGCCTGGGTAGGCTTTGTTCTTAAATTTATACTCCAGATAAGGTGCTACCTTAGATGTACTGAACAGTTTGCCAATACCCATGTAACATTTTATCTAATGTTACCATTGCTGACAGAGATACACACTGATGTCAATGCTTAGACTGCATACTGGATTGATTCTCGTATAATCTAAAGATGTGGTGCTGATGCTCATTAGTTCTGCAGCTCTTATACAACATATAAAAAAAAGACATGTTATTCAGGACAAGTTATTCAATGCCATCATTTGAAATGGTTTAGGTTAAAGAAGTAAACAAAAGTACAGCATATGGCACATTATATGCCTGTCGACAAACAAATACAGCAATGGTCCAGACAGGCAAAGACCTTGTAAACTTGGACCTTCAATTGTATCCTTGACCTTGGAGCTGGGGTGATGACAAGCTTACACAAAAGGCTGTTATAGGTTAATATAGGTGGGACAAGAGAAAGTTTATGTACAGACGGAGACTCTACCATGGTATGTCTGCCTTTAACAGGCATATAAATAAAAGCATTCTCTATCCGAACCTACACAACCCAAAGAGTGGAGATTTTTTTTGAAAAATCATGTCAAACAGCTTCTTAAAACACAAGTGTTTGGAGGCATTTCCACTTTTATAACATTTAGAGAAGGTGTCTTAGCTCAGTGGAAACTGTCAAAATTTAAATGAGTTGTGTCTATTTCCTCCAACATAAAAAAGCAGCAGAGCTTCAAGTCACATTTGATCTATTCAGGCCGAAATTTAAACAGTTCTTCTACTAGGCATCTGAAACTAGGGGTGGGGTGAAATGACCTGTAATGCACGTACCTGGTATGTACATTACAGATTGCAAACCTCCTTACATGTACATAGTGGACATAATTCTGAATCAATTATAAAATGTCAAAAACTGATTATTAATGGTTTTAACACCATGAGAAATGCTAAAGGAAGTGACGACGACATGCACACAACAGAGCCACAGTCTGCACTGAGAGCTGGTGTTTAATCAGCTTCAACTTGTAAAGTGAGCCACACAATATGCAAGTTGTGTACACCTTTCCACCAGGCTGGGCATCCAATAATGAACACAACCTAGAACAAAACCAAGACGACAACATTAGGTCCCGATTTAAAAAAGTAAACTGGCTCACATAGCTGTCTGGTTGCAAAAAACTCAACTTGGATAGACTGCAACTGAATACTCAACCCCCCCACCATTTTAAGATCCAACTACTCTTCAACAGTCAAAACCCAGTGAAAACTTACCTTACGTTGTATGCTTTGAAACCATGATTGAACGTGACTATCCTCTGTCAAAGAGCCATAGTCACACTCTACGTAACCAAAAACAAAGTGGTGGAACCACTGAGGAAAGTGGGTCAGATGCAAGGACATCTTTGGCCACTGTTCTCAGCATTTTGACTCCTCTCTTTGCTCATTTAGTCCCCAAAGTCTTATTTGAATGAAATACTGAATATCCTCTTCCTGTGCAGCCTTTGACAAGAAAGTGTTGCTTCCCCAACCTTTCAAACAGAATAGGTAAAAGTCTCAATTTTGCAGATGGAAGCCATGGAAATGGTCATGGCTCGTGCATATTTATAAATTTATACTTTTAATGGTTGCATGAGGTTGAAAACTCTCTACATCGATGTCAAGCTGATCTGCAAAATAGTTTGACCAGCCTGAAGGCAACAGTATCCTTTGACAAGAACTGCATCTTTGTGTGACTCAGCAACATAATGTACAGTGCAACAAACAAAAAGCCACAATTTAAATGTGTAGATTCATGCAATTATCAAAGTTTACAGTACTCATTTCCCCAGCAACAGATTAATGAGCTCAGAAGACTTACAGCCAAAGTGGAGCTGCTGCAGACTCGGTTTTCACAAGTCAACCTCTGGCTCTTGTCATCCGGAGTGCTGTTGGCGAGGAAGGCTCTCTGGATCACACGTTTAGGAGTCTTAGTAAAAGAAAACGCTCTGGTGACCTAAAACACACAAAACAAGAGCATATTTATTTTATTGGCCACCATAGATTAATCTTTGGCCACCCCAATCATTTGAGGAGTGATAGTTCCTCCATTGCACCTGGTGGTGGATCAAAACTGCTCCATCAAATCTCAAAGATCTAGCACTCAGTGCTGCCTCAGACAAGGGAAACAAAAATAAAAAAAATTCCCTCTGTTCTTCTCCATTGTGCAACTTTTATCGACTTGAATATCTTGCACTAAAAACATTAAGGCTTACTTCAATCCCTATTCGAGTCCAATCCAGAAAAAAATTATCCTCTCCAAAACTACAAACATTTATAAATTAAATCCCCAGAGGCGTAGGACATCGGTGTACCACTCTTTTGGTTTTGTTTTACAATCCCCATGTAAACTTTTTTTTTCATTAATTTACAGTTTAAAATAAATGTGTCACATGTTGACGTAAAACAAAAGTTCTGAATGAAAAGGAGTAGTTAGAAGAAGAAGAAAAAAATCTTATATAGTCTACCCCTTTTCCCAAAAGTCAATCTACTACACCACAAGAAACCAAGTTTCAATAAACCCTCCATATAGACACATCTTTGAACACAAAACAGGCACTGTGTATATAAAGAAAAACAAACAAACAAAAAACACACATTATCTTTGTTATGATGCAGAACTCTGAATCAATATACTTCATTGTACCTGAAAGAAAATTATATTTTATTATTTTCTTAAAAGTAAAAATAGATCTACTCTCTTTGGTTTCTTTAGACAGACAGTTCCACAAATTTGTTCCATAAACATAAATACAACGATCAATTTGTTTAGTTCGGACTTTGGGTTAAAAAAAAAAAAAAGAAATCTCTGATCCTCTCAAATTATAAATGCTTTCTCTTTTAATAAATAGTTTTTGCAAACACATCGGTAACATACTGTTATGTATTTTAAACATAACTTGCAGAATATAATAGTCCACCAAGTCGTGAAATTTCATTAAAAAATTTTTTTTCATTCATTCAACCTTTATTTAAACAGATAAATGACATTGAGCCTAAAAGACTCATTTACAAGTGAGACCTGTTTGGACAGACAAAAAAGTGGTAAAATGGACAAATGTAGGAGTTGGAGGCGAAAAAATTCCTATCAGACTTTTTTTTTCCTGCCTGAGAGAAAAAAAACCTCTAATATTAAAAAAAACCTCGCACAAACAAACACATAGTGACAGACATTCTGCAGAGGGGGAGCTGACAGTGGTGAGCATGTTCATAGACGCTCCCAAGGTCACTGAGTTCTGATAAGGATGGAATAATTAGCCAGTGTCCTCCAATGTGATCCATAAACATTCTCGAGGTATGTCGAGGAATGGCCAAGAATAACGTCTATGAGAATCCAAGAGTCCTGAAATGATGACACAAAGTTTATTCAGCTGGTTTCATCTGGTTATCAGTTGGAAATTCCTCAGGGAGGGGGTGGTGAGCGTCTGATCACGTTCTCCAGGTGAATTCAGATAAGATGACCTTCAAGCCAGCCAAGGGAGCCAAATTCAGATAAACACACAGTTGTCTTGGGGACAGGCAGAACTTAATGACATCTACCTTGAGTCTGTGTTGGTCCACTCGGTTCCGAAATGTCCAAATTACATGGTCACACCGATGGAACGTGACTGAGTAAAATCCCCAAGATCTGATCCATTCTGCCCAAAGCATTTGAGTTTGGGTACTCGAGACACGAACCAAACCAGCGTGATCGGGTCCAAATTTGCTGCCGAAGACTTCCTTGATCGATTGAGAAAACCAGCAACCAGCCAAATTCAAAAAGCAGGAACCAGTTATCGAAAATCCAATTAAATATGCGTCCTTACAATCCACAAATGGCAGCAGAGATAGACATTCATCAAGTCTTCCAAGTCGATGAGATATCCAGCTGCGTGCGTGCCAACAGGGCAAATCGGCTCGCCTAAAGCTTGTCTTCTCTTAGAAGAAATGTTGTAAATGGAGTTGAGGGACCAACTGATCAAAAGTCCATAATTATGGTTCAGAAGAAATGCAAGAGAGTCTCACAAGTAGTTTCACTGACAGACAGAGCAGCAAAGCAGAGAGGGAGGGGAGAAGCATCTGATCTCAGCAAGAGCAAGTGGTGTTTTAACTTACAGAACAATAGATTTGTTGGATCTCTGTAGTGTTTTCCACTAATAATTCTAACAGCCCTTTTTTGCAGAATAAAAATGGAATTTGTATATGATTTACAGGCATTCCCCCAAACTTCTACACAATAGGTCAAATAGGGAACGATGAGTGAATTTTACAATATCAACAATGCTTCATCATTTAATGAGTCTTTCACTTTATATAATAATCCAATGTGATTTCCAGTTTACATTTTCATCAAGAGTAACACCCAGGAAGTTTTTAAAGGTTTTATGGTGAAGTGGATAGAACATGTTTCAGTTTGAATGATCTAAGTGGTAAAATGGTCATAGTTTCAGTTTCCAGGTAGGTTTATACCAGGGCTTAATTTGTAAACTGCTCGATACCGGCGCGCAAATGGCATGTAGGCCGGGGGGGGGGGTCCTCCCTCAGACAATTTTGAATAAAACAGATGCAGTTTCCTGCATTTTGGTCTATTTTAACAGGTTGTTAAACATCTACGTTTACCTACAATTGTAAAATTTCAGCTTCTGTCAAGCATCCCCACCCTACTCACTCACATCAAGTAAGTCGGGCTCGGAATCAAGTCCGACTCCGTCCCTGCTCGTTGTTGTACGACTCTACATGTGAACCTCCAGGCGCCTGCCTGTGAGCTCCTGCCTGGTTAGCTCGGGACTCACCCCCACTGCTTTTTGGGACTACGCGGAAATGCTATTTGAAGAAGCAGATCATATGTTGTTGTGTTTAAAATGAGTGTTTATGTAATTATTTTCAGATTACATATCCAAGATAAGTTTAATTTGTTCAAAGAAGTCATATTTGTTCATAACTTTATTATTAGTAAGCCTGAGTTCCCGGATCCAAGCAAAGAGTTACTGGAACGCACCGTTAAAATAAGGGAGTCCCTGGATCCTGTTCCGGTAGGATCCGGCTCAAATTAAGCATTGGTTTGCACACATGGTGTAGTTAGTCATAAGAAACTGATGTTACCTTTTTTGAGGTCTTCTTGATGGCTCTGGATGCTTTGCTTAGTGTGCTGTCCATATCCTTGGTGCTGACCTGTAGGGAATCTGGCTCTGTGCACTGAATGAAATCCTCCTGGTTACAAGACAGAGTAACACACCTTCAAACTTCATACCAAAATTAAACTTGAAGAATAGAACTGGTGCAGATGGACACTGTGCTCTTATTGGGGGGAATATCTGTGAGATGGGATGTGTAAAATTCACACAGAGTCTTAAATTTATCTCTGGCCCTCACCCTGCACAGGGCTGTTTAACAAGCACAGCTCAGTCTCGTTGGTATTCACACCGTAGCTCTGACCCAGTGGAAAAAAAGAATTAGAAATGCAGCTGTGTGGTGGCAGGCAGACACAAGACAACGTCAACCCCTGCTGCTGGCTCGATTAATTACGCCAACAGCAATCCTGTGCCTTTAATGTTTGCAACCCAAATTATTGGTTGGTGCATTTTCAGCTATTTTTTAATGTGCATTTTAAACTGAATGTTATCAGAAATATATCAATAATGAATGAAAATTTAAAAAAAATAAAATTAAAAACTTTTCATTAACTCGCATTTCCATTTATTCCATTAAGCACTTACTGATAGATCAGTCATCTTAAACATCTAAATTTACCTCTGCTTCTATTTTTATGCAGAAATATATTTGTTTTGTGGACATCTCATATAATGGATGCATACCCAACATACTAAAGTTTAAGAACAAGAATCAACCATGTTTTATTTAAAAGAACTGAGAAACTGAAAGTTTTTTGGTCAGTACCACTGTAAGAGTACACATGGGCATTTTTTTTTTTTTTTATTAACTGAAAGTCAAGATAAGTTGTAGGTTTTCATGAAGCTAAGTACTTTCAGTCTGGGGACGGGTATTTCATGTTGCTTTAGCACGTTGTGAACATCCCAAAGTCAGTAACTTTTTGGTCGCCACACAAGTCAAGCGTTCCAGCTGCTCTTTGTCAGCTCTCTTCTATCAGAAAACATGTCTTGGTCACGTGGTCTGTGGTTGCATCAGGAAGGGCATCCTGCGTAAAAATAATTGCCAAGTCTTTGTGCGACTTAGTTCGCTGTGGTGACCCCTGAAGAAGGGAGCAGCCGAAAGAAGGAAAAAAGTGCAATGAATAACCATGGTTCATTTCCTACTGTGGGTCTGACTTCCACTGCTCATTTTTAAGGCAGAGTATACAACTGTTAATTTGGAGATAACTTGGAAACTGATTCAATGGCGCAACAAGTGGATGCTTTTGAAATTAATGATGCATTCGATCGGTCCGCTCTAATTTTCCACCATCTTTCTCTCTGCTTAATGACGGCAGCAGCGTTTCTCTTTTAGTGATCATGTGTTTCATTTCTTCATATGTATCCATGACCCTCCATTGCTCTGTTGGAGGGAAGTGGGATGCTGTTTAATCAGGAGATCTGTGATCCACCGAGTGTGTCATAGGAAAACCGTGAACCCGCATTCATCCAAGATGTTGGAAACCTGGCTTCAATTAGCAGCCCTGTTAAAGTGTGGCTTGATGTTTGGACAACCAATTAAGCTTGTTTGTGAGTTCAAGTATTGTTCAAGTACAGCTTCCTGCCAGTATACTTGATGTATGAATCCCACTTTAGTGCAGTAGGTCTCTGAACTTTCTTCTTTGACGTAACGACAACCTTTAGCCCATTTCGAATTGTCCGTCTTTATTCAAAATAGGGACATTGACCTGCCTAAACAGAACATTTTTATTAGTCTCTTCCATCGCTGTGGAGTTTAGGCCCACTCTTCTTTATATTTTTTCAATGTTTTCAGGGATTTGTTGATGCACAACTCTCAAGGTCCCACTACATCATTTCAGCTAAGCTGGAATGACTCATTTGTTCTGATATTCTGTATTTGGCTTTGTCCAAACATTTATTTTAGTCTCATTTAACCAATGGACATTATTCTGGAAGTTTTGTAGTTTGTTCAGATGAATCTTTACAAACCAGTCATGCCGACTTATTCTTTTTAGAGGAAATGCTTTCTCCTACAGCTTTCCCAAACCAGCCTGACTTTTCCGTCTTTTTCTAATTGTTCTATCATGACCTTTAAAGGTGGGTTTATACTCTGTGGGAAGTGAAGTAATCTGCTCTCTGATACAGCTGTGAGACTAAAGAGGTCATCTTGTTCTCCTAGGAGCTTAGAGAGTCTGTTCTTTGGGGGTTTTGGTAGAACCTCTTCCGTTCTCCTGGGGGTTGCTCCATCTATTGTGCGATTGGTGAGAAATCTAAAGTCTGTGAGGTTAATGCAACCAGGCTTTTCTGTGAGCCGCTCAGGAACCAGTGCAGCAGAGGTCATGTTGAGAGTATTAGTTGCAGGGAGCCAACATTAGGTTCTGGTATCCAATAATCGTAGGGCGACAAATGTGTGGGCGGTGCTGGACTTGACCCATCTTGAAACAAGACGCTATTCTTTTCCTCCATCAGATGAAATACGATCATGTTTGTGATTGTCACAGTGTTGTAATCACTTTAACTGAAAGTCAAAATGCTGTTTTCTGTCCAAAATATGATCAGTTTGGTCCTCAGCATTAACCCTTAAGGCACCTTAAAAGACCAAACTTGTGCATTCTCAATATTACAGTCAGTTTAAAGTCAAATTGTATGAAACTTGGCCAGGATTTGTTTATTAAAAACTTTCAAATTTCATGATCCTCCATATTGCAAGGAGTATGGAATATGAGATCTGTGCCTTTGGGTCTGTTTCAGTCCCGTTGACTCCCATTACTGTACTTTAATACTGACATCATAAGAACACAAATTAAGCTGATTTTCACACTATGTGGTCACTGTGTTGCAGCTGGTGTCCCACAGATAGTGTTGAAAGATGAGTGGCTTTCTGGCGATGGACAATGGCATTTCTCTTAGAGTATAAAATGTCAGATTTCTCTCTGCTTCATCAGAGGGAGTGAATTTCTACACTTCTCTGCAAGTATAAATCCAGCTTAACTAGTGTCCAACTGAGTAGCCCAGGTGACATACTACTTACAGATATAACAAACATTTTCTGTTAATTTTTGTATTAAAAAAAACATACAGTGTCTTCTGATGTCATTCGTGCTACGTGTTATTTTTAGTATGGACAACTAGTGTCTTAAAAGCAGAACTACAGTGAGTGCTGCACATCTGAAGCACTGCTATAAACTTATAAACACCAACTCTACTCCCTCAATAGGACAATCTGCTCATGCCACGACTTGCCATTTCAGGTCGAGCCTGGCCCCCTTAAGGACGGAGCCCGTCACAGCTGCTTGTGTCCAGGATCTTGTTCTTTGGTCACCGTTCTTACCTCAAGATTACAGGTGAGGGTTGGAACATAGATGGACCAGTAAGTTGAGAACATTGCCTTTTGGCACAGTAATAAGTTAGTTTCAGTCAGAAATCAAATGAATTTAAACAAGAGTACCACATATAGCACATTATACGCCCTTGACCTTAAAGATGGGGTGATGAAAAGTGTATGTGGCATGCTGTCTAATGGTGGTGCAGATTCATAGCAAGTTTTATTAAATTATATTGAGCGTATCAAAAGTTACGGGCTGAACAAGAAAAAGTTTACGGATGGATGAAGATTACACCATAATACGTCCCAAACTCAACGGGCGAATAAAAATATTAGTACGAAGATTTCGTAATGCCAACAAAAAAGAAACAGTTAATGTTCACACAAATAGGTCTTACCTTCTTACTACACTTGTGTTCAATTTGTTTGAAAGCCTCACAATCAAATTACTTCAAACAGCAAAAGGTTTGCTCACATTTTACATATATTTTTATTATGAAGAGCTGAGATATTAGTCTTTTTTTTGCATGGTTAATATTTCTTCACAAACACACACAAAAATCTTTTTTCTAAATCAGGGCTGGACAACTTTTTGTTTTTTTTCCCCAGAAGTTCACACCATGATATTTTGGACAACTGATGGGGCACGTAGAGAATTGTAAAATAATGTTTCTTTGACAGCTCATCTGGAAGACTAATAATATTTTAGTTAGCATCTATCTATCCATCCATCTACATAGATATAACTCCATATCCAAAAGTATCTTATGTATTTAAAGAAGATGTTTGATATAGATTTTATTGAGCTTCATTAATAGTTTCCAAGTTTTCATCAACTCATTTTCTTTTTAATTAGGAATATTGTGAGCAAGATAGAGAATGTCCAAGGGCCACTTTTGCCCCATGGACCATTATGTTGCTTATATATGGACTTTTGGTTGACATTGTGGTTTCCTGATCTTTGTCCTAATAAAGTCAGCAGGGTTAAAGAAAGTATTACTTTCTTCCAGGCTGATAAAAGAAACTGAAATATGACGGAACTGATTTGTCTGTGGAGAGGAAAACAACTTCATGTGAGAAAAAAAAAAAAAACTTGCCGAGGCTGACAACACTGTTACAGATTCTTTCTCTTCATATTGATGTGTCGGGTCATCCATTTTGTTTTGTTCATTTGTGTGTGTACATGAGCGAGTTCTCACCGCATCAGCCCTGCAGATGGTGTTGGCAACATGACGACAGAGTGTACGCAGCCAGGTGCTTTTAACGGTTTCCTCTCCAGCCAGCTGGAAGCTGAACAACAAGTTCTCCTGTTCTGTTGGAGGACGAACCACCAGGGCGAACGCATTCACGCACTCTGAGGGGCATGCAAATAAAAATAAAATAAAAAAAGAAAGAGAGAGTTTGACAAAAATAAGAAACTCCTGAAGAAAGTTTGGAGGGACCAGCCACATAGATAATGAAGACTCCAGAAGGTAATAAGTTGTAGATGTGCATTTAATGGTTACTCACTGGGAGTTTCATTCAAACCTGTTCAGTGTTTCATGAGATATTTTGCTGACAATCAAGAGATTGCATGATATGAAAAGATCAACAGGATCTACAAATGAACTGCAACGTCAACTTCTGATTCCTCAGCCAGCCCTCAAATAAATCTGTGCAGTTAAAGCCTGCTTGTTCTTAAATAAATACTTAAATATAACTTTCTAAGATGTGCATCAGTGTCCAGATATCTCCAAACTTATCTGCTCTTTTACACCTTTAGTTTATAATGCAAAACATAGTCCTCTCATGTTGGAAATTTTTAGAAGACCTTTAGAAGTTTAGTTTTTATACACAGCTCAGGACAAGTGCTTCAGTTGTACCGTCTGTGTCCTGCAGGTCCAGCACTCTTCGAATCTGAGACAGCGGCATTAATGTGATGTGCTTGAGTGGGGGCGGAGGCCTCGTCTGTCCCAGAGGACTCTTGAACGTATTGATCACTTTGTGTCGCTTCCTTGCAATCTGCAGAAACACAAACACGCACAGAAGTGCACAAAATGAGACGGGAAATCTGAAGGCAAGTGTAACCAGAGCAAACTTTAAAGATCCATCCTTTGAGCACGTAGTGGTGTGTGGGTGAAGGTGCAGTGGGTTACTTGGCAATAAATCAATGATGTTTTCATTGAGTTAACAATGCAACTCATTAATGTCATTAATTAGGGAAGGAGATGGAGCAGACAAAATCCAAACACCAGAATGTAAGTTCAACCGTGATCACTGGTTTCTGATGATCGAGGAGAGAAACAAGAGAGTAGAAATATAACGCTCTGTCAGGCTACACATGTTAACACACAGACACACACAGGCACAGGCTGATTAGGTGTCACTGACACTCCTGAATCAGCGCAGCCTCTCAGCTCGTCTCTTTCACAGCCGTCCATGTCCTCCTGCTGACCCCACACTTCCTGTGCCTGCACTGGCAGACTGGACATGAATGGGTAAGAATTTTACACACACACTGCTTTGTAGAGATCTAGTAGAGTGCTGTATGAATGGGTAAACGAGGGCACAGATTTTAGTGTAAAGCGCTTTGAGTATCTTGATTAGATAGAAAGGCGCTATATACAGTAAGTACAGTCCATTTACCATTTACATATATGTGTATATATACACACACATATATACATCAGTGTTTCCCTGACCATTATCCAATAAAGGCGCCCTGCCCAGTCAACAGAACTGAGTGCCCCACGTACTGAACACCCCAGCCCCCAACCAGCTCCGCCACTTCCAGATGAAGTGGAGATTGTAGCAGCTCAGCTCAGGTTATAAAATGTGCACAATACAAATACTGCTGTATTCATACCCACCTGTTCACAACAGACTCGTGTTCAGGCTGCTCTTTAATACACCGTATTACATTAAATTATTATTGTTTAGCGTAGATCATAGACTCGTATATACCGTTTCTTTTTTTATACTTTATATTTTTGATATTTGTGGGTGTAACTAGAACTCTGAGTACACAATTTCATTCCACCACATGTGATGCAAATGACAAAAAACCTTGAACCTAGATGTGCCAAAATACAGACGTGCTAGCTAACATGCTACAGACTTACCGCTCCGATTCTCTCACACATCCTAACCCTGCTCACAAAAAAATAAAAAAATAAGGATCAAGATGATTCGCGTAAATGTCATTTTGTTTTGAAATCGGCTAATTTTGCCGAAAAGAGACAAATTTGCAGGTATAAGGAAGTCTGGGTTTCTCTCCTGGACCTGTTGCCTCTGACCAGATTACGGATAAGCGATAGAAGATGGCCGCTGGATGGATATATACACACACACCTGGGTAAATATACTCCACTCACCAGGAACTGTCATTCTGTGCTGCCTCATACAAGAAAATAAAACCTCCCTCTGTTCTCCTCCAGTGTAACTCCTACCCACTTGAATATATTGCACCAAAAACATTAAGGTTTACATGTGTTCCCTGTTCAGTTCCAGTCCAGAGAAACACCGATATCAAAAACTACATTCTATTCAAATCCCTCAGTGACAGAGGACATCAATGTACAGCTTTTATCAAGTACTTCTCCATAACAATGATCCCTCAACAGGCTCAGATTCCAAACTGAACTGACAACAATTGTCTGCAGGGACACCTTCATCCTCCTCCACTGTGCACGCTTAGTGTCTTGCAGCGCACAGTGCTTGTCATAGAAAAAAGTTGTTTAAAGACGTATTTCCTGCAGATTTCAGCTTTAACAAATAAATAAATAAATCCGTAACATCTGCTCCTAAATGTTATAAACCCGTGTTAGAGGTCTTGAGGACTGTGTGGTTTCAAATCTTGTTAGTTTCTTCTTAGGTTCAGAATGCAGACTGGTGCCAATTTGGAGTTTTGAACTTGGACAGGTTGGAGAGTTTGGAAGGACTAATCGGGACTCTGGACTGCCATATGAAGGACAGATTTTTTCCTCCTCTCCATGCTGATGACTGTTTGGCACACTTGTTGCTGTTCTGGAGAATTTCTCTTGGTTTAAAGTTTTGTGGTGGGAGTTAAGAGGACTGCAAGTTTGGGATATCCTGTACACTTCCACACTTAGGTTGAGCTCTGTTAAACACACTAGGTAAGTACGTTGGTGGCACCCTTGTAATGTTTTGGTGAGCTTGTTTTTAGATGAGCAGATCAGGGTAGACATTATTTCATCGTCTTCCATCCACGATAGACATCAGTTAGGCCCCGATTTGTTGTTTGTTTCATTGATTTTGAATAACCTAACTGTCAATTTCTCCCTCACAACTTTGTTTTGCGGTTTTTAGACTTTTGAAGAAGAATGCAAATAAAGATTTGATTCTTTCACTTTTGCAAGGTCTCTGTCATTTTATTGTGGTTGTTGTAGTAATGCCCCCCCCCCCCCCCCCCAAAACCAGCTTCCTCTGACCTTGTTTCACAAACAAAAAGCAAAAAATATTAATTTCTAAACCTATAAAAACCCTATAAACATATTAATCTCTAAAACTACACTTAATGCACACCATAGCCGGCAGTGGTGTGGGGTGGGGTGGTCGACTGCCCCACTGTTTTTAGTTTCGTTTTTGACGTGCTGCACGCTTCTTTCAACTTTTGCAGCTTAATAATAATAATAACTAATAGTTTAGTTTTTCCTGTGACTTATTTGCAGTATGATAAATGGTAAGAGTATAGAATATGCCCCCAATGTTTTGTTGGTCTTTTTTTGTGAATAATGACCTTTTTTACGGTTTTATACATTTATTTATTTTTGTATCTTTAGATCCTATGATGTCATCAAGTACTCGAGTTCTACTCGAGTTTTATTATGTTAATGTCGAGTTTAAAAATTATGTAGTCGTTCAACCCTTAATGTGATCAAAAGTTGAAGTTGGTGTGATTTACCTCAAGGCAGTCATTGAAGAGGAAGAGAGTGACGTGTTCTCCACGGTCACACGGCTCGTCTCCCAGAGCGATTGTTTCAACTCTGTAAACCAGGCTGCGATGGGAGGAGAGCAGGTTGGCCTGCAGAGGCAGTAAGAACAGAGAGAAGAGTGGATCAAACAAACATTAAATGGCTAATCCTTTATATATTTTAGACAATGTAACCTGTATGATGTGTAATGATGTCAGCTATAAAGTTTACAGATCAGAACATTGAAAATCAATCATCTGGTATCAGGACCAAGTCTGGCTTGTCTGGGAGAGCTGCAGAAAAATAAAGCCTCCTTTCTCCTTAAACTATGTTTGTTTAAACATGCTCAAATATGAAGAACTTACTTTTTTTTTATTTTAACAAGACTCATTTTATCTAACACACCTGATGGCTGTTGTATTTCAGAATCAATATACAGAACCATCAAGGTGCACAGAGGTTTTTTTTTTTTACTTAGATGTATGCATAAACAATGCTCAACATGAATAAAGCATCAGTTCTGTCACTTACAGGACAACCATCGACTTCGTAGACCACATCAAAGATTTGCTTCTGTCCTTCAGTCTTTCTCTTGTCTTCGTTGATATGACTAGTGGAGTGGAGGAAACAGAGGACAGAAGAAATCAGTGTCAGAAACGCTCAACAGTGCACTGGGTAATCAGAGGGTCAAAGAAAAACAAGAACTAGACAAAAAAATAAAATAAAATACCTTGAAGGTGCTCAAAAGCTTTAACAACTTTGGAACAATCCGAGATCACAAAAGGATTAACAGTTGGACGAGTGGATGGATGATTGGATGGACGGTCAGGTGGTGCTTGGATGGACAGGTGGGAGGATGGATGTACAGATGGATGTGTTAGTGGATGGATGGACAGATGGATGTACAGAAGGATGGGTGGTGTTTGGATGAACGGGTGGGTGAATGAATGGATGGATGTACAGATGCACATGTGGGTGGATGGATGGATATACAGATGCACATGTGGGTGGATGGATGGTTGTACAGATGGGGAAAGGTGGATGGATGGATGGACAGACGGACGGACAGATGTACAGATGGGGACAGGTGGGCGGATAGACAGATGGATGTACAGATGGACGTGTGGGTGGATGGATGGA
>NC_056500.1:26544479-26594170 GCF_014905685.2 Nematolebias whitei
GGTAAGCCGGGGCAAGATTATGCAGTGATTTAAAAACAAACATAAGAATTTTAAAATGAATCCTAAAATATACAGGCAGCCAGTGAAGTGAAGCCAGGACAGGGGTCACATGTTCCCTCTTTCGAGTTCCTGTTAAAAGTCGTGCAGCAGCATTCTGAACCAGCTGCAGACGTGAGAGCAGCAACTGACTGACTCCCAGATAAAGTGCATTACAGTAATCCAATCGAGTCGAAATAAAGGCGTGGATCACCATTTCAAAATGCTGTCTGGAAAGAAAAGACTTCACTGACGCCAATCGCCTTAAATGATAAAAGCTGGACTTAACCACGGCTTTGATTTGGCTGTCCAATTTAAAATCACTGTCCACCTTAAAACCAAGATCTGTAATAACAGGTTTAAAATATTTCTCCAAGGGTCCCAGGTTAATAGAGGAGGACTCACAGGAGCCACTGGGTCCAAACACCATCACCTCGGTTTTGTTTTCATTAAAATTTAAAAAGTTCAAGGCCAACCAAGCTTTAATATCTCCTAGACATTCCAGGAGATGTGTGAACGTATGTCCATCCTTCTGCTTTAGGGGTAAATAAATCTGACAATCATCAGCGTAACAATGGAATGAAATCCCATGTTTCCTAAGGATAGAACCCAGAGGCAGTAAGTACAACGAGAAGAGCATAGGGCCCAGAATTGAGCCCTGCGGGAAACCATATTGCATTGGAACTGAAGATGATTCAGAGTCATTAATTTTCACTGAAAATGTTCTCTCCTCCAAGTAAGACTTAAACCATTTAAGAACAGAGCCATCAATACCAACAATATGTCGTAATCGCGATATTAAAATGTTGTGGTCCACTGTATCAAAAGCAGCAGTTAGGTCAAGTAAAATCAGAACAACATGATTACCAGAATCACAATCAAGAAGGATGTCGTTAAAAACTCTAATTAAAGCAGATTCTGTACTGTGGAGAGTTTTAAAACCTGACTGGAAAACCTCCAGAATGCCATTGTCATTTAAAAACTGTCAGCTGACAGTATACAAGTTTCTCTAAAACCTTAGAAAGAAAAGGCAGCTTTGAAATAGGCCGATAATTAGCCAGAACAGTTGGATCAAGGCCAGGTTTTTTAAGCAGG
Organism: Nematolebias whitei; assembly: GCF_014905685.2. Taxonomy (NCBI): domain Eukaryota; kingdom Metazoa; phylum Chordata; class Actinopteri; order Cyprinodontiformes; family Rivulidae; genus Nematolebias; species Nematolebias whitei. The sequence goes on from NC_056500.1 coordinate 26,545,611, forward strand.
GGCTGCACCACTGCATGTTTAAAACTAGCAGGGACCACACCTGAGGACAGACTGCCATTTAAAATTGCAAGAACAGGCAGCCCTATGCTAGATAAAATATCTTTAAAAAGTCGTGGAGGGACAGGATCACGTGGGGAACCTGATGGCTTAATGCGGCCAACTACGTCCTCTAAAAGTGAAACAGTCACAAGCTCAAACTGATTAAAAACAGCAGAGCAAGGGACTGAAACTGAGGGGTCAGAGTCAGGAGCTGTAATAAGAGCCCTGGTACTACCAACCTTTTCAATAAAAAAACGCAGAAAATTTTCACACATGCCAGGAGAAGCTTCCAAACAGGCATTTTGTGGAATATTAAGTACAGAGTCAATGGTGTCAAATAAAACACGTGGGTTATGGCTGTTTGAAGAAATAACACTAGCCAAATATTCCCTTTTTGCTTCTTTAACCGTGCTCTGGTAGAGACGCCAACAGTCTTTTAAAATCTGAAAAGTAACCTGCAGTTTGTCCTTTTTCCATCTGCGTTCAATACGACGACATTCCTTCCTTACAGCACGAGTTCTGTCATTAAACCAAGGCTCAGGTTTAATCCTTGGCTGCCTAGTTTTTAACGGAGCAACCGAGTCCAGGATGGTCTGACAGGAAGAACAGAACCATGACCAGAGCTCTTCTGTATTGGAGTGGAGGAAGTCAGATGATCCACAGAGCTGAAGAAAAGCAGCAGAGAACTGAGTGGCAGTGGAAGGGTTAATAATCCGACAGCGCCGAACAGCAGCGCGAGTTTTAACTGTAGTAGGTGTCAAAGTGACACTGAATAAAACAGGCAGGTGATCCGAGAACACAGCGTCACAGATTTCCAGATTAGTCACTGGCAGACCACAGGAAATAACCAGGTCCAATGTGTGTCCATGTTCATGTGTAGGGCCGGATACGGCCTGTACCAGATTAAAAGAGTCCAGAAGGCTTAAAAAGTCCTTTACCAGAGGCTTATCAGGACAGCACACGTGCAAATTGAAGTCTCCAACAAAAAGAACTTTGTCATAATTAGTTAAAATCCCAGATAAAAAGTCAGAAAAGTCACTTAAAAAATCCTTATTATATTTGGGGGGCCGGTAGACGACAGCACAGAAAACTGGGTTTACGTGTCTCATCTCAAAAGATGTAAACTCAAAGCTGGGAAAAGACGTCTGTAGAAAACACTGCTTACATTTGTAGTCCTGTTTGTAAACAGTTGCTGTGCCTCCCCCTCTCCCCGAGGCCCGTGGTGAATTAAAATAAGCACAATTTGCTGGTAAGAGCTCAGATAGAGCGCTGTACTCACCAACACTCAGCCACGTCTCAGTCACAAACAAAAAATCCAGGTTTTGGCAGCTAAAAAAGTCCCGAAGAATAAAAGTTTTATTCCCAAGCGACCTGGCGTTTATCAGGCCAATCCTGACAGGAACTGGATCCTGGGCGTCGACAGGTCGGGAAACCCGGCACAGCGGTCTCAGGTTTTGGAGACACCGTCGGCGCATGTTGATCCAAGAAGGGCGGGGATGGCGATGCAGAGGAGCTTGAAAGCCGACCACTGGCACCAAGCAGACATGAGCGGGATCCAAGAAACGCCGAGGCACCCGAGAGCCCAGAAACGATCCATGTGATGAACGGTTAAAAGCAGAACAGTGCGTCATATAAAACTTCAGCTTCACCAGCCAGCCGCTTCGTCTACCGCGACGACGATGACGTCTCCGCCGTGTAAGCAGCGCAGGAACCCGGAACAGGTAGCTTGGAATCTCCGACAGAAGCGGGGGCAAGGATTGTTGGCCAGCAACATCCAATAATTCCATATCCTGGACCAGTGGCCGGAGGTCTAGTAATGTATTGCGATCGTACACCAGCAGACACCCAGCTCCGCAGACAACCCAGGTCAGAAACAACACAAACAACAGCAAACGCGAGAGAGACAGACGAGCAGCCACATACACCGGCGCCACCATCTTTTTCTGTTCAGCCAACCTTTAGTTAGTTTTATTTAGAGAAAAAAAAAAGGGTCCAAGACTTGGATTTAAGAGGTATCAGTTACGTTTAGGTTCAAACCTCCCATAAATGATGAAACTCTATAAATAAGGGGAAAAAGTTGTCAACTCACGTCATCACTTCTTTCAAAGACTCTATCGCTTTCTCCAGCGTTATCTTGTCTGGGTTGTCATCTGACGTGTGTTTCTTTATATCTGGAACCGAGATAAGAAGGGAAAGTTTGGTAGGAAGTAGGCGGCGGGAGATGAAATCCACAAAAAGACTAAAGAGTGTACAAAAGAAGGGAAATGACGAGAGATTACAGGCAGGTACGCATCAACGGGAGATGGAGGCAGCTGGCAGGTTAGATGAAAATAATGTGGAGAAATATGAAACTCTTGTTGTAGCAGCGGTGTGTGTGTGCGTGTTACCGTTAAGGAGGAGGGCCACACTCGGCAGCCTCTGCACGGGTCTGATGAGCAGCTCCACCAGCGTCTGCCTGCCACACTCCGGTTTGGCCTGGTTGATCTGTGGAGTCAGGGAGGTTTTGTGACGGTGTGGTTGTGTTAACCTAAACTGAACGGTCAATCTGAAAACGGACTTCTCTGCTAATAATATCACCAATAGGAAGTATTATTATCATTATTGTTTTATATTGCAATGTTAACAAAAGCCCATTTTCACAATCATCTAAACCAGGTGTGTGCATCAAGACCAGTGGGGAGAACACAAATGTTTATTACAATGGAATAACCTGGGATTTACTGGTCTTTGTGATATTAATATTGTTCTCACTAATATTGCGATAACTAAGAAATGTTTAAAATATTGTGCAGCCAAAATGCATGACATATAGAAGTGACTTTTTGAAACCAGATTAGAAAACACAAAGCTTGACGTGGGTTTTTTTGAACAATGAAGCGGTCAGACTCCGATTTAATTTAATAAATAAAAAATAAAAAGTTCAGTGCAGGTAACATCTATTAAAAGTACCGTCAGTATCTTACGCATGAATGATGGGGGGGGGGGGGGGGGGGGGAGACATTCAAGCTAAAACTTGTGAAAAAATAGGACATTTTTTTGATGCCATCTCACAGGATCCTACCTGCTTGTGACTGTGACCGGAGAGTCATGCAGAAATTCAGTCAAACTAATTTTGAGAACTCTTTTTTAAGTTACAGAACTGTGAGCCTCTGAATCATGCAGGGGAATTGGAAACTATTTTGAGACTTTTTGGAGATTCTCTTGCAAGCTCCGTTCATCAGCTGGTCAACAGCAGTTACAGCCAAGTGAGATACCAGCTCAACCCTGCTGTTCTGATTCAAGTCAATCTAACCCCTTTTAACTTGACAAAATAATCTGATCATTCTGAGTTTAATCTGTAAAAAACTGCTTTTAAAATGTCTCCAGGCAACACAAAACAGCCAAACACAACAGTCTTCATCCCTAAAGAATACAGCAACTGTCTGCAGAGAAAAAGAATAAAGACAGAGATTCTACAGAGATTATTAGATTAAACTATTAAACTAATTGCTTTTAAATGCTAATTGTGCTATTTTCTAACATTTGAATGCCAGAGACAGTGAATGCATAAATAAGTTGTTGTTAAATGACATTTTAATGCCACTGCACTGATTGTTAAATACTATGTATTTGTGGTTTTGTTTTACAGAAAGAAGATTGTCGTGTTTTAGTAAGCAGAGCTTTTCCTTTTAATTCTAATTTACACAGGAGGGTGGCGCAGAACCCGAATAGGTGTGGAGCAGAATTCAGCTGGATTGACTCGGAGCTTCAACACCAACTGTGTGACAGACGTCTCTCGTACCATTTTCAAAACATGATGAATTTTGTTCTCTTATTGGTAACCGATTAAAAAAAATCTGAATTCAAAGCTGTTGTGGATCATTTCCCTTTGGGGACTTGTGGGACTTTTCTCTCCATGATAAATCTGTTTGTTGTTGTTTAATCCTGAGTGGTCACATGACCCAGATGTCTTCACTTAATCACAATGAGCCGCTGAAACCGGCTTAACTTTTCATATGATGACCATTTCAGCTCTGTTACTACCTAGCTTTGCAGAAAAAAGGTACATCAGGTGTGGGTTGGCTTCAACCATACCCAACGCCTTGGTCTAATCAGCCCAAGCTTAAGCCATTTTTTTTATTTAAGTTCTACAAACGCGGGAAAATCCTTCATTATCTTAACCATCAACAGGCTGCAGTTATGTCTCTTCTATCAGCCGCTTTAGCTGGAGTTTGCGTTTACTCATTTTGTCTCTGCTCCTGTGGTTTTCCTGTTTCCTCTCCAAGGCATGATCTTCTGACAATCGTGCCCCAACCTCCAGGAAGAATTTCCAAAATGGTTCTGCATGGTGAGCAAGTATGGAGGAGTTGTTTCTGAAGTCATTCTTCTTATTTTTCATGAAAAATATTTAATGATAATGACATTCCAATATAATGTTTTTAATGCCATTCAAGGCCTTGAATTGTGCAAAATCTACATAAGGTTTTTAAATGCTCCACAGAAACTCTGTAGGGCGGCAGTGACTCGTGACAGACATCAAGCTTGAGCTGATCATTTTTAAAATCCAACAATTTTCGGTCAGGTCATCTGGGCAGTTTCTTTTTTTGCTGAAACGTTTCACCTTCCATCCAGAAGGCTTCATCAGTCAAGGAAACACACAACATGCCCAGGGCCAGCACCGGAGGAGGGGGCGTGCCAAAGAGACCATCTTAGCACCAACAAAACTGGTTTGTTCCACTTTGGAGTAAGCTGTGGGGGAAGAATCAGTTTTGTGTTGTGTGTTTCCTTGACTGATGAAGCCTTCTGGATGGAAGGTGAAACGTTTCAGCACAAAAAAAAAAAAAGAAACTGTCCAGATGAACTGATTGAAAATTGTTGGATCGTATACCTGGATTATTGAGCATGGACTTTGTTCATTATTAACAACAATTCCTAGAATAAGTAGAAGGAGGAGGGTATGTTCATTACAAGAAGGAGTGGTTTGGGGGAGAAGTTGAAGGACTTTAATAAAATAGATTTCCATGCATGTTTGGGTGAGGTGCACAAATTTGACCATGAAACAGCAAAACCTCGTGTTAATTTATCAACATCACTGAAAAAAATTCTAAATGTAAAATGAAACCTATGTTAAAAATATGTTATGTAAAACTTTTTAATTGTATTTTATATGTAGGTCAGTCCAAAGTACATAAAAAGTTTTAAAATGCATTTTTAATGAAAATCGAATGAATTATTCCCATTGAATCATGATCTGTGAGACGAACACCACTGTCCTAAATATTCATTAAAATTATTATAAATGGAGTTAATTATGAGATATAATGAAACAGAATGTACTTTTTGGGGTTTTGACATTTTTGGATAATTAAATATGGCCACAGGGTCAAACTGACCCAGGAACATCCTTGGTGTTCCTGAAGTATGAACACAACAGGAGGGTTGAAGAGTGATCATCACTCCTCGCTCGGGTGTTGGGACAGTCGCTCTGGACAGAGCAGTGAAGTAAGAAGGTACATTTCAGCTGTATTCCCTCAAAAATCTAACCATGTAACATTTCTACGTGTCCTTTGACACATTGTGCACTCTTTAAAAAACTGTTTAGATGTTTGTTTGTTTTAAACAAGCATTGCAATGCTCTTCACCATCCTGACCGCTGCACAGCTGCAGCTGTAATCTGAATTCCTTGTTTTCCAGCCACTTTAGCTGGAGTTTCCATTTATCCAGTTTGTTTCAGCTACTGAAGTTTGCCCATTTCCCCTCGTACAGTTGAGCACCAACCGACCAAAAACAATTAATAAAGTTCCCACGTGTTATTTTAATACAACACTATAAGCAAGACCAGATGAGAGCTTTTCAAAAATCGCTCATCTTAATTCTATTGAAAACAAATAAAAATATTTAACGACACTGAGAAACAAAATTAAAGCCTGTGAAGGCCTCTAATTTAACCAAATCCATTTAATTACTTTTAATGTTTTTTAATGCACTGTGGAAACCCTTTGGAAACCAGATAAATCTGTTCTTTTCTGTAAACTAATCATGGTTGCTTAGGTTTCAAGATAATCGCAAATCATTTTGTAATCGCACCACAGAGGCCCGAACTGTAATCCTGACCAAACCGAATCATGAGGTACCGAAAGATTTTCAGAACCTGTAGCAACAAAGGCTAATTGAAGTCTGAAAACCAGCTGTCACCATAAGGGAAAATATTAAGAAACATTTAGATAATAAATTACATCAATGTCCACTAAACTCTGATGCTTTTTAAATTTTAAAATAAAAAGCTCAATTTTAACAGAACGAGTCAAACCAACAAACTATCGTTCACAGGAGACAACCGCACCTTCAGGAAGGCGTGGAAGCGTGGCTTTTGTTTCTCACATCGAACAATCGTCTCCTTGCTCATTTCAAAGAAGTTGACAAAAGGTGGGTAGGCCTTCACCAACTCCTTAGACTGAGGAGGAAGAGAGGATAGAGATTAGAAAAAAACTCACAGCTAGACTTACAGCAGAGAAAGTTTTTCCAGAGGTAGTTATTTAATACCTTCCTGGATTCCAGGTTAATAAGTTATTTGATTTGTCTCATTAACATCTTTATCAAAGAACACCTGTGAACGTCAACGACTCCTACCAATGTCTCATGGATCAACAGCTTACTCTCATTTAAGCACTTCACACTCACATATTTGAGGAAAATGTTTCCAACGCTCTGGTTCTCTGACCAATCTGTGAGGAGCTCTTCAAGGTCGTTCTGGTAAAAACAAACAAACACGTCAACAACAGCGCTTCAAAAATCACAACTCTGTTGTACTTGGTACACCCTACCTTTATCTTGGTGTGAACCTCGTAGATGTCTGGAATGCTACCAAAAATCGTCTTAATTTCTTCTTGGGCCAAGATGGGTCCTCCAACCTGACCCTCTTTTTCCAGTGGATGCTTGAAAAGCTGGAAATCACATTTAAAATGAGGCAATGGCTGGAAAACAGTACCAGGGATGAATAATCTAAAACAAGTAACAACAAATAATAACTAAACTCATAAGAAAATTGTTTTGACTTAATTCAATTCAGAGAGAAGAAAAGCAGAGACATTTCATTTTGTCATTACCTTTGTTCATTTCTATTCCATTGTTAGATTAATTCTCCTCATTTCCGAAACTAATAGTTTTATTGTGTGCATTTCTAAAAAAAAATATTTCTGTAAATACACAAGTTTCTATAAATGTTTTCATCCACACAGAAAACATGAAATGTATCTATGCAACACTGATACAAAAATACAAAGTCTTTGAGTAACTATGAGGAACTCGGTGAACTTATTTCTGATTGATCCACAATGGTTTTCAGCAAACACAAAACTTTCAAAGTGAGGTCATAGTGAGTTCTTCTTTTAGTGGCAGGGTTTTAGGGTGCTGGGTGGGGCATGGTGAAAAAAGATCCATGAGGCTTGGTGATCAAGACTTATTCAGAAATGACCACACTAACAACATGCCTAGTGTATGACCATGATAGTGACAAAGTCATGGTAGCAACCTAGCACAGATGTGCTAACGGAAGTTGCCTCCACATAAGAGTCCTCAAGTCAAGACGGACTTGAAGTGTGGAAGAAACAGGGGAACATCTTGGCGATGCAGAACAAACCCACTTGGTAAGTACTGAGTAACAGCCTTATGACTGTTTTTACACTGAAAGAAATTTTTCCACAATCCAGATACTTCCCAATAGGTGTAGGTCATGCAGAAAGTATTGGGGTGATACTGAATACTAAAATTTTTATCTGGGTGGGCTGCAACTGCTGGGGAAAAGTTGGGAAACAATATTTGCAAATGAGTCTCTAAAAGGTACAAAAACCTTTCTTAATTTTCTTCATGCCAAGGCTCAAAGTCTTGTTCCTTGAATTTTGAACGTTCAAAGAATTTGTGCAACAATTTCTCTCCCAGTAGTTATGGACATCTCCAGCACATTTCAATAACACTAGAACTGTATTTTGACTAGGCCTGTCACAATAACAAATTTTGCTGGGCGATTGTCTCAGAAATTATTGCGATAAACGATAATATTGTTTGAAATTTGACAATAATTAGTCATGTCAAATTTAAGAAAAAATATTGGTTAATTTTTGTGTGTAGTACCTTTTTTGACCACTGGATGGCAGTATAAGACTGTTTGAACTGAAGGATGGATAGTGAGGGAGCGAGTAGCGTCTCTAAGAAAATGGGAGGGAGGCCCCTTGACATGCCATGGACTGTCTCTCGTTCCTGTTTTTTGGTTCTCAAAATGGTGGATGCTCGGTGTCAGTTGAGCTCTCTAGCATAGCATTTTTCACATAAAGCTTTTAATAAATAAATTTAAAAAAATCAGTAAACAAGTTCTCAGCTTCTTTTTGCAGAGAAAAAACTTTTTAGATGAAGGTGCGTACGGGTTTCAACCACGAATTTTGGAGCTTCAACAAGACGGAAGTTTTTTCCCCGAGATCTGCCTGTTAGCTTAGTTCGTAGCTTAGCTTCTCAGGTTAGCTGCATTGAACGATTCAAAAACGCAATTTTGCAGGGTTGAAATGGATTTTAAAGAGAAAAGAGAAAGGGAGGGGTCAGTGAAGAGCACCGGAGTTGAGACTTTTGTCATCCAGTGTCTTCAGTAGAAAGAGAGAGACGAAGAAACAAAGCCAATACATGAAAACGAGGTTGATAATTTTAATTTATCATGCGATTAATTGATTTATTGCGACAGGTCTAATTTTGACACCTGCATGGAAGATCTCTAGCATAAAACATCCAAGGTTACTCTCCCAAACATCCAGAACAAACCACACTGATAATAAAAAACAAGTGTAAAAACTGACTTTATTTCACATGTACGTACTCCAGTAAATTAACTCATAAATTTGGGGTCGGCTGTGAAGGGAGGTGGGAGGTAAGCAAAGTACACTGATGTATGTTTGCAACATTATTCAAGGAGCGTGTCACGCCCTGTCAACAGAACCAAGTGCCTCGCCCACCAAAACCACACACATTTGGCGTTGCCAAACCAGAAACAGTTATCAGGGACAACATGTTGGCGAGCCTGTGATGAAGTGTTGAGATGTGCACAGAGACGCACACCTACCTGTAGAACGGTGTCCAAAATGCCTACGTAGTTGCTTTCAGTCTGGTAGAGCTCCTTGGAGACTTGCCACCTGGCTGACTGCTTGGGATGAGCTGGAGTCAAACCTTTGTTCGGCCTCAAACTCTCTGTGGAGAAAAACTTTTTAAAACAAAATACTGAAAAACAGGGAAACTGCCAGGTCTGATAAATACTTTAACTGTAACAAATTAAGGCACAATAACTTAAATTGTTTAAATGCCAAAAAGTATGTGCCTTGTTCCAAGCAAACTAGTGTGTACAGTTTATTGAATATAATTAAAATAACTTTGACATATTCATTATCTGGTAAATGATGCTTTCAATTATCCCCCCACCCCCTTTCTTTAAACACCACACATGCTTTTTCCAGTTTTATGATTTTATCCTAGACTAAGTCCTTGTTTAAAGGGAAACACTTTTTTCCAAAACAATCCATTTTTATTTGTCTGTTCTAACAGTATCCTTAAAAAGACAGCACCGTTTAAAGAAATGTCTTCAACCACATTAAAACATTGCAAATAGTCCATAAAGCTGTAGCAACTAAGCCAGGCTTGTGTGGGGTGCTGTAACGCTGCCAAGAAAACACACAAGAAGCAGGAAACGAGATGTAGAGCATGTACATTAAACTTGTCCATTAAGTGTGAAATGTTACCTAAAGCATCCCAGTGTCAAATTCTAGTTTATTTTGAAAAGATCATAAACTACAAACAACGGTCACAGGAGATGTGGGAGTGTGGATGATTAGCTTGGAATAAAAAAACAAACAAAAAAAAAAATTATTACCAAAGTTTCTAAGAGTGTTATTGCTTAAAATGCCCACCCCTAAATCTGTATCACATCTGATCGGATGATGCACAAATGACGTATCCATTAAATAGGATAGTATTGTTGAATGTTGTGAAGCCATGAAATCAGAACTTATGTATTACTACATGAAAAAAAAAAACACTTCAACTACATGTACACAGAATGCATGCAACAGGCTGAAACTAAACTGTATCATTCCCAAATGTTCAGTACAGATCAGATTATAATCCAGTAATAATTACAATCCCATGTAGGGGAAACTGAGTAAAACACATCTTTATCCAAACTACCGGTATATACTTTAAAACAGTGGTTCCCTAACTTTTTTTTTTTTTTACTGTCGACTAGAAATGTATACGGTAGAAACTATATAAATTTAGCCTACGATAGAGATCTGTCTTCTACCGGCTAACCACAGTAATGCTGTGTCTGATGTAAAATCAGAGTTGTCAGTTTAATCGTTACTTTTTTTAGTTGAAAACTGTGTGTAAGTGGTGTTCAAGTGACTGAAAACTGTTAAGAGTTAACAACATATTCTTTTGTTTAAAACATATGGCTAAAACTACATTTGATATCTTTTGCACTGTTTTGCACTACAAGCAAGAAGCCTAATACTTGATTTGTTTATTATTTAAAAACTCTCTGGACCTAGTAGTGGATTTTTTTTTAACTCTAAATATATGATAGCAAAAGGACACCCTATGCTTTTTGAAAAATTCCTATTAAGTTTTATACCCAAAACATATCGCGATATATATCGTTATCGCCACCCTTCACAAAACATATTGTGATATGAATTTTATGCCATATCGCACATTCCTACAGTTGACCCAAAAAAGAATTGAGAAAGGCTTGTGACCCCATTTATTGCTGGTTCAAATAAACACTTCTCCAGTAACCCCAACAAACAACATACTCCATTTTCATTCAAATATTACTATCATTTTTAATTCCTTGTACCAATTATGCTGAAATACTAGCAGTAATATTTTATAAATGTAAATTAATTGCTGGTAATTGTCTAAGAAGCCCTAATTTTTGTTCCATGAAGGACATCAAGGACCAAAATGCCAATCTTACGAACCACTGCCCTAAACAAATAAAAGTTGTTTTATTTATATAACTGCTTTTTATATACAGTACCAGTATACAGTTTATAACTGTTGTCACTAATGTGTTTATCAATTATCAAATATTGGAATTCTGGAAATCACAAAACATCTTACTTGTTGTTTCGTGACCCACAGGGGGGTCCAGATCCCACCTTTGGGAACTATTGCTGTAGAACCCTGAAGAAAAGCCTTTAAGTAAAGCCTAACCTGCTGAAGCTTCTTGCTGCAACTCTGCGGTGGATCGCTGACATGTATTTGGACACGGGTGAGATCTTTTCCTCCTCTCTTTCCTGTCTTTCCTAGACCTCCTGTCTCTGGGTTCCTTTCTTCTCATATTATTCCTGGTCACAGAACTGTCTCCTACTCTGTCCTCTGGAATAAAGAGGGGTGTGTACGGTTCTCTGATGATGAACAAGTAACCAGCCACAACAAAACAACACAGGTGTATGAACCATTGCATTTGTCTGCAAAAAGACATCTAAAACTACGCAACGCAGCAGTCTTTGGAATGGAACAAGATGTGTCTGTTTATAGCCATTTTCTTAATCTTACCTGTCAAAGCTTTGCATGTTTCAGGGGTGTTAGAAATGTCAAGCAGAGAGCCAATGGAGAGGGAGTTTTCTGCCGACTGCCTTTTACGAGGTGGGGGGAAAGGAGAGATCTCCGTCTCTTTGGTGAGCTGAGCCAGGGTGTCCTTCAGACGCCGGCGTTTACGGTTGCTGTTGGGGGTGGTGAGGGAGAGGAGGGACACAGCTTTCTTCATGGCTGGGCTGTCGTTCTGAGGTACAAAAGAGCAAAAATTAACACATGGCAGATTGACAAAATGGTAAAAACAATGGTAAATGATGCACGTACCTTTTCATAAAAGTACATGGACTCTCCAGCCCGAGCATCCATCTGAATGCTTCCCCAGAACCACTGTGACAGGACAGACAAATCATTTTACTAACCCTAAACAAAGCCATTATAAAGTAAACCCTTACTGCATCATTAGAAACTACTCAAAAGTGTTTGGTGATGTCACATGTTCACTTTTCCCATTTGCGGTAATGGAATTCTTTTCAGAGTTTACCAGTTTATTGGGCTCCATGTTGGTGTCACATCTTAGGAAATGAAAAGTTTACCTCCTGTTTGACCACAAAGAGTTTCTTTGAGGTAGAAACTGGTGGTAGGTCTTTCACTGAGTTTTCTTCTACCACCATGTGAGTACATCTCTCATCTCCAACCTCAAGGTATTGGCCCCCTTTCACGCAGAAAAAAGAAAACAGAACATTAAACATATTTTATTCTGAGGTTTTATTAAACTCCCGAAGAGGGGCAAAACATTCTAAGAGAAAACATGTACAAGTGCACTTGGACCACTGAGATTTATTAAAACTAGAGGGAAAAACGGAAGCTGGAAGTTGAAGCCACCATGGATTTGTGCCCCCTATTGGCCGGCTGCAGTACTGTATCAAATCTCATCTTTACATGTAAATAAATAAAATTGCCTCAGTAAAAACAATAAAAATACACTTCGGTTGATAATGTATTGCTGATCCACATATCTGTTACTTAGCTGATGTATGTTCAAATACACATTTTTAAAATATGTTTAGGTTTAATGAGTTTTGAAGAGCCTAGGAAGAACTTTCATATATTAATGTCACAGGATCTTGTTAAAACCCTAGAACTCAAATCTATACAAAAACTGGAAGTTCTACAGTAATTCTCCATGTGTTCATTAATTACATTATTTTTATAAAAAATTTAAAAAAAAAACACGTTTAATCAACTCCTTAACAGTCTTCGCTTTCAAGGTACTTTCTACACATTTTATTTTTGAAAATGTTAGACTTTTCTAGTCTTAATTGCTCAGACATTTTTTTCTGTTCACTTTTTAACCGTTTTTGATGACAAATAGTCTTTAAATTAATTAATTTATCTGATTTATTATCTGTATGCTCATGTAAACCATCTGGATGTGGGAATTTAACAAATTTATTGGATTTACAATGCATTCAGGAAAGATAAAAATCTATTTTTTGCATTCCTTTTAATGTTTAAGAAATGTTTTTTTTAAATAATGTTTATGTTTTTGGTCTTTGTGTAAAACAGTGTGTTGTTTGGCATTTGAAATGTATTTCGTAAATAAAATTTGACTCGCAAGTTGTTGTACATCTTTTAAATATTTGTTTTATTTGAATTTGTGAGCTTGCACATGCTTCTCTGCTAAATGGATGCAGCATGCAATGAAGCAACATTATTTATTCATGTTTTTGCTTTAAAAAATGCAATACAGTAAAAAAAAAAAAAAAAAATTCTAAAGACAGAAAAACCTCAAACCAAATTCCATTTTGTTCTGGACTTTTCATGACTCTGCAGAAACTGCAGTCTTTTTTTGTTGTTGTTGTTTTTTGCATGTGATGAATAAATATGATAAAACAGTATCAACGTGTATATTAGTCTGTTAACCTTAGCCAATCATGAGGTACAAACCATGTTTCTGAGTCCTCTCCTCCATGTTGGCCTTCTCTTCTTCTGAGAAGCCCAAGAAACTAAGAATGCAGTCCTGGAACGGAGGAACTTTGAACTCTGTTCGAAAATCCTCGTCGTTTGCATGAAAATCCCTGAAAAAGAGAGAAAAATAATAAATCTAACATCACTATTCACAGATCTGGGATGGTGTTCAGAAAAAACATATGCTACTATAAAATTAAAACTGGTTCAAGTTGTCTACATTTGTGATTTTAACAAGTTGGACAAAGGAAACTTCTGAAATCTGCGTTTTCTATTAAAAACTGACACAAGCTGTCCACCATTTAAAACTAAAAATGTCCCAATCAAAAAGTGTGTTTGTCCTCCATAATGATCAAAGTCATTTAAAAACAAGGATGAACAGATTCTGAGTTTGATTTCAATACTTGGGACTATTCTGCACCTTGTTCCACGTTTCCTTGTAACCAGAGTGTTGGGAGTAGCTCGTCCACTTCGAGTCAGACTGAATAATCATCTTCGTTCATGAGGTTTCTCGTGAACATGTAAAAACACCATTCTTAATTAGGCTTTAGGTGGTAAATCCAGATGATGGTGCTGCCAACATGTATTACCTCACTGTGATGTGTTAGCATCAACACAGCTAACAGGTAACGACAGCTTGTGAACCATCTTTAGAAAAATGTCCACACTTGTCTCAGCCAAAATACTTCTATGATGCATCTGCTGGAACTGAGATTTTCTACACTGGCTTTTGTTGTCCCCTGTCGCAAACAAAGAAGGGTTGTTGGAAATATCCTCCGTCTGTCTGTCCGTGCGTGTTGTGAGCTGGATAACTTGCAAAATAAGCAACGTGATGTCTTCCATGTTGGTGTGCGGCTGCATCTAGGTGTAAGGAAGGTCACTTTAAAAAATTGGGTTGCCAAGACGGCTACCACCACGTACACATATAAATAATAAACCACCTTTCTAGTTTGTATATTGCCCAAAGGATCCTCAAATAATTGAGGATAATAATAAAAACACTCCTCTCCAAAACTACAAACATTAACTCTTTAAAATCCCTCAGCAACAGAGGACATTGGCGTACCGATTGTATATTTTAGGTTGTAGCTGCCTCTTCAGCAAAGCTACTGTTTAGCCAAAAGCTTCAAGCAAAAAAACACACAAAGCAACATGGTGCATCATGGGAACCATGTCAGCCAATACCTCTAAAGCATAAAGAAGGCAAGCTTCCTGCTTAGGGTCTTCCTGTGTGATGTCTATATGCTCTCCTTGTGTACATGTGGGTTATCAGCAGGTACTTCAGTTTTCTGCTACACCAATAACAAATGGTGTTAAAATTAACAATCCTAAACTGGCACCACAGGAAGTGAATGGTTGTCCATGTGGTACTGTGATGGACTGGAGAGCTGTCCAGAGTGTCCCCCACCTCTCAAACAATGATCGCTAGAGACAGGCACGAGCTGCAACGATGGAGGCATGAATTTGGCACAAATGCCGCCCGTGTGTTTTGTCCTTTAGTGTTCACGTCTCAGAGGTCAGCGGCATGTCACATGACTCACAGTGCAGCCGGAAGGTCAGACAGAAGTGGGAGGTGAAGAAAACAGTGAAGTAATATTTTTGAATGATTGAATTATTTGCTAATATTTGGTCTGACTGATAAACCAGTGGTGTTTGTTTAGTTCTGAACATGCAGATGTAAAAGTGTCTGCAGCCTCCATGTGGTATGTTTGGTGCCGGCCAGGCCGTTTGTTGGCCAAGTTTTTACTGTCTGACGGCAGAGAAAAGTGCATTTAGTGCTCCGGCAACTTTCACCATGTTATACCATATTAGAGCGGGACTGTGGTGCAGATGATGCGACAAGAAAAAAAAAACAACCCCACCATACACAGTATCAGAGTGTGCCAGTGGTCTCTGACTTACCATTATTATCCTGGAACAAGGCTGAAAATACACTGAACATTTTGGCAAAGGAACAAGTTTTGCTCAAACCACTGGGTCATGCCGACCCTGCAGAAAACCTCTCGATGCGTTTGGCTCTGCTGGTCACAGAATCTACATCTCTGTATTAGTTCAGGATTCTCTGTATTCAGGAGCTCTTTGTTCTCGGAAACCAGGCTTATTTTTGTCAAAAATAAGTGATTTGTGTGGGAAACTATCCCAGACTTCACAGAAAGAATAATTTCTCATCCTGATAACACGACTTTGCTTGCAGGTAACAGGCTTTTTCAGAAGGTGACAGTGGATCATGGTGCTGTATTCATTTAAAGGTGGAGAGCGTGGGCTGGAGGTTGCAGCCATGTGGGGAGGGAGTTGAAGTGGCAGGATGTGAAGCATGTAGAAGCAGCACTGCAAGAGAACTTTAAAAACTTCTTTGGAGCTCTGCCAGCACAATGTGGGGGTGATGGATTTGTAGCCGAAGTGTGAGACCAGCATGCTCAGTCCTCAACCACCAAGCCACGCAAGCACATCATGAATAGACTATAACCACAACTACCTAGAACCCTGAGACAGTCCCGTTATAAGAACAGACCTTCGGATGAAAGTTTTGTGTACACTCATAACTCTCCATCACCTATCAAGCACGAGGAGCCCACTGTGTTCTTAAAACACCCCTGAAGACCTGGTCCTGCAAATACCGTCCATTTCTGGCTGGTGTATTTTATTTTTTATGTTGTAGCGCGGATTTCATCCAGAGTGAAGCAGACTGAATATGTATCGTTTTATTTCTCTAAATGTATGAATAACTGGAAGAGTTCTGAAACACTATAGAAGATTTTTCGAACTTTGGAGTCAACTTTATTGTAAAAATAGAGCAGATATTTCAAACTTACACATCATGTCTTCTCTCCCATGCCTTTTGGATCCAAGAAAGACTGAGGATGGGAGTGCCCATACATACCGCCAGCTTAGACACGAGAGAAGAAAAAGATCATTTTAGTAAACGTTTGACTGAAAATCTGTGAGCTGAGAATAAAGTGATGCACAATGTTACACTCAGAATGTGTACTGTAAATTAGTCTCATCCACTACCATACCAACCTTTAGCTCAGTATTTGCAAAACTGAATAAATTATAGCTTGCTAAAAGAAAAACAGTTGTTACAAAACTTTTAAGCAAACATTTAATGCAACAAGTAGCACCAGTATTGTATTATGAATGTCTCTCTGCTACTACCACACAAAACTGAAGACCAACATCTGTAAAGAAGACCAACATCTGTAAAATTAAGCTATATCCAGTTTTTGAGGCAGTTCCAAAAGTGAACCCTGACTAAATGTTGTCCAGTTCTGCATGAGATATTTTGATGGTAGATAAAAACCTTATTGCTCGCCTTTGCCTTTTGGCTGCAGGTGATAAAAATAGAAGCCTAAAATGTCAACATAGCAAATTAAAACAATCTTTATCGTCTGTGTTTATTAGCTTCAAACACAGTACCACTTAGAAAAAACAAGACAAATAGTTTCTACTTCAGGTGCAAAGCCAAAGCATGTATTTAGGGCTGAAACAACTACTTTCCATGTATATATTTATTTATTTCATGTTAGCGTCTCACTTTAAATTCAAAACAGCATCCATGTGTAGCACAAAGAAAATGAGTTTATAATGCAAACAAAAAATATCTCAAATGAGCCTGGAGTTAAAAAAAAAGATAAAAAGAGAAATAATTTCTAAGGAAGGTTAAAATGAGTACAGCTTTAATACTAAATCCATTCATCCTCCCACTCGTTCATTCATGTGTATGTAAGATGGCTACAAAGTTAAAGTCTTAGAGCTTGTCAATAAAAATGATGCCACTGAGAATTAATTTAATACCCAACACCACACCAAGAAGCCGAGTCTCCAGGCTAAAAGCAGCGTTGCATAAATGTCCATTATTTTTTCTTGTGATGTTTAAGAAAACAAAATTTAAAAAACTAGAAGGAAAAACAATAATCATTGAGATTGCTTTTTCACCTTCCAGAAAATGATTGTTTCCAATCACTGCTGAGTTTTTAGTTCTTTACTCCCCCCCCCCCCCCCCCCCCCCCATATTATTCTGTTTTCATTTCTACTACACGTGTTTCGTTGCCAGCACTTCTGAGATCTTGATGGATTACTGAGACTTTAGCTCACCTACTGGTCACTGACAACAGTTCAGCCTTTGATACCTCGGTACCTTCCAAATTCACCAGCCAAATCTCCAATCTGGGTGTGGCCCTTACCTCTACAACTGGGTGTTGGACTTGTTTTAACCAGTCATGGAACAGCTTGCTACTTGGCAAAAAAAAAAGTCCTACGCCGTTGGAAAGCCTGTGTATTTTCTGTTAAATGATGCTACATTTGTAAGAAAAACACATTTATGGGTTGAGCAGCCAAGTGGAGAATCAAAGAGCTTATTCTGCTAATGACTCTTGTTTAACAAGACATTTTGACATTTAGCAATTCATTCAACAAACAGGGGCCTCAGGAGCATGTGGAAGAACCATACACAGCCACAAAAACCTGACATTTCCACTTCATGTCGCTCATCAGCTTGGTCGCACACTGATGGCAAGTCATTCACAACCTGCATTTGACATTAGTTAGTTATGGTTGTGGCACCGTGGTTATCGTGGCTCTCAGATCACTGTGGAACAAACAATCCACACTGGTCGCACAATCTCACCTTATGGGATACCCACTTCACAACCAGTCTCTGACAACCCATTTTATATACTAGAACTAGAGATGCACCGATCCAGTACCAACATCGGTATCGGTACAGATATCTGAAAAACCTTCTGGATCAGGTATCGTGACAATGTGACCGAGCCATGACTGGGCACATCTATTCACTCTAATTCTATGCTTTGTGCTCTGAGTGACGTCACGTGCTAGCATACTGACTGAACAAATTAAAGTTGTCTTGTTTTTACAAGTTTGACCAAGCTTGTGAAGCTCTTGGTGTGTTTAAGTGTACTGTTATGTTGCAGAGTTTTCAATAAATTTGTAATTCAGTACATTCATGTCTGCGTTTTAAAAAACAAATGTTTTAAGTTAATTCAGCACTGGGTTTGTAAGCTCAAACATCCATATAGACAACAAAAATGGCTAAATCATGTCATCTGGACCCGTTTCAGAAATGGGTCCAGGTGACATGATTTAGCCATTTTTGTTAATTCAGCACTGTTTTTCTGTATCAGATATGCATCGGATCGGTATCGTCCGAAACGTTTAAACAGTTATCGGTATCGGATCAGAAATGGGGAAAAAGTGGATCGGTGCATCCCTAACTATAACTTGGCCTACAATTTAGAAGTGGTACTAGGGCTCACTCCACATAATGCTGCAACTTGATTTTATGAAACACCAGTTTGAATTTGCTGGATGGCACGAGCTATTTCTAGATCAGTCAACTGTGGCATGTTTGGAGCTGACAACAACTGATTGCTACGGCAGGGTCCAAGCTCACAGGTGCAGGTAACCAGGCACCTGACTGCCAGCACCTGGGGTATCAGAAGCTCAAACTATATCATTAACGGAATAAGCTATTATGTGCTGGCAGAAAATTTACCAGGTTTTTCATTGAAGGAACACACCATCTCTGCTGCTCAACAACCAAACCATGTGACATGGCACTGGCAGTACTGTAAACATTGAGGGTACTTGTTCAACAAGACAAATTGACAATTTACAAATTCGTTTAACAAATGGGGCCTCAGAAGCATGTGGAAGAGCACTACACAGCCACAGCTACCTGGCATGTGAAGGGTAACAAGTTACTTAATACAACCCGATTCCCATAGATACTTGAATATGTGCCAGGTACCTATGGGGACCAGGTGACTTGTTACCTTGTGTGAACAGGGTACATCCACTGAACAAATGGGGCTATATTTGACATTATTACCCAAATAATTCTTATAGAAATGCAGCGAGATCTCATTTCTTTAAATAATAAGTTTTTTTTGGTTTTTTTTTACCGGTACTTCAGAATACTTGCTCTATTTTTGAATATTTATGCCCCCTTCGGCACTTAGCCACAAATTTGCCAATTTAAACTTTTTGTAACCGTTCAGCTAACTTCAGCTTTTAATTGCTGTTTTGTTGATTTTAGTTTCTGTTCTTGTTTGAGCTACAAATTTCAGCAGTCATCCAACCCTCAGTGTTAATGCCATTAACAAAAAAAGCTTTTTTTCTAGCTTACATGTTTAAAGTAGATTTAATCAGTCAAAGAGGTGTTCTTTAGATGACACGGTTTGAATAAATCCATCACTTCGTACCCCTCCATCCCAGCAGTCAAAGGGCTGCTGTGTTCCGATAATGAAGACAAATTAAATAAGCTAAAGCTTACAAAAAAAGCTTTCTATTTCCATTCATTATCTTTATCCACTGCTTCTTTTTTTGGGTCGGGGAGGTCACTGGTGCCCATGTCCAGCCATCACTGTGTGATAGGCGGGGACATCCTGGACAGGTCTCCAGTCCATCACAGGGACACAGAGACAAATAAGACAAACAACCATTCATTCACTCTCTCACTCACACCTAGAGACAATTTAAGTCACCAATCAGTCAAACATGTATGTTTTTGGCCTGTGGGAGGAAACTGGAGTACCCGGAGAAAACCCATGTATACACGGCAAGAACATGCAAAATCCACCCAGAAAGGCCACTGGCAACAGCTCTACCAACTGAGCCACCATGCTTTTCATTTCCATTGTGCCATATTAGGCTACAAAAAAATAAATTAAATAAAATAGAAATCAGATTCTTGTTTTTAGATCATTGGCCGCACAAATCAAAAATAAAATCCTGTTGGGTTTAATTAAAATTAAGGATATACAATTTACATTATACTGGGGTATACTTAACCTGTATGGACTACATCTTGTAGAGAACATTACAATTGTCACAAACCATACAAATCCTTTGAGATGAGAGTAAAAAGATAAGTTTATACCAACCCTGTACTTCTCTCCATGCGTGGAGTTTGCGATGAGATGAGTCACTTTTGTGCTGAAGTCTTTCCGGATGATTCCGCCCATGTGATGAACCAAATTTACCAGTTTCTTCTACAGGAACCAACATCAAGATTGAGATAAGATGGTTTAAATTTACAGACAATGATTGTGTAAACCCATGAATGTTTTGGCTGCATATGGAGTACATGATTACCACAGACTGTGGACACATGGACCTCACCATTTCCTCCTTGTTTCTGAAGCCCGTGAAGCACAGTGACAGGTTCAACATGGCGGTGCAGTAAAGAGGACGGCACGAAAAATGGAGCGGCTATAACAAAAGTAAAAACATTAATCGGTGTACAAAAAGTCGACACATTTTGGTGTCATTGTGCCTATGAGTGCACTACTTTTTATTTTGCCGAGTACATACTGTAAAGGCCCAGTTACCTCGTCCTTGGCAGCACAGTGCAGCACAACAGGAGGCCCAATGATGCGGTTATCATGTTTGTAGAGGTAGTTGTAGTCTGGAGAATTGAAGTCTGTGAGAACAAAGACCGTCTCAAACTCAGTGTTGTCTCCGTCCCCAAACTCCTGGACATTGTCTGTTGTTGAGAACGGAGTGCTGATGTCCTGAAGATGAAGAATCGTGCGCATAAATGGATTAGTTCACAACACAAACTGGTAGATGGTACCGGCACAATTATTTAGATACCTCATCAGAGTTTTGAATTAAGAACATTTTAGAATAAATACTGGTACTCATTATTCAGTTTTACAGATGCAGACAAACATGTTGGCACCTTTGCAAAATAAATCCAAAACTGACTGGTTTAAAAACCTCTAATTTTGTCTCATTAGTCTCAGAAACGTTGGTTTTCGTCAACATTGTGTGAATTTCTGTCTGGAGTTTTTGTGTTTTTCTGTCAGTAATTAAACCCCCCATGGGTCTTCTTCCATGCAAATCATTAGATTATTAACATGCAACAGATAGTACAGTGAGCTACATTGATTTTGGAGTTCATCTTGAATGGTTTACTACTCTCTCTTTTTACCATCTGCAATATCTGATCAACCTGGGGTTGCATTTCCTCTTGCATCCACATCATGGGAGGTTACCTACCACAAACCCTTATCTTGTAAGCTGTGCCCTGTAAGGGCACCAACATATTTATCTGCCTCTGTACTTATCGAGCACAGTCCAACAACACTTTAAAAATCAATCTTATGTGTATCCAACAGTGTTGAATTACAGCAGAGTTGTTTTAATCAACAACTTTGAACTGTCGATCTGTGTGTGAGCACAGCAGACAGTGTGAAGACAGAAACTCTTCATGTTACTGTTAAAACTGTTACATAAAGAAACAAAAGCAGTGGGAAAGAAGGGGCAGCAATAAAGTAGAACACTTACACAGTTATGATACAACTGACAACACATTTAACACGAATATGTTAAAAAACATGAACGTATTAACCCTCAGAAGGTCCTTTAACTTGATGACAGCTTGTGTCCAAAATAAATAAATAAATAAAATCGTGCAGAAGTGCTTTACCGGTAAATACTATTTTTTAATAGTTTTCCACAATAAACTAGTTCATCTTTAAGAGCCAACTCAGCCTGAAATAGCTTTTTTAAAACATTAGTAACAGTTTGTTTTGTGCTTACCCTGAGTTAGACATACTCCCAGCAGCTACAGCACAGAGCATCCATTAAACTATTCCCAACTTCAGTCAACAAAAGTCAGATGTTCTGAACCGGGGAGCAGCTGATTCTGCAGCCTGCAGCAGGTAGAACTGCCGTTTTATACTCGATGTTTACTTGTGTAACATCCAAGTGTGTATTTTCTTTTTGCATCCAAACTAAAACTTTTTTCTTTTCCAGACGAGGAGGGATGCACATCTTCTGAAGCCAATTTGGTCTCAGTAATTTTTACAGAAGCTCTCAAATGTAAAAAGCAAAAGCATCGCTGAAAGAGCCAATATAAAAATCAAAAGTATCAGAAAACATACTTATAATGGGATCTCCCTATGGCCGACGTTTCCCTTGAGGAGAGCAGTAATGTTAGTGTGAGGTTACAGGAGCATTTAAATATTCTG
The DNA here is from genome assembly GCF_014905685.2 of Nematolebias whitei. Lineage (NCBI taxonomy): Eukaryota > Metazoa > Chordata > Actinopteri > Cyprinodontiformes > Rivulidae > Nematolebias > Nematolebias whitei. Next base: position 26,568,167 of record NC_056500.1, read on the forward strand.
ACAAAAATTTGGAAAGCTTTTTAGGTTTTGTCAGAGTTTATAGATGGCACCAAAATAAATAAATTGGGGGGGAGGAAGAAACGGACAAATTTAAATGTGTGGCTGAATTTTTCCCATAAGACCTTCTGAGGGTTAAAAAAAGCCCCCACTGCTGTTTTTATTCCCCGCACAGTAGGCTGAAAAAATAAGACTTTATTAACATATGATTTCATATCAGTTTGAGGCATGGGAAAAAGTCTGAAACAGGCCGCAGCTCAGAGTTCTCAAAAAGCTCAGTCTGACGCAGAACATACAAAAAGTCATTTTATTTTTGTTTTTAAGCGTGATAATGGCAAAGACAGACCCTTCCTCTGCTTTCAATGTTGTCATGGCCAAAAATAGCAAGTCATGGCAATAGTTTTGGCAGTGACACAAACGTGTTGTAAAATGTTCACCTTACTTTTAGAATGTTGTGCAAAGTGATTAGATGAGTAATGCTACATAGTTTTATTAACTTAAAATGTTTACTTTACTTTTTTTTTTTTTTTACTATTTTCATTGTACGCCGACAGAAATATCAGCCAATCTTAGTACAGTATTTCATGAGTACAAAAAGTCCAGATGAACTTATTATTGGACCTAATATTGGTTTTGGTAGTAATGGTTATTCTTGGAGAAAAAGAGGCATCATCACTTTAAATAAGTCTAAATGGTCTTAAAGTTCATTCTGCAGAAAGAGCAAGCTATGTTTTGCTTCCCATCTAATGAGCTTTCAAGTACAAATATCAGAAGATCAAGTAATACTTGGATTGTTTGGTACACGTCAACTGCCCCAGTGTGACCATGTGTCCAGGAGTGACCATTACTGTGGAGATTTTTAATAAGTAAAAAAAATAAAATAATTTAAAATAAAAACCAGAGTTTCTCTAAAGTCAAGGTGAACTAACAGCTTTTACCTAATCTACTTTTTGGACTAATCCTTTAACATATTTTCTAATTAAAGTCTTTAATAAACCATAAAAACATTTAAAAACAAAAGTTCTGATGCCACAAAACACATTTGTTTCACTGTCAAAACATTCAACCACGACTGAAGAAAAATCTAAGTAACTTTGGATGACACTAAAAGCCTTTATGGGGGGGGGGGGGGGTCCCCAGATTAAAGTACAAATAAATCTATTTAATCCCCCGCCCCCATACTCCAGTTTCTACGTTAAAAAGGGTGAAAATGTGTCTGCTAAATGCCAAATGTTGAACTTACAAAGATTTAAAATATATTTCAGTGGAATCCTGACACAAATGACTTTTAGGACTTTAGATTCAAAGTGGCATTTCCAGTTATCTGCAGATGTGATGTTTGTAGATGTCTACATCCTTCCACTCAAAATTCACTTCTAGCTACAAGCTAAATTGTCAGAACGGTAGCACAGATGCTACAAGTAGAGAAACTAGCTTAAAGCATCTAAACAGGTGCTAAAGCTAAATTCCGTAAAAGTTTGACTAAATGCTAAATAAAGCAGAATGCTAGCTAAACATTTAAAGTAAAACGGTAGCTAGAAGGTAAATGTGGCAGAATACTAATTATTTACAAGCTAAAAAAAGCAAAGTAGTAGCTAAAAGCACCTAAACTAAAGCTAAAATAGGCAAATAGTTGCTTGAATTTACAATGATGCTATGATAAAACAACTGAGTAGCAAAACTGTAGCTAAAAGAATCAAAACAGATGCAGATGCTAATACTAAAATTTGCAAACTGAGTAAAAGATAAAAGAAGCAGAATAGCTAAAAGTAGTAAAAGTGTTTACTAACAGCCACAAGTCTCAGAGCAATAGCAAAAATCTGATTAGGTACTGTGTGAATGCTGACTCATCATTTGACTGAAGGATCGTAAGATGTTGGTATGTGCAAAGACTAATGGGACTGTTGAAGTGCAATATGCTCATTTGTCACCTAGCTGGTCTTGTGTTGGAACTTTAATCATGTGAGAAAGTCATAAAAGTCAGGATTCCTTTATTTTCCTGGAAACTTACTTTGACGTTGGAGCGAACGGCTGTCTTTAGAGTCCACAGGTTCAGTGATTACATGAAATCTTTTACAACATTCACCCACCCACCAAAGTGTTCATCATCAGAAAGTTAACATGCAGAGTGATTAAAAAGGACCCAGAGTGAATTAAGGTTCATGCAGGACTTCTAAGTTCCCACCAAACACCAGAGTCACACAGAAAAGACGACACAGTACTGTACCATATTGACTATAGATTTTATCATCATTTTCTCCTCAGCACCCGCCTCGCCTTCTCTTATCTTTACCACGGGTACCTCCATTATTCTGATGGCCTGTAAAAACCAACCAGCAGGAAAGGGACATCAAAAATTGCTACTTGAAAAGGGCAAGAACAGAAGAGAAGATGAAAAGATAGGAAAGTCGAGGAAAAAAAATATCAAGGAGAGCCGGGGACAAGTGTGTACAGTTACTATCACGAGGACAAGACTTCAGGGTCTGGATTTACTGCAGCAGCAAAGATGGGCAGGTTGTGTGTCCTTGCAACAGTTAAAGACAGTAGCTTCAAACAAATATCACACTCCTGAGGGGGGAGCAGAACTTCCTGTTAAAAATTAATATGAGGTTCAAAGCCCTCAGGAGGAAGGAGGAGAAAAAGGACAGAAGAGAATTCATTCAAGAGAAAATTGCATTTTTTTTTAAAAAGACATGTCCCATTTTTCCTGGATGCACATTGTTTCTTATTTATCTCTACGTCTACAATGAAACACAAAGAAATGAGAATATTCCTATGTTTAACTTTAAATCGTAAAAAAATAAGGAGGTCTTTTATCACATCGTAATGACCTGGTGGGTTTATTTTTAGGGCAGGGACCAAACTTCTCCACCCTAAGCAGCCATTTTGTTGGTGATGAGCCATCCTTAAAAACAGGAGTCTGGTTAAATAAAGTTTTACGTCAATTAAGCCAGTATCTCACTGGGCTGTGACTGTTGGCAACTACAGTACTTACTACTTAGCCAAGGCTGAGTCTTGTATGACATTTGAACACTTGTAAAAAAATGTGTCTGCAATTTCTGCTCATTCCAAAATCGTAGACGGTGCCTTGAAATCGTCTCAAGAATGTTAGAGCTGTATTTTGACATTTGTATGGAAGATCTCCAAAGAACATGTCCAGGTCTATAAACCACACCAATGATTAATAATAATAATGAGAAACTTGTCCAAATCGTCATTACTAAAGTTTACTCCTGTAGATAAAAATCACAGGCGCAAACCGTGTAAATAAGCTGTGAACTTCAAAAACTGCACACACAGAGACATCAGCTCCAGGACAGGGATGAGTCTCTGCCTCAAGTATGAGAATCCACGAATAATGCAAGGACAGCTCAGGGCCACGTCCACAGTAATGAGGGGATCGTTCCAGGTATTAACAGTGAAGAAGGAGTGGAGCCAAAAATGTAAAACACTCAATAGATTCATCTACTGTATGTTCCAACCCTCACTTGTCATGAGCCTGGCCTCCACTTGAGGCCAGGCTCAGCCTTAAGAGAAGGTGAGGAGCTCCATCCCTCTGGAAGAGCCACTGCTCATCTGCACTGAAGAGAGTCTGTTGAGGTTGTTCCAACATTTGATCGATTCAGGATGCCTCCTCCAGGGAGCCTCCCTATAAAAGGTTTTACAGGCAGAGCCAGAACTCTTTGGAGTGATTTTACAGACACAGACTTTATGTAATTAAAGAAAGAAAAGCCCACAAAGTTCAATGAAAGACATAAAATTCATAGACTGAGACCACCGAGGTGCTCCACAGAACGCCACAGGAAGTCCTTCCTCCCTGTGGCCATCAAAATTTTCAACTCCTCCCCCTTTCTACACATAAGACAATAAAATTAATCCTGCACCACAATAAACACTTTAATGTTTCTGTCTGCACCTGACCTGTTTTAGAACTGGTATTTTTAAATATATACATCTTGTGTGATTCCTTGTGTATGTTCCTTTGTACTAAAACTCAATTTCCTGCAGTAAAATAAAGTTCCAATAAAGTTCCATCTTGTATTAAATTAAAATCATTCTTTGCTTGAGAATCCTGGTTCAACTAAAGTACTTAAAAATAATAAATTAAAGAAAATGGTTTTGGTCAAAAGAATGGAACACCAGAAAAAGATTTAAAATAATTTAGCCATAGGAACACGTTAAACTAAGGTGTGTCCTGTATTCAGCACCAAAGGTGTCATGTATCTTTTATTCAGACAGTCTGTTTAAGAGGTGACAGGTAGTCACAGGGCTGTTTGATATATAGGTGTGGACAACAGGAAGCTGAGGGCACCGTGGGTTGGAAGAATAAAGAGAATTTATTATTGTTGATTTATTTTTTATTTTACAGATCACAGTTACAATAAACTTACCATGTTCTGTTCACCAAAATATTCTACACAGTATTGCTCCCTGCTTTGGCTGTATTAAAAGTGAAAGCTAAAGCGGTCACAACTTGAAAGTAGTCCACATGCGCCCTCTGCTGGATACATTGTACATTTACATCTTTTGCAAACAAGGACACGGCTCGTTCCCAGTATGTTAGGGTTGGAAATTAGAAGTGTTTATATTGGCGTATAATGAGACAATTATTACTGATACCAATATGTCCCCAAACAACTACATCAGCCTAAAATATCGGCCCTACCAATATATCGGTTGAGCTCTACATAAAACCCAACTGCACACCTCGATGGTCAGTTGGTTGTAAACTCTCAAAGTTCAGTGAGATCATGAAGAAAACTCACACAGTTCTGAGTCGTCAACTAGTCTTCAACAGTCACAGATTAGTGAAATACCACCTGCCCTGAGCTTAAAAAGGCTGCCAAGATAAGAGCCCAGTTAATTTATTAAACGTTTCTTTTAGCAGAGAAAACACTGAACCATCTCTGGAACGACCAACAATCAAAACGATTTAGTCATTTAGTTTATTAATGTCATACCAATGGGGCTTTATGCAACTAAGAAAATAAGGATACTTTAATGAGCATAAAGCGATGTGAAAAAGAGCCTTTATTTCTTGACAGTAACCTTACAAACAGCCAGACTTTCTTGTAACCTTTTAATGTGGATTTAATTGATAATTTCCTCAAGTTTTTTTTTTTTTTTTTTGAAAGATCTGGAGCATTAAAGCTCAAGAACTTTTTAGAAAATTACTAGAAAGTCTGGTTCTTTGGAGAGCAGAGGCCTGCTGATCAGAAGGTTAAGAGTAAAAGGAATTACCTGCAGTGCTTTGACCAGTGCTCTATTTCTGCCTGCTTCTCCCACCAGAACAACGCGGGTCTCCACTTTGGGTAATCGGTCTGAAAGATGAACAGCAGCGGAGTCAAAATGGATTTAAAAAAAGTAAACAGACAGTAACAGAGTTTACATAAGGACTAAAAGGTAATGGCATCACACAGACATTTGGTTGAGAAAACTGAGTGGAAAAGCAACAACATATCAGAATTGTCAGTTAATACTGTTAATATTTACAATACTGACAAATCCACAGACTATACAAATGTGTCTGAGGGGAAAAAATTAAGTAATATGACTAATTTCCATTAATTAGTGGTATTAAATGATTCAAACATTTTAACATTCATCGTGGTGACATTTCCTTTAACACTGACAGACAACATAGATCTAAAGCCCCCAGTATACTCCCGCGTACGTCCGTTCATGCGTACGTACGCGTGTACTGTACGCAGAGGGTTCAGACTTCGTACTCCAGCGTACACCAGAGCAGCTTAACAGACAAGGGGCGTTTACCTTCGGGACAAACTGAGGTCGCCGATTGGTCATTTGCTGACACGCCTACTGGATTGATTGACAGATCGGAAAAAAGAAAAAAAAAAGCGAGCGCTGGCAGCCACAGCGGTGTTTTGTCTTTATATGTTGTTAATAAAAAGATCTAAAAAATTTTAAAAAACAGGGAGCGCTGGCTCTACAGCCCACACATCAGACCAGCCCACCAGGAAATCTCTAGACACTAACGCAGCCATGCTAGACCTGAGTTTAATTCGCTTGTGACAAATTCCTTAATTTCTCACCATTTCAGTCATGGCATCAACGGAGGAGGCAGAGATCACTGCCTCTTGGGAAAAAAAAACAAAAGAAAAGGCCAAATCAGAGATGAAGAAGGGGAATTTAATACATTGGTGTCGCATTCAAAACAGTCCGTCGCCGGGCAGTTTATTGTGCGACATCGTGTACACGTATGCGGTCGTAAAAATTTGAGCTATGTACGGACATGTACGCTCGTACCTCCGTGTATGGACGTACGCGGGAGTATACTGGGGGCTTGAGGCTACGTTCACACTGCAGGCAAAAAGTGATCCAATCTGATTTTCTCCCAGTCCAACCTAGGTCTTCTTCATCTGTGGTACTGAATCAGATCCTAATCGGATGGGTTTCAAAGTGACCTCCGTCTGAACACTCATGTCTCATTTGACTTTATCTCAGTGAGGTAGGAGGATGTTGATCGATCTAAATGTTGTTAGTGTGTCATGCTGGTTAAATCTCAACTTCACTCATCTTCAGCTACAGAACAGAAGTCCAGTTGATTTAATTCATCATGCCCTGGATGACTGAGAATCTACAGCAACATTTGAAAACGCCGCTGGTGTTGGACCGGATCAATGCTAATGGGATGGGATCAACACTCAAAGTTTATTTTGCTTTCTGCACGTTGCTCCGGTTCCAGAAGTGCACTTCTGTGCCAAGGCAAGCAGCAGTAAGCAAAAAGATCAAATGTAAAAAATCCTGTCAGATAATAATTTCATTGGTTTTGATCACACAACAACTTCAAAATCGATGTGTGGCTAGGCCTGTCGCAATAAACAATAAATCGATTAATCGAATGATAAATGAAAATTATCAACCTCATTTTCATTTATCGGCTTTATCGTTTCTTCGTGTCTCTCTTTCTACGGAAGACACTGGATGACAAAACGCTCAACTCCGGTGCTCTTCACTGACCCCTCCCTTTCTCTTTTAAATCCATTTTAACCATCCAAAATCGCATTTTTGGATCGTTAAAAGCAGCTAAGCTGAGAAGCTAAGCTACGAGTTAAGCCAACAGGCCGACCTAAAGAAAAAACCTCCGTCTTGTCGAAGCTCCAAAATTCACAGTTGAAACCCGTGCCTTTGTCTAAAAAGTTGTTTTCCTCTGCAAAAAGAAGCTGTGAACTTGTTTATTGATATTTTATTAAAAGTTTTGTGTGAAAAATGCTATGCTAAATAGCTCAAACCACACAGAGCATCCGCCATTTTGAGAACTGAAAAGATACAGCCCAAGTCATGTCAAGGAGCCTCCCTCCCATTTTTCTTAGAGACACGCTGCTCGCTCCCTTAATATCCATCCTTTGGTTCAAACAGTTTTTACTGCCATCCAGTGGTCGAAAAAAGTACTATATGCCAAACAAATTAAACATTTCTTCTTAAATTTGACAATAATTACTAATTATTGTCAAATTTCAAACAATATTATCGTAATAATTTCTGAGACAGTTAATCGTCCAGCAAAATGTGTTATTGTGACAGGCCCATGTGTGGCACCACGTGACAAATATTCTTCTGCAAGTTGCCTCAGAACCGTGGACTGGTCACCCTGGAGTCTGATGGCGGTCACATTTAAATTGACCTTTTTAATGCACAAAGTCAGAATTTGTGATGTGTTATGGCTTGGAAAGATTCATGCCTACATCCATTTCTTTAACATTTAATGAAATGTTATACGTCGTTAGTGCATATAGGTTACCATTGTTACTTGTATATAAAAGTCAATAAAAAGCAGGTGTAAAGGACCTAAAGACTAAAGTTGAACATTGAACTTTAATACCTGAAATCGCTATGAACCTATTTGAGCTTGTGGTGCCTGATTTTACACGTGCACAATTAGTAACTGTAAAAAGGTCAGTTATAATGTGAACAATCGTGCAAAAAATTGGATTTGAGGAGAAGAAAAAAAAGGGACTGAGTAGCAAGACCTGCAGTGTCAACGAAAGAGACCGTTGCCTGTTAGCAAGCCAAGATAGAAACATCTGAGCAAGATTTCCTTCTCAGTTCAATCAATCAATTTTGTTTATATAAGGTACCCTTCATACTCAAAGCAGCTGAAAGTGCTGTACAGAATTATAAACATTAACCCACAAGATAAAAGCAAACAATACACACACACACAAAAAAAATAAAATTGTACGGGAAATGTACAGACGGAGCAGAGATGATCCAGTTCAGGAAAAAGAGTTAAAAGACGGGTCTTGAGCCTGCTCTTAAAAACAACATTCTCTGCGGCCCTCAGGTTCTCCAGCAGACTATTCCACAGACGGGGGCCATAGTACTGGAAAGAAGCCTCACCATAGTGAGTTCTGACTATTGGAACTGTTAGTAGTCCAGTGACCGAGAACCTTAGGGTCTGTGGGGACTTCACCAAGTTGAGCGGAAATTCAAAGTTTCTGTATCACAAACGAGCTCTTTTAGTGTCTGGATCACAAAGGTAAAAGAGGCTTACCTTAACCTGCTATGAGCTAAATGTTTTAGTTAAACGTCAGCAAGAGTCTGAACTTGTTCACATATTCTGTTCTTAATGGTCAGGTACAGAGTGAGGAAATCACTTCTGCCCCACCACGAAACTAAAATGTACGACAGTGGTTCTGATCTACTTTGGTCTGTGTGTGTCTTTACATGAAAAGGAGCATTCTACAAGTCATTTGGTGCCTTTTCTGCTCTCAGAATACACCATGCTAACAAACAATGTTACAGGAGAAAAACAAAAAACTCCGCTTGCTCCAAGACTTCGTCATGAGGACAGCAGACTGCCGCCTAATAATGGAAAGAGACGAACAGTGCTGCCATCTTGGGCGGCTGTGGATGAGTGGTTAAAGCAGTCGTCCGCCAATGTGAGAGTTGGGGGTTCAATTCCACCAGCAGTCACATGCTGAAGTGTTCCTGGGCAAGACACTGAACCCTTCATTGCCTCTGATGTGTGTCCCTGTCCCATCAGTGTATGAATGTGATAAAGCTCTGATTACCGGTAATCTTGGTAAAGATCTAGTAGAGTGCTGTATGAATGGGTAAATGAGGACTCAGATTGTAGTGTAAAGAGCTTTGAGTATCTTGATAAGATAGAAATGTGCTATATAAATACAGTCCATTTACCATATTTAGGACAGGCAAGGAATATTTTGTTATTTGATGCAGAAAACTTTAGTTATGAATCAGAATAAACCTGCTGCTGTTAAGGGCAGAACAAAAAGATCCACAATCAAGTTTCTTTATAGGACACCGACCCAGAGCTAAAGAATCTTCTGACACTGCACTAATGTTCTGATCACTTCACTGGATTAATAAATAATCTCTAATGTGCAAACAAAATAAATCCAATATTAACTGTTTAATGGACGATTCAGCAAAGCCTAGCAAAATATATGCAGCATTTTGGACATGGTCGACTTGATAAAGTTCAGAATATTTGACGTTGCTTTTGTTTTAGTTAGATCAAAGCAGCTTCTTAATGTTGCACAGCAGGGAAAATGGCTGAAGAATGTCAAAGTTTCCAAACGTATCTTTAAGCTGTTTTATGCTGAAAAACATGTAAGCTAATTATTTAAAAATCCATTCATATGGGAAGATTTGTACTTTAAGTTAGCAAGGTGGGACCTATATATTAGATCTAAGGACTAAGGCCCAGTTCACATGACCCTGCTCTTAAATGAAACCAGAACAGTTCTGATGCGTTTCAGCTGTTTGTTCACACGACAACGGCAATCAGATTCTCTGACACAGAAACGTTTTAATTCCAGCTGTTAGAGTGGAAGTTTTTTGGTTGTTTAAATGGAAAACAGTGTTCCTGAAGATCGAAGTGTTCACACATGCACAACACGGAACGAGCAGAGCAACAACCGTAGCAAAGGTGGAAGCTTTTTAGGTTTACCTTTTAAAGTAACGTAAAGCACCAACCCACCCTCATCGTCTGTCCAAACAAATATCTGTGTTCTTCTCACTATTGATAATGGAACTGTTCTCATGCTTGTGTTACTCACATACAAAAATCACAGCACCACAGCACAGTGGGGTCATCAGCTTCTTTCCATCTTGTCTAAAGAACGAGGGGGTATCACAGTGTTACCCTTTATATGATGCAAAACGTTTCCAGGAGATCGTTCATGTGTAAACGAGGTCTAAATGTAAATATATCTGAGTGGTTTGTGATTAACTGGACAATTAAAATGCCAACAGTTATTAGTTTACTCAGCACGTAAATGCAGGGCAATGAGTGGGTGAAGGCGGATTAGAAATTCCATTTTAAACCTTTAACACCTACAAAGACAAACGTTTCAGTCTGATTTATTTTGTGCGGAATGTCTTTTAAAAACAGGAAATTATGCATTTAACCTGCTCATGAGTTAAGAAGAGTTTTGCCCTTTTCACAGCACAGGACTATACAAATGTATTGTGATTGTTGTGCATAGCACTCTGAGTCATTGTAACAGCAACGTATAAAAAATTAAGTCACTGTTTTACTTCATGGTAATGACGATTTGTGTGGTGTGTCTTCTCTCTTTAACCTCCTGGGACACAAGTCAGACGCCACCTGGCCTGTTGTGTCTCAGGTTATAGCCCGAGTCTCTCCACTTGAACCGAGTGGGGTGGATGGCATTTGTCCTTAAAGTCCTGTGCTAAACCATCATGCTCAAACAGACCCTTCCTCACAATACTGAAAACACACTTTCAGCTCAACATAGCTGGTGAAGAAGGAAACGTCACTTTGTAGTTTACCCCCCCCCCCCAAGACCTGAAACAGAGTTAATCAACTATAAAAGGAAAACAGAAATGGAAGCAGAGAAGGACAATAAAATGCACGCAGACTCACCTTCCCCATCTTCAAAGGTCATGCCCAGGAAAGTGTGGTCCCTCGTGGTTTCAATAATCTTGGAGTCATAGACAGAAGAATCCACGAGCAGACTCCGAGCCGTCCCTAAAGTCACCATGCTGCTGTCAGCCATCATTGTGAGGGGCCAGGGTGCTCCAAACTCTCTCTGAAGATTCAGTTGGACAAAAGATAGTCAGGCAAGGAAGGAGAGAAAAGGACAACAACATGAAAACAACAATATTTCTGAGACTAAATTATAAATCAATTTATTTCCATCAGCTGCGCATCGGTCGTTAAAGTCACAGATTTAAACTAAAATCACTTGAGAAGAGACAAAGCATATCTGTTCTAATCAAAACATTATGATTGATCTTATCCAGGCTCTTAACAAAACCTGGATGAGTGCATGTTAAGGATGACTACCAGCTACTACCACACCTCTGTGAAACCAGCTGACTGTGGCAGCCATCTTGACTTGAGTTCATTGAATACTTCTCGTTTTACAAAAATCCACCCAGTGGTTCATGAGATATTTTGTCAAAAGACTGTTTTTATCATCAGCTTCCACAATGTGCAGCCCTCTGGGTATGCGTTAGGAACTAGTCTCAGCTACTACCACAACAAGTTTTATAGTTTATAGTCTGTAAAAATTAGCTGAATTCTTCTTTTTTTGTATTTGATATAGTTATCTGGCTGTGGCTGCCATTTTGAATCGGGCTGACTAAAAGTCAGTCAGCTGCAGATGTTTATGACATTATGCTAAAAAAAAAGACGCACACAGAAGCGAGCAAAAACACCATCACCGCCTTGGCAGCGGGCACAGGAAGTGCAAGAAAACTGAGAATAACAAGATAAATCATGTCAAATGTGTCACATCGTTAGCTGAACGTTATTTATACACAGCTTACTGTGGTCCAAACAACGCATTAAACTTACCCAGATATCTTAAGCGAAGTAATAAAAAAGAAACCTAGCGGTGATTAACTGGCAGCTCAACCAGTTAACTTCGAGTGCACCAGCTAGCTTAGCTAGCTAGCAGAAATTCCTGATAATTCGTCTTCACTCCTTAAAAAGTCTACCTCAACCCGTCCGACAAAAATGAAATATCACATCAGCGCATGGTGCTGTTTCTGTGTAATAACAGAACCAGAACCCCTCTGATTGTTGACAAACGCCAACCTCAGAGCTGTACGATGCGGAGTACTTGTCAGTCTGCTGTTGGTGTTGGGAGCTCAATTCAAAAAGCAAGGCAAACAACGAAACTGCGCGCTGATTGGCTAAGAGTGACGGAATGCCAGTCGCGTCCACCTTCCGAGGCCGCTGATTGGTCCGTTCATTCAAATCACGATGCGCAGGGCACCAATTTGTTACATTCAGGTACAGTTGGAAAATTTGTACAATTTTAGTTTTTTTACACAGCTTGGACACTATTTCGAAAATAAAGCCTTCTATTAAAAATACTTAAAAATATCAAAATTATACACCCACTTAACAGAAGACCCCATGTTGTTTTGCAAAATTAAACGTTATAAATTACATACTTATTCATAAAAACGTTTTTGTTTCGTTTCTTGCTGTATAAAACAAACATTTTTTTTTAAAAATTGAGTTTTTTTTTTCTCGTAATGTTTACACACTGGTACGGTCAAGTTCAAACACATTTAATACTTACTTTTTTCACGATTCAGCTCTTAGTATCATCTCTTCAGCTTGTTATTTGATACATCAGAGAGTGCACCACATGTCCAACGACATGCACCACCATAGATATTGTATGTGCCCGTGTGCTGTGCACCACAGCTTCATTTGCAAGGCATTATGGGGAAAACCTTTTTTTTTCAACTTTATTTATAGAATCAAAATTTTACAAATAAAATAATGGCCAATAATAACGAAAATGTCAAATGCCAGGGGTGTTGCAACATAAATCATATAGAGATTGAAAAATATAATAGTTTTTAAAAAGGAGAAAATTTTGGTCATATTTGATGTTTTTAAAATACTGTTTTCATTAATAAAACATTGGAAAGATGGTTTGGAAATGGATAATATGTATTTGTGAATATGAGCTTTACCCATTTGAAATAGTTAATTTTCATTCAACCTTTATTTATACAGGTTAATCCTGAGCCTTGGGGACTCATTTAGATCTGATTTTTAAAAAAGAGCGATGACAGCAGTAAACAACAAAGACAACAGTAGACAATCATAAAAAGCATGCACAATGAGAAGAACAAATACCAGAAAACGGTATTGAAAAAAAAAAACTAAACAAAAACAGGTTGTAAAGCGGTGTAGAAAACTAAAAACAGGAACATGTCTGCATTGGTTTTTGCCAGGAACTTAACAGATGTTTGAAGCCACTTAGGTCAAGGTCGGAACTTCAGATCTTTTTGCAAGATATTCCAGGATGCAGGAATGTAGTAAGAGAAGGCCCTTTTGCCTAGTTCAGTCCACACTGAGGGAACACTGCATGTAATAATGTCCTGAGAGCGCACGCTGTAGCAGAGACATGTAGGAGGAGATGTATGAAGGCAGCAGACCAAGAAGTGATTTAAAGATGAAAATGTACCAGTGAGAGAGTCTACGTGAAGTTAATGATGTCCAGTTAACCAGTGAATACAGGGTGCAGTGGTGGGTACAGTAGTTACAGACAGTTATGAATCTTAGCGCACAGTGATAGACAGCGTCTAACATCTGCAGAGTGCTTGTAGGAGTGTTCATGTAAATAATGTCACTAGTCAATGGAGGGAAGGAAAGTCGCAGTTACAAGGTGTTTCCTGCATTCAGAGTTAGACAGGCATCTATTTCTGAAGAAGAAACCCAGTTTAACTTTCAGTTTCTTTACTAGGTTTTCCACATGGAGCTTAAAAAAGAGATGTGAATTGACCAAGATACCTAAATATTTGTAGGAATCAACAAACTCAATAGGGACACCATTTGTGGATAAAATCAGAGGAAGAACTGCTGGGACCGACTTCCTGTTTGAAAATAACATCCTTTGGTTTTGTTAGCATTTTTAGGACAAGTTTGAGACGGAACAAATCTGACAGGATGATGTCAAAAGCAGATTACAAAAGCTGGAAAACCTTAACAACTTTTCCATGGACAAACCTATGATTAAGGAACAAAGATATGTAATGTCTGTTGTTCTGTATTCCACCCTCTTTTCCACGATGAAGCTAAGCTCCATTCAAAACTGCCAAAGATTGATCTCTATGTTCATTTCAACTGAATAATGTCTGATGGTTTTTTTGCATTTGTACCACGCAGGAACAACTAATCAGCTCAGGTAAATGTGCTTTCACATTCTGTAAAGGTTTTATTTTATTTTATTTTATTTTGGGAGGGACACTATTTCTTCATGAAATGAAATATGTTTATTTCATTAGGAAGTGTTTTTTTAACATGACTAATGGTGATATATTGTTTTCAAATATTTTAATCAAATTGTTGAACTGGTCTAACATATTTCTGTGCTTTGCTTTTCAGAAGTAACATTGTATTATAAAAAAAAATAAAACAAGCTTGCTTTGCATTAATTTTTTTTTTAACCAAGTAGAAAAAAAATAGGGCATGGTGGAACAGCTGGTAGATCTGCTGCCTCTCAGCAAGAAGGTCGCTGGATCAAATCCCGGTCCGGGGCCTTTCTGAGTGGAGTTTGCATGTTCTCTCCCTCGTTCATGCATGGGTTTTCTCCTGGTACTCTGGTTTCCTCACACAGACCAAAAACATGCATGTTAGGTTGATTGGTAACTCTACATTGTCCTTAGGTGTGAGTGAGAGAGTGAATGGTTGTTTGGCTCGTTTGTGTCTATGTGGCCCTGTGATAGACTGGAGACCTGTCCAGACTGCTGAATATGGGTACCAGTGACCTTCGTGACCCAGAAAGGAAGAAGCAGGTCAAAGATAATGGATGGATAGAAGAAAACAGTTAAAAACAGAAAATAAAACCTTTTCCACTACAATACTTATTTTCACTGATTTAAGAGACAAGCCGACAGAGGTGTTGCCTGTCACTGGCACCGATGGCCGTTCTCATCTGCTCTGTAACCGATCCGACTGAAGAAGCCGTCTCTTCTCCCAGCTACACATGCACATCTGCAAATTACCCCACTTCCAGTTCCTCAGCCAAACCTGCCTCCTCCTGTGATCAGCCAGCAGAAAAAGCAGATAGTGCTTCAGATTCAGCATGGTAGGAGCTGGTATCTGATGAGACAGAAGAAGCAATTTGGTCTGTTTCTAATATTTCATCTAATGCTCAGTGGATAAGTGTCTTTTTTGTCACCTGCAGTGTTATTAAAATAATCTGGCAATCTGTCAGAATCACTAATTATTCCTGATCCAAATTACAAAATAAACTATTCAGAAGAGATAAATGTATCTAAATTACTGCACAAATTAAACCTAAATAAATCTGCTGTCCAATGATATTCTGTTGGTTTTAAATAAACTAGAATCACTTTTTCTTAGACAATTCAAAAATATCGGTTTCATAATGTTAAAGCTATCCATTTTAAGTGTTTATTTAACAGTCGGTACTGTTGTGTTCTTTCAAGGTCAGGATTCCAGGTCCAAGTCTTGAGAAGTGAATCTCAGGTAAGCGGCTCATTCGCAGGACACAGTTGCAGAACAGATGGGAAGGTTGACGGCTTTAATGAACACAATCTTTGTTTGATACTTACAGCGCTTGGAGAACAACTCCCAGGAGAACAACTCAGGTGAAGACAGGGTACCGGTCTGGTTCAATACTCATGAGGCTTCTGCGAGGACATGGGTAAGTCCAACAATTACTATAAATGCTAGAGAGGTGAAACTTGTGGAAAAAGCTCAGATTGTCAGTTGATCGTCACTGCGTGGGAATCAACGACCCAACTAGGACTTCTGGTCCGACTCAGCCTTAAAAATGATAATCATCTGTCTTGTGGAACAGTTGAGAGGAAGCCAGCACCACCCACTCACAGGACCTGCACAATGTGGTTAGGAGATACAGCCAAAACAGGAATCCTTACATATGGTAATCCTTTTAATCTTTAGTTAGTTATTTGTGTAATGTGGTTTCTGTTGTTCTTGATGCTGTTTTTGATTCAAATAATTTGTGTTAGATGGTTTTAAAAACACATTTTGTCTCTTTCTTGTTTGGTAAATATTCATTATGGTAAAGATTTACCTGTAATTAAACACATTTCAGCTTCACATATACAGCGGTGATCATCTGGTCATGATGAATACTGAAACATCTAGCTGGAGTGGTTTGACAGAAAATGTGCCTTTAACTTTTTTCTCAGTTTTGACTTTTATGGGAATATTTGTATGCTTTACACATTCCTCAGCTGTCGGATGCTCGTCCAGTCACTTATTTGACATTCACACCTTCTTCCTTTCTGTCTTTGAGCATTAAATTCTCAGGGGCTTCATACTGGAACAAAGCATTGTTGGGACTTTTTCAAACTTTCCACTTTTTGAGCTCAGTTCTAAGCGCTTTAATGCTTTGCACCAAGGAACCACAAATAAAAATAAACTAAGTCCTTTGTTAGAAACACCTTCACACCAGCTCAGGCAAAATGACAGCCAGGGATATTCTACAAAGCAAGTTCAGCACAGCAAGATTTTAATAATTTTAAAAAGTCTGACTTCAGTACAAAGCTGTGCAATCAATTAACCAACAGTAACCTAAATAGATCCGTTAAACAGTTAGGATTAGGCATGATGATTTCATCATGAATTGTAGCACAACAAGGTTAAAGATCATGCAGATTGGTGATGTTGCGTATCGGCATAAAGTTGAGTTCATTTCAAACCACACTAAATGATGTGTTAGAGGAGTAGTAAAGCTGATGTGTGCACAGTTAGACTGATGCAGTGAACCTGATAAGTGTGCAGTGGAAAAGATAACTGATGCAGAGTGCAACTGATGATTGTGAAGTGAAACTGATAATTGCACTCTGAGATCGATAAGCCTGCAGTGCAGTGGGACTTACCTGTATGTGTACACAGTGAGATTGATGAGAGTGAAGTGGGACTGATAACCATGCAGTGGGACTGATGTGTACACAGTGAGATTAGTGAGTGTGCAGTGGGACTGAGGTGTACAAAGTGAGATTAGTGAGTGTGCAGTGGGACTGAGGTGTACAGTATACAGTGCGCCTGATGACCATGCAGTGGGACTGATGTGTACACAGTGAGATTAGTGAGTGTGCAGTGGGACTGATGAGCCTGAATTGGGACACACAAGACTGCAGTCTACCCATTTATATCCATCATGGCTTTATGTCCGATAATGCCCATGAAAATACAGATCAACAAGGATGCACAGCATTATCTAAAATTAGAAAAACATTGTTTTACATTTAAGACCTTTACTTTTTTTTTTTTAAGTATGATACAATCTAGGAGCCCTCAAATGCAAATACAAAGTTTAAAAACAGAAATAATTAATTATGCATCAAGCTTAACAATGAAAGCCTGCTGTTCGTCTCTGGAGAGGGCTCAGAGACCTGGGTGGAATAGTAATGATGCTTTGGTGTTCCTCAGTGATACCTGAAGACTCATTGATCACTGACAAAATAATAGAAACACACCAGGGCTTTTGCACTGCCTTTATTTCATCACATAGTTAACTTTTTGAAAACCCCATTGATCTGACAGGTATGTTTTAACTTAGATTTGTTACCATTGTGTTCTGTTCAACCTGGGATTTAAAGAAGAATTTTCAGCACTCTAACATTGCTGCATCACATCTGCATTTGAATCCGTAAGCCTTCACCTGCCATGGTCTGTGACACAAACATGCATAGACGTTTCCTCAGAACTCACATAAGTGATAGTTCAGTGATAGTGATAGTTCAGAATTTGTTAATATATGTGTTAACACAACCTCAGTTGGTAGGTTAAAGAAAACGTTTGGCCATGCTGAAGTGGGGTTTTGTGTACTTAACCATGTAAATCCCACTGAGATCACAGATCTCTTTTGCGAGGGAGGCCTGGGCATGAAGGCAGCCTAACATGAATGTTTTTGGTCTGTGGGAGGAAACCGGAGTACCCGGAGAAAATCCACGCAAGCACAAGAACATGCAAACTCTGCACAGAAATACCCCAGGTCCAACTGGGGATTGGACCCAGGACCTTCTTGCTGTGAGGCAACAGTGATTTGTCATGCTACCTTGGTGGGTAAGGGAGGTCACGTGATGCACGTTGCAGGATAAATGCGGTTTCAATGGTCTCCTCAAGGGAACTGTCTAAAATAATATATTTTTTACCTTAGCACCTGCCAGAAAAAACATTGCATATACAGGTAGTCTCTAAACATACACAAGTGTTCGAGATATCTTTGAAAATCTTCTTCAGCATACCCAGGAAGAGAGATGATCCAAAGAAGGAAAAATGTATCCAATGGTAATGTATTGCTACCTAGCCAAGACGATGAGGTAACGTCAGCTAGTGATGAAAACACAGAACAGGAGATTTGCGCTGTGGTGGGTCAAGATGCCAGACCAACACTTTATGGCACAACACAGGCCCTAGTAAAGACAACCCATTAGTTCAACAAGTGACTGACAACATTGCCAATATGCTGAATGCCAAGTTGGAAAAAAATCATAAAACCAGTTACAGATATATTTGAGAAGTTCGACTCGATTATGGAAAGACTGAAGACTGTTGAACAAGTGTCTGATTTGGAGGATAGCACAGCAGTGAGTGATTCAAAGGTAAATGCAATGGAGACAACCACTCAAAAAAGCATTGGAAAGATTAAATAATTAGAAAAATCAGAATTGTCACAAAATGTTAAAATATTCAGACTGAAGGAAGACACAGAGGGTAAGGAACCAATTCTCTTTATTGAGAAATGGATCCCCGAGGTACTGGGACTGCGGAAGAAACAGATAGATAGAGCGTGCACAACGCATGGGTCTTCCAACTGGACCAGATGGGAAGCAGAGTGCACAACCAACTTCGGTGAGGCTGTGTATTTGTGCAGACAGACAGAGGATTCTGTATGCAGCAAGAGACCAAGGTAAAGTGAATCTGGTGGACCTTGAAGTGTCGTTTTATCAGTATTTTTCTGTTGAAGTAGTGAAACAGAGGCAGGCATCGGCAAGTGTACGCCGGAGACTGCGTGATGCAGGGATTAAATATGTTTCCTGTTTCCAACAGTGATAAAAGTTTTTCCTCCAAATGGAAAGCTGACCTCTCTCTCTACAATGAAAGAAGATAATGTCTATATCGAGACACTTCCTGCTACTATAGCTCTACGGTTTTCTCCTACAGATTCCCTACACCAGATGGTGCCAATGGATGCACACCTGCAGGTCCTTACCCTGATGAGCTGCAAGCGTATAAATGGCAGTTGACGGCATCACTCCAATGCTGGTGCATTGTCTGCCTTATGGTAGTGTGTTCCTGGCCTCTATTGTATTCCTAGCATTTTTGCAAAGACTAACTCCTGGCTCCTGCGCGTTTCAGTATTGTCCTGTGTTCCCTCGATGCCCTGGACGTCCTAATATTCTCTGTGAATCTCCTGGCGATCTCCTCAGTTGCTCCTTACCTTTCCCACTTGCCCCCCATATCTGCAATCTCAATGGGACCTCTCGGGACTACCTTTGGAACCATTGGGCCCTCATGCAGTTTACCATCTTCTCCTACAGTAAACCACCTGCATATTATCAGAACCACCTGCAGACTTTGGTTTCCTCCTAACTGTCCTCCGTGCTCTCCAGGATTCCAGTCCCTGCCACCAGAGGCAGCAGTTCTTCTGTTTACCTTTTATTCTCTTCTTCTTCTTTCAGCTTTTCCCTCTTCAGGGGTCACCACAGCGAGTCATCCTCCTCCACCTCATTCTGTCCTCTGCATCCTCTGTCCTCACTCCAACTACCTTCATGTCCTCTCTAACTGCATCCATATATCTCCTCTTTGGCCTTCCTCTTTGTCTTTTTCCTGGCAGCTGCATTTCTAACATCCTTCTACCAATATGCCCATGGTCCCTCCTCTTGACATTTCCAAACCATCTCAGTCTGGCCTCCCTAACTTTATCTCCCAGTTGTTCAACCTGTGCTGTACCTCTGATGATCGCATTCCTAATCTTATCCAGCCTTGTCACTCCTAAGGAGAACCTTAGCATCTTCATTTCTGCCACTTCCAGTTCTTTCTCCTGTCTTTTTGTCAATGCTACTGTCTCCAGATCATACAATATAGTTGGTCTCACCACTGTCTTGTAAACTTTTCTTTTGACCTTTGCTGACACCCTTTTGTCACAAATCACTCCTGAAACTTTTCTACATCCACTCCATCCTGCCTGGACTCTCTTTATCACTTCTTTACCACATTCCCCCTTTTCCTGGACAGTGGACCCAAGTACTTGAAGTCCTGCAACTTTGTGACCTCTGCTCCTTGTAGCCTCACTGTTCCACCGGCCTCCCTCTCATTTACACGCATGTACTCTGTCTTACTACGGCTGACTTTCATTCCTCTTCTTTCAAGTGCATACCTCCACGTCTCCAAGTTTACCTTTACTCACTATTGTAAATAAACACTGCTAATTCACTACGTGTCTTGGAGTTTCTCTTTCGGTCACAACTATTCTGGGTATTAGTGAAAACCTCACAGCTACTCGTGAATGGACTCAGCTTATTTTAGTATTCAAGTAAACAATGATCACAATATTAAAGGCAGCTGCTCTATCTAAATCAAGGCTTAATCAAATCATAACTTTTTTTGTGGATGTTGGAGAAACAGATTTCAATTTATAATTTTTTGTTTAAGGTGGCAGCCGTTGTTCTGCCAGGATGCTGTCATAGTAAACCATATGAGGGGAACGGTCATAAATGTTTGGGATTCTTGACCTCTGTAAGATGCATAGCTTAATTAAATTATGATGGGATTTGTGTTTTATTTTACTCTCACTTTTCTTTTTACAGTAGTTTTTTTAGGAACCCAAGCTTTAGGTTACCGGTACTTTTTGCTTTGTCTGTCTTTTGTTGTTTGGCCAGCCGAGCTTGGTGGTAAATATTAGATCCAAACTATTGTATGGGGTGTCTGCTTTCCGATGAGCAAAAGGTAACCACTGGAATTAGCGATAAGCACCTTTGCTTGCAGCCTCTCCTCCAAGGGGTCCGGGAGTTTACTTCAGCGCCATGGTATTACCAGCAGCTGTCTAAAATAACCTCATTAAGGCTGCGGCGAGGTGATTCATCCAGAATATTAACGACCTTAAATCCGTGAGTCACACCCTGATCTCACTCTGTACCTCGATCCTTCAAGCAGCCGGGATGGATCTTCTGGTCCAGAGAAACTCGCGTTGTGGCCGCTCACCTCTCACTTTAGCGTTGCAATTGTTAACCGTTCTGGTAATCTTTAGGGCCCTGGAAACGGGCTCAAGGATGTTGTTTATCAGCTAGGAAACCTTTACAAAAACCTCCTATTATTGGTGTTGATAAATGAACCAAGCTTTACCATGTATTTAATTGATAAGAATGAAATAATAGTCCAGATTTATACATTTTGCTTTGCTTTTAATCAATAATTTGCGCAGGGGTACAGCAACAGGCACAATTTTATAATGATTTAATTTTTCATGAGTACATAGGATACACTTCCTTCCCTAACAAGGTGGTGACTACTATCTGTGAAACTCTAAACCTCAAGAGCCCTTGAGGGTTTTTACAGATACTTCCTTCACAGAGACCTTTCACAACTCAAGCCAGAAGATATTTTCTCTCAACTCCCTCATGAACCAGAAACACCTTCGAGCAAATCTTACCAGTAACCAATTTAGTATTCCCAAATTTATTCTGTATGCTGTTCTTCCAATCTGATGAAATAATTTAATTAGAGCAGAGTAAGAATGAGGTCGTCCGCTTACCATGATTTAGGTATGCCCCTTAGTGGGACACTGGTGGGGGTAAGGGCAAATCTCCTGTTCCCTAGGGGAGGGATACAGGCCAACCTCTGAAGCAAGTGCAACTATTTCCAAATTAGAAGATCAGAGTTTGGACGGGCCCAGGTCATGCATTTTTAGAAGTAGGAATCTCATCCAGTTTGACGAAAGAAAACTTACATCCAATCCCATGTCAGTGAAGAAAAGAGTTAATTTCCATCATCATCTCAAAACTGGTAAAATCCAATCTTCTTTTTGGGCTCCTTCTGATCCTGATGGGCTGCTCCTTGCCTGTAATTCCCTCTGCTCAGCTCCTCAGCTCAACTCCGACTTGCATTGACCAAGCTTTGTTCTGGTCAGTCTGTATTTAAAGACTCATTCATCCCTCCTCCTCTTAAGGAGGGGTTATGGAAAATTACATCATCTCTTTTCCAGTAACTTCTGTGCTGTTTTGCACCTCAACCGGTTTAGACCAGATTTCTGGGACTTTCCAAAACTTGTTTTGCTCAAAGATGAGTCATCATGAGATGAGTCGTGTTTAAGCCTTGTGACTTCTGGTACTTTCCAGAACTTGTTTTTCTGTTACATGAGGCCTCTTTACTTTTACCATTTCACACAATCATACAAAGGATTATACAATGCCTTAAAGATTACTACTTCTATCAGTTGATTATGTGTTGATTATTTAGTAAAACAGTTTGGTTACACATTATTAAAACAGTAAAACTTTGGTTACACATTATTAAAACAGTAAAACTTTGGTTACACATTATCATTCTTAGCTGTTGCTGAGGAGAACTTTTGATCAGGCTTCATTTTTCTTTAAAGCTGGTGGCCTGTTCATGTATCACCACTACAGACACCTGGTTTATTGACACCCCCTTCTTGAAGTCGGATCTTTCTCCTCTTTTGCACCAGGTTCGCTGTATCCTAGCCTTCCTGTTCTCCCTCCCAGGAGTCAACCACCGTCATGTTGTCCAGGTCTGCGTTCGAAGTGGATTGCTCCGCCTGATCTTCATCTGGCGCCGCTCGCTTTCTGGGTATCCTGGCCTCCTGGGCCGGGACAGCGGATTGACTTGCTGGGTTGATCTCCGTTAGGTCAGCCGATCTGGAAGACTGGAGGGTCGGCGGGATCTCAACAAGGGGTGAACCTACAGGAGTAATGTTTTCTATTATGACCTGCCTCCTAACTTGTGGGGTTGTGGCAACTAAAATGGGCATCTGACGAAGCTGTTTCAGCCGCATAGGGGCAACCTGTAACCCTTCAGATTCAGCAGTTTCTGAATGGGTCAAGCCTTCTGGTGTCAAGATCGGAGGCTCAGAATCAGATGGGCTGGTTGGGTCAGTGAGGGCCGTGCCATCGGTACTCAGAGGACCGGATCGGCTTGCCTCGCTACTTAAGTATCTGTCAAAGTCATCCAGGTAATTTTCCAGGAGACTTAGATCGTTATGATCTAATGGATGTTCAGACAACCTTCTAGGGGACATTTCTACCTCCATGGGCTCGGTTTCATTATAGGATGTAGTTGGCAAAAGGTCAGGTGGGCCATTAGTTGGGTCTTGGGGCTGGCTGGCTATCTCGGGTGGGGTTGTAGGGACACTGACACTGGCTCGTCTACCTTCTTCCCTAACTACCATGGGCACGGAGACTACCGGGGGGCTAGTTGTTAGCCCTGCCGTTAGAACGACCGTGGTAGATGAGGACGTGAGCTCTCGGGGCTCCTGTGTGACCCTAAAGGAGGGGCCGTGAACCAACGGCAACCCTGTGGCCAGATGGTAGGCTATATGCCTGATAGTTTTATTTGTGTTTTCCCAGAGTTTTACTATTACTGGGTAATACGTGGCTCTCCTAGGGATGGCTATTCTAGGTATATAGGGTTCAGAGCCCTCGGCCGAGGTCCAGATGATCTTGCAGGTGCTCTCTACCTCCCAGCACTCTTCTGCCGACACCTGAGGAAGACTGGCGGGCTCATCAGAGACCAAAATCCCATGTACTCCAGTTGCGATTATGACTTTAGAGTGGCAGCCCTGGCACCACCAGGTTGGACCCACGGCCCATAGAAATCGGGTGTCTTCCAACCCCAAAAGGCAACAGCAGCAGGCCATTTGAGGTCCTATTGCTGTTGAATTTTTGGGGCGCTGATTCTGCATTTTGACTGTTGTGGCTTATTTAGTTTAACCTTTACCCTTAATTGTTCTTTAGAGTAAGGTTTTCTTAAACCGATAAAGGGTGGTTCTGCCCTGACGTCTGGTGATCCCACAATAGGTGCGGGTAATGAATTTCTCCCACTCTTCCAATTGGTTTAATTGTTGGGTTGTGATAACTGTTTTCCAATCACAGTACCCAGGTAACAGTAATCCTGAGGTATTTGAGATGCCGTATTCCCTATATGTAACGCTAATGTATTTATCCTGCCCTGCAGTTTCTATTTTTTGGATTTTGCATACGTCACCACAAGGTGTTACTCTAATCCTCTGGATCTGCTGGTGGTCGTACACTTTCTCTTCACAGTGGCAGAGGATGATTTCTCCGGTTTTTGTCGTTACTACGAGTTTGTCTGGAGCTGTTAAAGCGAACGCCCAGTTGCTGTAGACTGTTGCTGTGGTCAGGATGTAGAACAGCATCTGCATTCTGCTCCTTATGCCTTCTATAAAGAGAGGACATGTAATATAACATGGCAAAATAATAACAATAAAATCAAGGTCTGCTTCCACTCTCGGTCCTCATCGTGTCTCTGAAACACTCAACTACGTATTGCTGGGCCTGTACAGGCCGTCAGCTATCCATTGAGCATTTACCAGACCGATGATACCTCGAGTTTACAGAAAAATAAAATTAATCATAAGAGAGAAAAATAACATATAAACACTAAATCACTTTTTTAAAGTTTAATAAAAGTTAGCAAAAGCGGGGAGGGGTAAAGCTGTTGTTGGTTATTTGATTACTTCTGTTATTATCCCGTTCGATTGGCCTGTCTCATTATCCTCCTGAGAATCTGCGGCCTTCGCTCCCCTCCGGTGCAGGGGGAGCTGGATCAGGTCTTGGCTTAAAGATAGCGGCATAGGTCATCATCCACACCACTATAGGCATTGTGGTGCAGAGGCTGGCCCAATAGGCTATTGCACAAATTCCCCAGACTAGACCCCATCCAATTAACATGGCCAATTTTTTGGTCCATTTTTGTCTGTTTTGTGGTTGCAAGGATACTGTCTGGTACAGCATATTTGCCAACACCGTCACGGCCACTGTCCCTTCGACTATGGTCGCTACAATTCTCCCTGTGGTACCTCCACAGCTTGTGACTGGTATTGGTACCGGAGTGAGCGCTGCCGCACATTCAAGGCTAATCACTATGGAATCTTCTATTAGCCATGCTGAAATTATAATCTTCTGCAGGTAGGTGAGTTTGATTCTTCCTAACAGATAGGTAACAAAGAAATGAGGCGATATCTCAGGTCGTTTGAGTATCACATGGGAAACTATCACTCTAGCGTAAGTCTGAACTGCTACAGGAAATCTTATCAACCTTTCCTTACTCCAGTCTCCGGTGTGGCAGTAGCACATCCATGCAACCATTGTTAAAAAGTATTCTATATTGCTCCCATTAAAATAGGCTGGACATTCTGACAAAATGGTAAGATTTGGGGTCATTGTAGTTTCTGTCTCCCAATCTATAATACTCACATCGATGGTTGGAGTATGAGACATGCAGTCGTCTTGATTGTCCATAGAGATTTTTGAATTGCTTCTGTTCTGATCCTTGCTCTTTACTGCTCCCGGGGTAAGAGTTAAGCCGCTTCCCTGTTTATCTAATTTAAGGCTGAGCCGCACCCTACTCTGATGGGGGTGGCCTATAGCTCCTCCTCCATGGGCGGCATCCAGCTCTGAGGCACTCTTGTAAGAATACTTTACCTAATAAGGCAGCGGCTACTATCCCGACTACGCTTAACAAATAAGGCCATACTTTGAGGAAGATACTAACTATCCATCCTTCTACCGTTTCTCCACCCTCTTTGATTACTTCACCTACGCCTTTCACCACCTCTGTGACCTTTCGGCCAACGGTGTAACTGACGGTTTCATACCATGCGCAAGTGTGTTCATCTTCCTGTGTGCCACATTTCTTCCAGTTTTCCTCTGGATACTGGCATGTGAGATTCGAGTAGATTTTATTTGGGCCTACCCACTCATAGCCCTCTATCTCATTGCCCAAGCACAGGCTGCGTCTCACTGCGTGACCTTCTACCAAAGCTA
>NC_056500.1:26624170-26637575 GCF_014905685.2 Nematolebias whitei
TCTGGAGTTCTGATGGAGTGCTGTTGGAGTTCCTGACATGACAACGAAGCTCTTCCGAGTTCCATGGGATTATAACATTTTCCACTGAGGTTAATGTGTGTCGAACAGAGCCTCGCCACTACTTCTGACGGGCTACAGCCATTCTAAGGAGACGCTGCACCGGTAGCGTTAACGGAACACCATATCTGCTGATTATCATCAGAGAGGTAATGGGTCAAGTTTCCTACCAAGCGTACCGAGGCGAGCTGGGCTTCTGATGGAGAGTGTCGGTTCTGGTAACATTCAATTTCCCTCAAACCCCATCCTTTACTCCCTCTAAACTTCTTTCCATCTTTAAACTTTCCTATGAAGTAGAAATTCTCCCAGATATTTAGAAATGTCTGTGTAAAGTGCTTATTCACATCCGTGTGGGTAAAAGATCATAGTTGTACAGTTTTATAAATGTCTGTGGTGCAGCAACGGTAAAATCATGGCCGTATGATTTTTCCTGATTGATTGCTTATGTTGTTATTTTCATAATTTGCCAAATTAATGTAAATGTTTGATGTTAAATTTGATTCTGTAAATAAATGACCGCATTCATTTTGATGGGTCAAATTTAAATGACGTCTCACGTTTGCATTTCCTTAAATTCAATGCACGTTTTATTCAGTCCAGAAAAATGAGGAACTCGCGTTAAATGATGAATACATCCCAGCATCTGTTCATCTACAGTGTTCCCATCGGACTAGGGTTATATGGGAATTTTAAGTTATCACTTAACAGGGTTAGGCCAGGAACTCTGTGGCTAGCTCTAGTGAGATCTGCTTCTCTAAAGGTTTGCAGATGTGAATTATAATATTTTTTTGTTTTTGCCAGGAAGTTTGAAAAGTCCTTCTTTGGTCTGTCTAATTCCACCACTTGGCCTCTTACAAGCAGGGCCGGTTTATATATCTCAGTTCCGGGCGCTTGAAACATCATATTCTGCACTTCTTCTTCAGTTGTATGGCTACTCTGAGTATTAAAGGCATTTACTTTATATTTCCACGTTGGTAAGGCTGCTATTGCACTGGTTTTAACACGACATGTTTCAATAGGCCTAACTTGTTTTACGTGCCCTATTTTTCTCCAGATGTGGCCCGTGTCTTTTATTGTTTTTCTTAGAGGTTCTTTACCTTTTCTTTTCTTGCTCCCAGCGATGAGTCCAGCGACCCCTTGTTTATTTCCTACTTGCGTGCTTTCTTGTCCGCATGCTTCCATTTTCCTTGGAACGCTTTTTTGGCCCAACTCTTCAGTCCTTTCTTCTCAGTTTTGTTTGCTACTGACTCCTCCGAGCAGTTTTTGTATTCCTTAATTGGGTGGGCTGTGGCTCCCACCAGGCACGTTCCTTCTTCCTGGATCGGGTATACTTCAGCTCCGACCGAGTACACTCCCTGGTATGGTGCAATGACCATCTGCACGGAAACTTTAACCCTCTGGGTGGAGTCGGGCTTTGTGGGCGTTCCTGCCCTCTGGGCAGCAGTTCCGGGGATCTGAAGCACTCCGTTCCTCTCCCAAGCTTCAGGGGTTACCAAGAATTCAACTGTTTTCTGCATGGGTTTAGCTTCATGCCTGGCCCATCCATCCAGACTAGTAGTACAATAGTACAAGTTATTATATCTGGTTCCGGTCTCTCGGGGGACGTCTGGCAGGGGCACTAGGGGGACTTCCTGGTTCATAATTACTTCCGTAATCAGCTGAGCCCATGTTGTTAATTCCCAGGGCCCTGTCCAGCCTTTCTGTCCAGCCTCGCCGGTTTCTTCGTCAGGTAACATACCCGCCTCTTCTTTTTTGCTCCCTGCGCTTGTTTGGTTTCGAAGTACTCTAAAAACTAAGGGAAACTGCTGAGTACCGAGGGGGGCATTCCTTTTCTTACCCCTCGAAGAATCATAAGGCCAGGCTTGATGTACAGCCTGCTCGAGCAATTCTCCGGGATTTATCTTCTTCCTGTGCTGCCGCTTTCCTCTTCTTCCATCCAGTTCTCCTAGTTCTGGATAAAGTAGTGGGGCTGAAGGTGTTACTTTTAGAGAACTGTAGACGAGTTCTTGGTCATACTGCTGTTCGGTCAGGGATCCTTCCGAGGCCCTGGTTTCATCTTCATCAAGTTGAGCTCTGAAAGATTTGAGGGGACTATGATACCTCCTTACTTGCCAGCCCATTGCCCTCTCAGAGTGCAGCAGTTGGCCTTCCTCCATCTGTGTATCACAGGCTGAACAGTATTTTACTTCGGTGCCATCCCACTCGCATGCACAGTCTTGTGGGCCTTTGCCGCTTATATCCCATTGTGTGATGATAGTTGCTCGAGGTAATGTGGTAATCCTGCATTCTCCACAAATGAATGCGTCCATTACCTTTACAGGTTTTATCTGCAGCTGTCGTGCGTCCATCTTGTTTGTTTTAGGCTTGATGGGCTTCTCCATCCCTGGTCCTTCCCAGAGAAGGGGTAATCCACTTGGTTTCAGGCAGAGCGTACAATTGTTCTCCTGCAGGCTCCACCTGAAGGTTTCTCCTTCTTTTGACAGGTATCCTTTCTTTGCATATTCCAATGTGCTCAAGGCCCTACCCGTCCAAAGCCCTGAGACTGTTCTTCTTAGTATCACTCCCCCGCATATAGTGGCCAGTCTAATATAGGGGAGCATGGTGCTTGGTTCTGTGGCCATTCTCTGGTTTCTGGTTTCAACTAGCTAGGAACTGGCTTCAGCTGCTCTATTCCTTGGATCCCTTTCTTCTCTAGCTCAACTGTGTTTTTATCTAACACTTTTCTCACTCTGTCTGTGGTGTTATATTTAGGCTTCACTGCAACTGCTGATGGGTGATCCTGTGCTCTGACCCACACCTTCTGTCCTACCCTGAATGGGGCCTCAAAGTCTGACTGTTCCTCTTTATCCTCAGAGCTCCGCCCAACTTCAGGCGTGCTAAACCATCGTTGGTTGAGCTCTTCTGAGGGGGAGGGTCTACCAGCTCTTCTCCTGTCATTCAAGGCCTGACCTATCTCCACAGTTTTAGTACTCCATTCTTTGGTATTAGCATTTTTAGCTATCCAATTTTTGACTAAACCTATGGTTCTTTCTGCTACTCCATTGGCTTGAGGTGTGTAAGGAGGCGAATAAACGCGCATAACCCCAAAAGTCTGACACCAGTGATCCACCTGTGCATTGCGGAAGTGCGTCCCATTATCGGTTCTCAACTCTTTTGGAACTCCTAACGACCCACAGACTTGTTCCAGCATACTAACAACACTGTTGCCATTAGCTTTCCTAGCTGGTTTCACCACCACGTACCCTGACATCGAGTCTACCAGCACTAGAAGGTATTTCTCTCCCTTCTTGCCTGTAACTCCCATAGGTCCAGCTACATCCATGCATACTGAACCCCATGGCGTGGTACTCTTTATGGTCTGTCCATCCACTCGGTGCCCTCGCCTTCCTGCGTTGTATTGACCACATACATCACAGTTTTGCAACACCTTGCGGACCTGTTTCAACGGGATCCTGAGCTCCTGATACTCCAACTCCTTACGTGTGGGTTGTACGCCTGCATGACCTAGACCCTCATGCACGCCCCGTACAACCTGCTCCACGTACTTCTCTGGGACCCTCCGACCTTCGGAGGTTCTGTCCCACTCCTCGATCCCGACAAAGACTATTTTTCTCTGCTGTACATAGCGGTCAACTTCTTCGTTGCCTTGCCAGTATTTTCCCTCTCTAGTGTGGGCTTTCTGGTGCTCTACTTCTAACTTCAGATTTAGCCTGATCTCAGCTATTTTCTTCCACAAGTCATGGTGAGCTACCACTTTGCCCTTCGCACTTTCAAATCCGTTTTCTTCCCAGATGGCTAGATCCTCATTTAGAGCTTGTGCACAATAGTGGCTGTCTGTCACTACTTTAGCCGTTCTTATCTTCTTGTGAGTCAGTTCTAACAGTCCTTCGAGTACTGCCGTAACTTCTCCTGTTTGTGCACTACCCTGAACTCTCCCCCTTCTACGGCAGCACTCGTTCCCCTGATATTTGAGGATAAATCCCCAATGTGCTACCTGATCTGACCCTTTTTTG
The DNA here is from genome assembly GCF_014905685.2 of Nematolebias whitei. NCBI lineage: Eukaryota > Metazoa > Chordata > Actinopteri > Cyprinodontiformes > Rivulidae > Nematolebias > Nematolebias whitei. The sequence continues at coordinate 26,628,241 of NC_056500.1, forward strand.
GATCCATCCGTGTAGAGAGTCCAGTCGTGCTGCTTCGGTTCTTCGGGCACTTCTTTGGCTGCTTTTTTACTCACTGGTTGTGCAGGGCCTATCTCCAAATCCGGGTCTAATAGAATGTCTTCCCATCTACCCCACCTTGTGTTAGTAGCCTTGGTACTTTCTATTGTCCCTTTTCTGAGATACTTGTGCACTTGGCTTTGTGTCACTACTCTAATAGGCTGCCCCTGGGCCAAATCTTTTAATGTCCCCCAGTATCTAGCAAGCACTGCTAGCTCTTTTTCTTCCTGAGGAAACTTTTTCTCTACTGAAGTCAAGGTGTAACTCCATAGAGTAACTAATCCACCGTTTTCGTTCTTCACGGCTATCATGGCATCATCACTGTCGCAGCTGACTTCAGCTATGAGTTTTGTCATTAGGCTTCTTGGTTCTAGCCTTACTGCTTCCTGAATCTTTTTCCTAAGTTCTTCTAAGTTCTGTTGGTTCTCTGCTGTCCAGACCCATAATTTCTTACTGTTCAATTGACCGTCATTTTCTTTTTTCTTTAGGCAGGCATACAGTGGTTTGGCGTATCTCTGATAGTTAGGGACATGATCTCTCACATAGTTACATAGTCCTAAGATCTTCTGCAAGTCGTTCTCTGACTCAGGAGGCTGAATTTGCTCGAGTTTCTCCCTATACCCTTCTGAGAGTCCTAGGTCTGCTGTCACTTGAAACCCTAAATAATTAACTTGGAACTGTCCAAGCTGGCATTTTTTCAAATTCAGTTTCAATCCTGCCTCTGTGACTCGCTGCACCACTTTAGCTAACCTTTCCAGGTGCTCTTCTTCTGTGTCATCTGCGATAAACACATCGTCGATGTAAATTGTGACGCCTAAGTCTTTGAGCACGTCCATCACAACCGACTGAAATACATTAGGAGAGTTTTTATATCCCTGTGGTAGTCTCTGCCAAACATAACTTTTTCCCTGGTGGGTAAAAGCTGTCTTTCCCTGTGATTGTTTTGCCAGCCTAAGAGAGAAAAATCCATTCGCTAAATCGATACAAGATTTGTACTTTTTCACTTGTAGGGTTTTTAGGGTGCCCTGCGGGTTGATTAGACTCGCTCTGTTGGCTACTGTTCGTCTGTTAAGGGCTTTGAAATTAATCACTGGTCGCCACCCTCCTCCTGCTGATTCGGGTTTCTTAACTGCTTGGATCGGGCTGTTAGTTATGGGGTTTGTTTCTTCCCTAATAATTCCTAACGCTCCTAATTCTTTCACAATTTTGTTCATTTCTTCAACTGCTCCGGGATTTAGAGGATATTGTCTTACAGGTGGGTGTACTCCTCCTTCGATTATATGCATAAACTTTGGGCCTAGATCCCCGCAATCATTTTTAAATCTGGCTATTGAGGCTTTCTCTAATATTTGTTTTAACTTCTCTTTCCCAGCCGGGGAGAAGTCACTCTCATCTATTTTCTGTTTTGTCACTTCAGGGATATTTACAGGTTTATACCAGTCTTCGGACTCACTTTGTTTGTGTGTGAACCCTATTTTTACTAGCCTAGATTTTAACTTCTCTAACCTTCTATTTAAGGCTCTCCGATTCTTTTTTGGTTTCTTTAGTTCTTTCAGATCGGTAATTGTCATAAGGTTATAAGGCCCTTTTATCCACACAATTCCTTGCCATAACCCGTAAGGCATTGTTTCAATTTTTCCGTTTGCTAACTGAACTGTGAGATGTCCTACTGTTTTTAGGTTTTTGCGGGTCATAGACACCTCAGCTCCGGAATCTATTAGGTAAGGTTCTCCCTCTACTTTAGTGTAGATTTCGTCCCCCTCCCAATAGGCATCTTCCAGAGTGACCCGCAACCTATCTGCCATTATTTAGCTGGCCCTCCACTCCCTTTCTCACGGGATTCATGGAGGGCTCTTTTTTCTTCTGGGGTCAGTTTTGCATATTCTTCCGGGGGTAGGTATTTACCTCCTTTCTGTGGTGTGGAGATTGAGGCTGGAGCTGAAAATCGTTTTGGTTGTTGGTTCCTATATTGTGGCTCTGATTGCCTGGGTGGTCTCTCTCTGTACTGTGTCCCTTGCTGTCTCGGGAACTGTTCTCTGTATTGTGGCTGTTGAGGGGCCTTTTGTGTCGGCTTTGGTGGTTTTTGACTTTGCCTGCTCTCACTTTTCTTCTTTTCTTCCCAGAACAGCTGCTCTAGGTCATACGATTTTACTGCCTGGTCTATCTGGGCGTCATTAGTTTCATGAGGCATTCTGGCAAAGGTGAGCTCTCCCCTTCTACCCTTGGATACGATCCTTAAGGCTTTAACATACCTTTTAGGGGGAATTACTTGTTTAAGTTGATACCAAACTGGGGTAAGGCGTTGGCCTTGATCCATGCGCATTCTTGCCCGCTGAATGTGAGAGTCTTCGTCGTCCATGTCTTCTAGGACTAGTTTCTCATACTGGCTTTGAGCTGATTCTCCTTTACTCATTGGGTTTGTGGTGACATTACCTAGCCATAGCTTCTTTGCTGCATCACACTCAGTGGAGCTAACTACCATGGGCCACACATCTTTGATGTATTCTTCAGTGGTCTCCTGGGGTTGTTTTTCTCTCACTAAGGTTTTCAGCTTTTTGTACTCACGGTAACTGTCAGTTTCTGGGCCTGTAGCTTGGTTTTGTCTAGCCTGCCCGGGCTCATGGGTTGGTTCAGGCACTTGGTACGGTGGGTTTGTCTCGGCCGGGTATGCATCATCTTCCTCATCGGCCGATATTTCATCTCGCAATTTCTTCTCTGTTTCTTGGGCATACTTGTAGGCTGTCTTTTTCATTCTTCTCAGCATCACATCATGTACTATCCCTAAATAAGCGGTCCTAAAGTTGCTAGTTAGGGGTTTGTGGGCTGCCAATGTGGGGTATGAGGGCATCATCAAAATGTTGGCCCACTCTCCCAAAGTAGCTTTAACAGTCAGTTCCACTGTCTCTTCTGACCTGTCTGCCCATACTGGTGGAATGTCATAGTGATTTTGGCCAGCTTCAGGGATGTAAGTTCGACGCCCATCACTCGCCTGCACCGGGCCCCAACTCAAGTCCCTGGCTAACCTCTCTGATACTCTATGTACGTCCAGTATTTCTACTCCCTTCTTTTGTCCTTTTCTTTGTCCTATTCTTAAGGGCTTAACTGGACCGTCGTATTGGCCTGCTATTGATTCTAGACTGGCACTACCTTCGTCATCGGTGTCTTCCTGACTCGGGTCTACGTCTGGTTCTCCCTGAGAGCTCTCGTCGTTATCCTCCTCACTTTCTATGTTTAAGGGTTGTATTCTTGTTACTGTCTCTCCCTTTGGCTGTCCTTCTCGTGAGTTTGCTCCGCTTCTGCGTTGTCTTGTGGTTGTACTTATCAGGTCATGTTCTGTAGATGAGGTCAGGGATTTTTTTGACCCCTGAGGGCTGATCCTTAACGGGTCTTCACTTTTCTTGGCTCCCTGTGATGATCCCGGTGTCGATGATTTTTCTGTGTGTTCTCTCCCTAACTTTAGGGGTTCTTTAATTGGTTTCTCTTCTCGTTTTGTCATTGCGGCCACAACCCTGGATTTCCGATCTTCATCTAGATGAGTGGGGGTCACTATTATCATTTCTTTTAAGTTGGCTCCCGCTGGCATGTCTTTGGCCAGATACGTCATTGAATTGACCGCTATTCTCTCAGCCGTTTCCCACTGCAAATGATGGGACCGGAGACCATCTATTCCTATCACTATGCGCCTGAAGCCGAACTCTATGGCTCGGAACACTCCTTTCTGCAGAGCTTCTAACATTTCCTTGAGATACCTGGTCTCATCGGTTGCTTCTTTATAGCTTCGAATTGGGATGTGTATTATCGCATAGTACGGAGCATCAGCTCCACTGGTCATTCTTGTTTTTGGCTCTTCGCCATGTGGTCCACCGGTGAGTTGTTTTATTTCAACTTGGTACTCCCTACCGGCTACTTTCTTTAAAGCTTTTCGGTAGGTTGAGTTATGGATTTTGTACTTATGATTTGTAAACACCAGTAACGCGTCGGCCTCTATAGACCATGGTGTCCCTATCACTTGGTATACTCGGGTACCATTTTGAAACTTCACACATTGTGTCTCTTTCGGGAGTGGTTCTAGGACCTGTTTGAGCCCTGCTGTTTGCCTAATTTTTTGTTTCTTTTGTGAATTTTCTTTTTCCCCTTCCTCTTGACTGTTTTCTGACTCAGGATCTGGTTTTAAGTGTTTTACTTTAGCCTTCTTTTTCCCATAAGTTTTTTGGGTTTCTCCTGAGGGGTTCTGTTTAGGATTCTCTTGTTTAATCGGCTGGTTTTTTAGTGGTTCTGTCTGTCTCTGCTCTCGCATTCCTCGTAACCCCCTGTCTGCCCACCCGGTTTCAGTGGTTTCGAGCCTCCCCATCCTGTCCACTATGCTTTGGGCGAGCAGGTCTAAGTTCTTGTCAACCTGTTTAAGATAGTCTTTACACCCTGTGCTCTCATTATTACTTTCATCAGGTTCGTTTTCTTTTTTGATCATACTTGCTAATAATCTCAGTTGCTCTGCTCTGGTTTCCTCGTCTGTATCGGAATGATATTTGGGAGTTTCTCTGTACGCACTCAAGTTTGGAGTAGAGCTCACGAACGTGGGGGGGGGATGAGAGGTTGGAGGGTAAGTTCCCTGCCATAGCCTTGTGCCTCCTGGGTTTTCTCCTTCCCTTTTAATATCGAGGGGGGGTATATTTTTTAAAACTACGTCCTCTGGTTCGCTTTGGTCTTCTTCATTGTCCGACGCTTCGGGAGTTTGTGCAATGGAGCTGTGCTCACTTTCAGGATCCATCTCTGATTTTCTCTCTTTTCTATACTCCCTCATTCTTGCCAATTCTTCTTCACACTCTTTATATTTTGCTGTTGCCCTGCATGTAGGGTTTGTGATATACCCATCTAATCCTGTCACTTTGGATATCATCTTTACCATGGGGTCATACTCGATTGAGGGGCTAATTACTGACACTATTGTCGTTTGTTTTTGTTTCTCTATCTGTTGCACCCACCATTGTAACCACGTTTTTACTTCTTTTTTTGATTTTGCTTCGCCTGGGTCTTTTACCACCACTGTTTGGACTCCCTTCCGGGCTGTCGTACAGCAAAACCTTCCTTTTTCTCTTATAAATTTTTCCAGTCCGTCCTTCAGAACTTTTCCATCTAGCTGGGGATTACTTTCTGTTAGTATTTCCTTCACTGCTGGATTCCAGGTATGATACCCTTTTCCATATAGGATGACTTCCACCCTGGTTACTCTTATTGGTTTTCCTCCTGTACTTTGTACCATTATCTTTTGGCCATCTGTCTTTCCTTCTACTGGCTCCTGTTCTTCTTGGCTCTCCTGAGCCAGCTCGAGTTTGTCTGGCTCTACACTCGTAGATGCCTCTCCTGAGGCCATCTTTATGTCTTTTCTTGTCGGGTCAAGTTTGTCGGTCCTCAAAGTCTCCAGACTTTATCCTAACGTTTTGGACTAGGACAGACTAGCTGCTCACCTACGATTCTGGATTATGGTCAGTAACCCTCGTAAGCCTTCTACCCCTCCTCACTAGCCTCTAGTGATCCATTGGGGGTACTAACTGGGGGGTCTCCCAGTTACTGACAGCTCCTTACTCTCTAGAGCTGCTCTACTGACGCCTATCAGTCCTCTGTAGCGCGTCCTCACTTTTGGGACTGTTACTGTCCCATCTGGGGTGCCATGTCTGCTTTCCGATGAGCAAAAGGTAACCACTGGAATTAGCGATAAGCACCTTTGCTTGCAGCCTCTCCTCCAAGGGGTCCGGGAGTTTACTTCAGCGCCATGGTATTACCAGCAGCTGTCTAAAATAACCTCATTAAGGCTGCGGCGAGGTGATTCATCCAGAATATTAACGACCTTAAATCCGTGAGTCACACCCTGATCTCACTCTGTACCTCGATCCTTCAAGCAGCCGGGATGGATCTTCTGGTCCAGAGAAACTCGCGTTGTGGCCGCTCACCTCTCACTTTAGCGTTGCAATTGTTAACCGTTCTGGTAATCTTTAGGGCCCTGGAAACGGGCTCAAGGATGTTGTTTATCAGCTAGGAAACCTTTACAAAAACCTCCTATTATTGGTGTTGATAAATGAACCAAGCTTTACCATGTATTTAATTGATAAGAATGAAATAATAGTCCAGATTTATACATTTTGCTTTGCTTTTAATCAATAATTTGCGCAGGGGTACAGCAACAGGCACAATTTTATAATGATTTAATTTTTCATGAGTACATAGGATACACTTCCTTCCCTAACAAGGTGGTGACTACTATCTGTGAAACTCTAAACCTCAAGAGCCCTTGAGGGTTTTTACAGATACTTCCTTCACAGAGACCTTTCACAACTCAAGCCAGAAGATATTTTCTCTCAACTCCCTCATGAACCAGAAACACCTTCGAGCAAATCTTACCAGTAACCAATTTAGTATTCCCAAATTTATTCTGTATGCTGTTCTTCCAATCTGATGAAATAATTTAATTAGAGCAGAGTAAGAATGAGGTCGTCCGCTTACCATGATTTAGGTATGCCCCTTAGTGGGACACTGGTGGGGGTAAGGGCAAATCTCCTGTTCCCTAGGGGAGGGATACAGGCCAACCTCTGAAGCAAGTGCAACTATTTCCAAATTAGAAGATCAGAGTTTGGACGGGCCCAGGTCATGCATTTTTAGAAGTAGGAATCTCATCCAGTTTGACGAAAGAAAACTTACATCCAATCCCATGTCAGTGAAGAAAAGAGTTAATTTCCATCATCATCTCAAAACTGGTAAAATCCAATCTTCTTTTTGGGCTCCTTCTGATCCTGATGGGCTGCTCCTTGCCTGTAATTCCCTCTGCTCAGCTCCTCAGCTCAACTCCGACTTGCATTGACCAAGCTTTGTTCTGGTCAGTCTGTATTTAAAGACTCATTCATCCCTCCTCCTCTTAAGGAGGGGTTATGGAAAATTACATCATCTCTTTTCCAGTAACTTCTGTGCTGTTTTGCACCTCAACCGGTTTAGACCAGATTTCTGGGACTTTCCAAAACTTGTTTTGCTCAAAGATGAGTCATCATGAGATGAGTCGTGTTTAAGCCTTGTGACTTCTGGTACTTTCCAGAACTTGTTTTTCTGTTACATGAGGCCTCTTTACTTTTACCATTTCACACAATCATACAAAGGATTATACAATGCCTTAAAGATTACTACTTCTATCAGTTGATTATGTGTTGATTATTTAGTAAAACAGTTTGGTTACACATTATTAAAACAGTAAAACTTTGGTTACACATTATTAAAACAGTAAAACTTTGGTTACACATTATCATTCTTAGCTGTTGCTGAGGAGAACTTTTGATCAGGCTTCATTTTTCTTTAAAGCTGGTGGCCTGTTCATGTATCACCACTACAGACACCTGGTTTATTGACAGGGGTCACATTTAGAATACAGCATACACTAATTCCATATAATTATGGATGAATATTAAGTTCGGTACATGGAATAGAAAGGGCTTTAATAATTCCATAAAGACAAAAGCTTTATCTATAAAGGGATGAAGTGCATATTGCATTTCCCTAAGAAACACATGAGGAGCACAGAAAGTATATTAGAGAATGGTTTGGCCTGGTTTACTTCTCATCATATTCTACAAACAAAATGGGGTGGTCATTTCAGTACATAAAACACTGCTGTTTAATGAGAGACTGTTATAAGGATACAAAATGTAGGATTGTATTAGTAACAGGAGAAATAAATGGATACATTATTTTGCTCTGGAATACTGTATTTATGCACCCAATGTCCATGACAAATATTTTTTTTGCCTCCCTACTTGGGGAAAATTGTAGATATAGACTTCCAAAATAGCTTAATAGGTGGTGATTTTAACTGCAGTCTCTTCCCCATAAATGGGAATCTGCCCCACAATAACCAGTCAAGAACAGTCATATTAAACATGATTGATGTGTGTGACCTCTTGGACGGCTGGAGATACATGAATCCCAATACTAAAGGTTACACGATTTATTCTCACCCTCATCTGCCATCATCCCATATTGACTAAATATTCTTTTCTAAGCATCTTGCTCATTTAGTAGAGCAATCTGATATTGGCCCTATTGCCCTTTCTGACCATGCCCGTTACTCTGACAATGCAGCCTTTGAGGCCTGCAGAGCAGATGTCACATTAGAGACTGAACTCATCACTGTTTTATGATCTTTTCATCCCGTGCCTAGAAAGCCAGATTGATTTATACCTGGAATGTAACGATAACAATGATACCAATCCAGAATCAGTAGGGGAAGCATACAAAGTCTACATGCGAGGAATGATTGTTTCATACTTGAGTAGGAAAAAGAAAGAACTTCTACAAGAACAACTTGATGTTGAAAAGAGGATTAAAAAACTAGAGGAAGATTTCTATAGATTAAAATCGGATGATGTTTTGAAAGAGCTGAATGAGGCCAAATTAAGGTTAACTAACGTAATTAAAAAGAAAGTGGAATTAGATATTTTATTTGCCAGACAAAAGATGTTTGAATCTGGCAATAAACCAAATAAGCTGTTGGCTCCAATGGATAGAAACTCTACCAATAAATCTCTTATATCAGTGATATGTTGTGAGGACCAACTTCCATCCATCCATCAGTTTTTACCAGCTTCTTACTTTTTCATAGAGGTCACTGATGCTCATATCCAGCAGTCACTGTGCAAGAGGCAGGATACACCCTGGACAGGTCTCCAGTCCATCACAGGGACACATAGAGACAAACAAGACAAACAACCATTCAGTCTCTCACTCACACCTAGAGACAATTTAGAGTTACCAATCAGCCTAACATGAACGTTTTTGGTCTGGGGGTGGAAACCGGAGTACCCGGAGAAAACCCACACATTCATGAAGAGGCCAGGATTCGATCCAGCAATCTTCTCGCTGAGAGTCGGCAACTCTACCCACTGTTCCACCGTGCCATGAGGACCACCTGCGACAGACAAATTATTTTAAGATTATTAGTTCTTATTATTCGTTCAGAAATAGATGCTGAAATGCACTCAGGGTCACTTCTTGAATAACTTGGAGATAACACAGTTATCAGATGAATGAGCCAAATTGCTCACAGAGCCTATTACTTGAACTGAAATAAATAAAGCAATCTCCTCGCTGTAGCCAAATATTTATTGATTGATTGATTGGTTGGTTGGTTGGTGGGTGGATGGATGGATGGATGGATGGATCGATCGATGAATGGATGGTTCGATAGATAGAAAGTAGATAGATAGATAGATAGATAGATAGATAGATAGATAGATAGATAG
>NC_056500.1:26637585-26659073 GCF_014905685.2 Nematolebias whitei
GATAGATAGATAGATAGATAGATAGATAGATAGATAGATAGATAGATGCATTTATCACGTCTAGACTGGACTATTGCAATTGTTTATTATCTGGGTGTCTAAAAACTTCATTAAAAAGTCTTCATTTAATCCAAAATACTGCTGCCAAAGTCTTAACTGGAGTTAGTAGGAGAGATTATACCGCCCTCCAGTTTTAACTTCTCTCCATTGGCTCCCTGTCAGATTCAGAATATAATTGAAAATCTTACTCCTAACATCCAAAGCTTTCAACAACTTAGCTCCATCTTATATTACAGATCTTAGGAGCACAATGGCTCAGTGGTTAGCATTGCTGCCTCACAGCAAGAAGGTCCTGGGTTTAATGTCCAGTTGAACCTGGGGTCGTTATGTGTGGAGTTTGCATGTTCTGCTCGTGCTTGCATGGGTTTTCTCAAGGTACTCCGGTTTCTTCCCACAGACCAAAAACATGCATGTTAGGCTGCCTTCAGGCCTCCCTTGCAAAAGAGATCTGTGATCTCAAGGGGATTTGCTTGGCTAAATAAAGGTTAATAAATAAATTGTTGTTACATACTTTCCTAACAGAGCACTTTATTCTCAGACTACAGGTTTACTTGTGGTTCCTAGAGTTTTCAAAAGTAGAATGGGAGGCAGAGCTTTTAGTTATCAGGCTCCTCTTGAGGAACCAACTTCCAGTTTCAGTCCATGAGGCTGCTGACACATTGTCCAGTTTTAAGACTGGGCTTAAGACTTTCCTTTTTGATATAAACCTGTTGTGTGTTCCATTTGCACAGCAGTAGGTGAAATTGATTCACAATAAGTGTTAGTACCTAACTGGTGACATTGATTCCACAAAGGTGTGACTGATTTGGAGTTACATTGTTTTGTTTTCTTTAGGTGTTCCCTTTATTTTTGAGCAGTGTATATAGTTAGGGTCAGCTTGGGTTTCCTGAGCTTTTCATTATGTTTGCTGCTATAGGCTTAGACTGCTGGAGGACAAACTGACCACATTTCCTCACTCTGCTGCTGTCTTTACTTACTCTACTCCACCTGTTTGTATTTGTAGTTATTTCTATCCTTAACATGTTTTTTTTTCTCTGCTCCAATTGAAACCTTTACCTGTCATTTTGTGTTTGTTTCTCTCAAACCCAGCAGATGGCCGCTCGTCCTGAGACATGTTCTGCTGAAGGTTTCTTCCTGTTAAAAGGGAGTTTTTCCTTTCCACTGTTGCCATTGTGCTTGCTCAGGATGGGAGACTGTGATAACGTGAAGATATAACTTTTACTAATTGGCTTTTATAATAAATGTAAATGTTTTTGTACAGTGCCCTGAGACTACTTTGTTGTGGGATGGATGGTGTATAAATATACTGAACTGAATTAATACATTACAGAACAAAACCTGCTTTGGCCTCAATAAAACCTTGTGATCAGTTCTACGGTTCACTGTGAGCTTGTAGCCTGTCTGGACTTAGGGAGACATCTGACTTTATATGAAGAACTGTCTTTAGATTGGCCCTGGAGAACTTCTTCCTATGTTTGGAGACGTTCTATATTTTCACATGCAGGTGAAAAACGACAGAAAAAAGTGACAATGGTTGTATAAATGTATTTGATCACAATGAAGCAATCTGTACATTAAAATCATAAATACAGCATACAAACTTAATTTGTTCCATAATATATTCAAATGTTTAATAAACCACAGCTGTTTATAGTACAGAAGAAGTCTGTTCAGCAGAAAAACTCTGATTTATTAGACAGAAAGGAATCAAACGAACAGAATGAGTTCACTGTTTATAATTGAAAAAACAATCAAATTACCTCCATCTACTCATCCAACTAAACATCCATCCATCTCTTCATCCATCTGCTTATACATCTATTCAAACAACCAAGTTTAATCTTTATAATCTGAAAACAAAATAAAAAACGTCTGAGTTCATATTTTTTACAGAGATGAGTTAAAATAAACAGCAGACCATCCATCCATCCATCCATCCATCCATCCATCCATCCATCCATCCATTAATCCATCCATCTATATAGCCAGCCAGCCATCTACTCATTCATCCAAACATCATTCATCTAATGGTCCATTTATTCAACCAACAAAACATTCAGCCAAACATCCATCCATCCATCCATCCATCCATCCATCCATCCATCTATCCATCCATCCATCCATCCATTTTTTTTGTTATTTTTTCTGTGTGAACCTTGAAAGCTTCATAAATACTGTGCCATAAAACTGATCTACGTATTTGTCCCTTTGTGTTAAAAAAAAAAACCCCATATGTTCAAATCCTTGTCAAATCATTTGTAAGTTTAGAAAACAATAAATCTGATAAACAGATTATACACATTGCAACATTCAGCAAGACATGCAAAAATGTTTTCAAGAACTATTTAGATGTAGAATGTTGTCTAGACTGAGCTTTTTAACAATAACTGATCTGTTTGGGAGACGTCTGGTTTTTCATCTGAACAGCTTGTGTTTGAACATGTCCTATCTAGGTGCAGCAGGCAAACAACAACTCAGAGTGTGAAATGGTCTTCACCAAACCTGATTATGTTGAAATGAGTGTGAGTTTATCTCTGGGACATGAAGAAGAGCGTGTCACAGATAAATCTGTTTCCGCAACACAGAAATGATCATTTCCTTTAAAAGCCATCTGGCCCCACTGAATGCTCCTCACTGTGGATGAATATAGAATAAAATGAAAAACACATTTCACTTGATTTATTTCTTACAAGCCTTTTCTGCTGGAAAGTGATTTAACTATATTTTAGTCAATAAAGGAATCTGTTTCAAAATGAGATTTTCTGCAGCGTGAAAATCCAGCGTGTCCTTGATATGGTAAAATTTATAAATGCAGAACCAGTCAACACATTTTATTCTAAAATGACCCATTTACTGGTTCTGTACTTTGTCTCAAATTAATAATTATTAATTAAAATGTAGTTTAATGACTTTTTCACCACTCATCAGTTCTGTTTGTGCATGGAGCAAAATGTAGCTTCAGGCAAACTCACAACTTTACTTAACTGTACAAATATGAACATTTGCTGACCAGACATGAGGAAAACAAAACTAAATAGCTGACTTAAACAAATAGAGAAGAGTTCATGTTTGACTTTGTCACTTTGCCTGAAATAATTCAGATTTTGTGTGTAATGTCAACACTTTGCCCTGAGTGGCAAGAAAACAGCTGATGTCACCAGCATGTTTAGATTTCAATAAATGTACGAGTGAAGCAAACATAAAGGAAGCTGTTGCAATTCAGCTTCTTTATAGTTCATTGAAACAATCATGGGAACAGAAACGTTCAGGACTCCTTTACACTGGACGATGCCAACTCTAAGACATGCCAGAATGTGCATGGTCTTTGTAGAGTCCTGGTGAGATCAATGTTGTGGTGGTTTAGGATTGTGGTGCACCTTAAAGTTAATGTATTTCTAACCATACATATCAAGTGGAAGCAGCAGTTAAAAATGCTTCACTGCTCTCAACTACGAGTACAGTCCTCTCTGCACCTTAACAGGCTGTAGATGCTGCACGTGCTTGTATTCGAGGGGAAATGAGTGCACAGCTTAAACACATGGACCTCTGCCCTTATATTCATTATAAACAGACCAGTCATAAAGAGCAACATCACTGATGTAGATCAGATGAGCACCTGGCTGATGATAAAAATGGTTCTGCTGCTAAAACGAACTGTGACAGCAAGAAAAACGGGCGTTTTCATCAAATCACATGTGGCTGTAGTGAGAGAAGTGATTGTTCCTGAGTTAGCAGTGCTGAGGGTGAATGATGTAAAGCAATGCAAGGTCAAATGAACACCACAAGGCACCACAAGGAAGCTCCCAGGTCCTGGAGTTAATTGTAGACATTGGAACTTCTCCATTCAGGCAGAACAAACTATCCAACCTCTCTGTAAGTCTGCAGTTACTGAAATGCTTCATAGCTACCAGGATTTCTCAACTGGTGAATCCGCTTTAAGTCTTCTCAGAGGTAGACCAATGAGGACAAAACTGGATATGCTGCCTCCAACTAAGGACAAAATGAGAGATAAAAGTGGCTCTAGAATAAGCCAAAAGTGCACTTCACACAAACAAAAAGAGAGGAGCCAAACCCATCAAGTGCCTGTTGGAGATACGGTCAGAGTGTGCAAATGTTTTCATGTGGGAGAAGGAGAGACCCAGTACAGCATCAAACTGACTTGAGCTCATTCACCCACAGTGATGGGAAAAGATGGAATGCGGCACAGATGTCTTTCTGCTCCAGTGAAATACCAAGGACTGACACAGCAGAGGAACAAAACAGACACCAAAACAAACTTTTATGCAAAGAGAAAGACATGCGCAAACCTGGACAGTAGACTATGTGATGAAAGGTCAGAGGTAGACTTTGTTAGAAGGAAAGAGTAAGAATGCAGAGAGAGCCATGTTCTGTAGGATGGTGTGTGAGCTGCTGCTAGAATAAATTTCTGTCATGTGAGTCAAGCAAACAGAAAGAAAGCTGTTGAACTTCAGCTTCTTTACAGTTCATTGAAAAGGTCATGGAAACAGACATGTTCAGGACTCCTTTACACTAGACAATGCCAACATTAAGACATTAAAAATAATTTTTGGTTAAAAAAATTGTGTTCATTACATGGAGAGGGCAGGACTTAAACTTGTACTGGAACCAACCTATTGGGATGTTCTGGCTTTGACTTCCAGGATCCTGTATGACATCAGTGATCATGATCATGTACAACGCCTATTGCAGATGTTATCCAGGAGCTGTTGCATCATGCTAACCTCTTGACACAGTCTGAGAGTCCTGCGGTCTGGGCATGGTGCAGTTGCAGGTGTACATGTTTTCATAAGTGTGGAACAATTCTGCTGACATATACAGGTAGAAGTGGAGAGGGTGCAGGAGACCGTCTCAGGCACACCACTGACTGCAAGAAAACACTTTTTTGCTGAGTACTCGACATGTAGCAACATCATGATTGCCTTCACACTGAAGAAAGGTTTTCCTACATTTGCAGTAATCCAGCCACATTCTCACAGGTCATGGAGAGCACAGCAGGATCCTCATCCAGAGTGAAGCTGCCTTAAGCAAAAAAACGTCAGGAACTGTTCAGACCCTTTAAGATTTTGGGGTTTAGAATTTTTGAACACAAGTCAGACATTAGATTTGAGCCATCACTAAGAATCTTTTTCATCAAACATTTTAAAATTTTTGAACAACCAATTCCTGATTTATTCAACAATCATGAATGTAGTTTTCAGCAAAGGCATTTCCATTGCACAAGATGTAAAATGTGACAGTTTTGATTTGGTGGACTGTTGCACAGTATGCTCTAATGTCAGGTGAATTTGAAATCTGAAACAAGACTTGGAACAGAAGAGGAGATAAAACAGTAAACAATATGTAAAGTCTTGAGTTTGGGTTTTGTGTCTGTGGGTACAGGTCCTGGGATCCTGTTAGTTTGCACATTTTCATGTTATTTAGTGGGCAGCCATGGCCCAGTAAACACTTTCTGACTCTAGTTCAATGATGGTAATAACATCCTGATCTGCAAATTATCAATTTGTAATAAACCAAGTTTGATTTGAATGGGACCTTGTACTGCCATGTATTGTTGGTGTACACCGTTTAAGTGATAGATACATTGCTGGCTCTTTAGGGCCATAGCTTTGGTATACATGTCAAAATATGGCATCACTCCTGAACAGATAGCAAATCTACAAGTTCATGTTCATCCAAAAACCTACATTAAATTTAAGGGATAGCATTCTTCAAAGAAATGCATCTCCCCCACCGCCTTCCTTCCAACATTTAAAAGTGAGAGCATCTTTTGTTGAGAAATTATAAGGTCTGTAACCATTAAGGTCAAACTTTGAAAAGAGAATTAAGTGCAAGTTCATATGACATCGACAGGTGTCACAGCAAGTTTTATCTCAATATCTGTAATATTTACTGAGCTGTAGCTATTTTGTATTGGCTAAGGTTAGTTAGCTGTGATGACCATCTCATACTGGGTTGACGCCTAAAGGTGTTTAGTTGGACATGTACAGCTAATGATTACTTTCTGCCAGTTTCATTAAAATGTGTCCCGTGTTTCATGAGATACACTGATAACAGACAAGTAAAAAATGCCAAGCCTTTCAACGGTAGATGAAAATAAGAGTGCAAAAGACGAAAGGCGCAGAGAGGGGGAGGAAGTGCGTGAACTCAACAAAAAAACAAAGAAACTGAAAGTTCTTCAAGAAACTGCCTTCATAGTGAGGCTGAAACAGCTGAAATGACACCAAAAAAGAGGAATCTGGTGTAGAGTAGCAGCAAAAAAGGGTGGGTCTGAAACCACTTTCCTTTAAGGTTATCCAGATCGACAGAGAGATTTGAGTTTGTAGGAGTCCAACTTTTTTTACAGCATGACCTCTGAATTAACTCCATTTTGGGTCTAAAATCCACAGAGTCATCAGTTCCTTGGCTGGTTCTCCATCCAGCTAAAAATCAAACATGGCTTCCCAAATGTGAATTAAAGTTCCAGCTTTGTTTTACCCGAGGTTTTGCTACCATCAGAAAAACACACAGCAACCGAAGAACAAAAACAAGTCTAAAAGACGTCCATCGTTCAACAGGTAGAAAAATGACAGCTGTTAGAAGCTCTGATCAGAGTTTGGATCAAAGCTAAATGAACTACAGTAGTCCGCCACATTGATTTGTAGTCCTGAGTCGTGTCTCTCCAGCTTCAGGCATGGCGTGAGTAAGAGTGTGCTGCTGCACACGGACCACTGAAGTCATCTGGAAAAACAAGAAAGAGTTGAGTCAGTTTCAGTGTTAGAAACAGAGCATTCATGTGAGGGGGCACACAGCCCACACTGATTCAAACAATGTGATAAAAGAACAAGAGTACAGTACCACATACGCCACATTATACACCCATCGACAAACTATTATACAGCAATACAACAATCTATAGCAATGACCCAGACAAGCAAAGACCTTATATAATAATTGATCTTGATTTGTTAGATAGAGATGGGGGGATGAAAAGATTATGTGACATGCTGTCTAGTGATGATGCATATATTTATCATAGTTCAATAGATAATCTTGAGCAGATCAGAAGTTATGGCCGGCACAAGAGATCGTTTACAAATGGACAGACTATACCACATTAAATTTTCAAAACTGATGGAGTTCTAGACATTTTTTATGGGGGCTTATGTTGATTAGCTGTGTGGGGTATCTTAAATTGGGTAGACTCCAAAATTAAATTACAAGTATGTCTAATAATTACTTTCTCTGGATTTAATGGTAAACAAATTCGTATTGAACTGGTGTGGTCCAAACATCCCAGATAAATATACAAACCAGACAACAAATATGTTGGTCACAGCCAGTCACCACTTTCTTCTTGAGGAGAACATGCACTTTTTGTCCCTCGTCACGGAGTGAATAGGGGGAACTGGAAATACCCTTCCTTCATCTGTCTGTCCATCCATGTTGTGAGCATGACACTTGGAAAACTAAGTGAAGTACAGACTTTCATTTTTAGGCATAAGAAATGTTCCTTTTAACTAGTGGGCTGACATGTCAAAATCCAAGATGGCTGTTGCCATATACGTGTACCTGTCCATCTTGTAAGCATGATGACTTTGGTGTGTAGCTGCATGCGTCAAAAAAGGTCACTTTTGAAAATTGGGTTGCCACCTCAAAATCCTAGATGGCCACCACCATATATACCAGCCACCCCTTTCGTTTGAGGAGACCCCATTCTACTCTGAACAAAAACATAAATGCAACACTTTTGGTTTTGCTCCCATTCTTCACGAGCTGAACTTAAAGATCTAAGACTTTTTTCTAACAACACAACAGGCCCCTTTTCCAACAAATAAAAATTGTGTAAATCTGTGTTAGTGAGCTTTTCTCCTTTGACGAGATAATCCTTCCACAACACAAGTGTGTTGTATCAAGATGCTTATTAGACAGCATGCATATTGCACGGGTGAGCCTTAGGCTGACCACAATAAAAGGCCACTCTAAAATGTGCAGGATTTTGGACAAATTTGTGAACAATATTTGAGAGAAAACGGCCTATTGTGTACAAAAAAAAAATTAGATCTTTGAGTTCAGTTCATGAAAAATGGGAACAAAAACAAAAGTGTTGCATTTATATTTTTGTTCAGTATACCTTTTATATTGCTTAAAAGTATAGCTTGCTCAAATTATTGTGGTGGCCAAAAATTAATCTATGGGGGCAAAGGCCACCATTGGCCACCCCCTGGCTCCATCATTGCACCTGGGCAAAATTCTGTCCATCTGCACTACCTCAAACAAGAAATATCTTGCACCAAAAACATTAAGGTTTACTTGCATTTCCCAGTTCAGTTCCAGTCCAGTAGAACACTCATCTTCAAATGTCATTGTCAATGTCAATTTATTTACTGTATATAGCACATGAAAACGACAAAAGCTGACCAAAGTGCTTTACAATTTAGTCACATTTTTAAAAAGAACAAAAAAAAAAAACAACCTCTTGTGCCTCTCAGGAGACACAAGAAAGTTAATAAAATACAACAAGAAAAATCAGCTCTAACTGGTTCTCAAACTCTGCATGGATCAAACACCAAGGAAAAAAGTCTTGAGCTGGGGACTTCTAAGAGGAACTGGTTGGTAGACCAGAGTGCGCTTACTGGTCACACAAAGAATTGGCAATTGTTTTTATGGCGGATGCCCTTCCTGACGGCGTTTCTGTGGTTGCACAGACGTCTGAGCTACCACAGCCCTCTGTGTGGAGCAGTGAGCTGCTATATAGGACACACAGAGGAGCAGATGGTGAGGGTTAAGGGCCTTGCTCAAGGGCCCAGAGTGGGGCAAATGAGAATAGAAGTGGGTGTGCGTGCTTCACTTTTCCCACCGCCATTTTGATGTTGTCTGTTCGAGGAGATGAACTGTCGACCTTCCAAGCGCAGGCCCACCCTCTCTAACCTCTGCGCCAAGACTCAAACATAAAAAAACAATGAACTTGGTGTGTTGAGTGCAGCACTCCACTGAGCTGGAAGTCCATGGGCAGAGAGTGAACCCCCACCCACCCCCCACACACCTGTTTTCCTTTTTTGCCCAACTGTGACCCTCAACCTGAGGCACATATCAAAATATATCTTATGAACCTTGAGTCTGGACCATTACACTCCTATTACCTTCTGAAAGGTTTAGTCAAACCTGTCCAGTTGTTCATGAGATATTTTGCTAATAAACAAACACATGAACGTACACAGACATGTGCAGAAACAGCATTAATGCCCGCCCTGCCTTTTAGTGCCGGGCGATATTGAACACGAAGCATGCTTCGTGTGCCAACAGCATACATGATGGTGTGTATGCTTTATAAACTGGTGCTGGTTCACCAGTTCCAGTCCATCCAACAGAAAGAACCCAAGAAAAGAGGAGACTCATGAATTCTTCATGCTCCTCGTGGAGGAGGGTATGGGATGTGAGGGAGACCTTTTAAAAAGCAGTAGATGGAGACGACAGGAGACGGTTTTAGGAGCTGAAATATGCATGAGCTGATGAAAAATGAGCACAGTTTGAGCAAGTGGGCTTTCATTGAACAGAGGATTAGTCCTTTCTGAATTCAAGAAGAACCAGAACAATCTTTCAGCTGAACTTTGATGGATGTTTGACCAGAATGTCAGCTCCTTCTTTTGTCTGTCAGAGTAAAGGTAAAGACAGCCGTGCTGGGAGTTAGCATTCATTCAAAGCCACTGTGTTTGTCGCCACCTCTTAAGTAACAAACACTGTCTTCTGTCTAATCACGGTGAAGTTGAAGCTGATGAAATTTTAATTTCTCAGAAGTCACACTGAGCCTTCAATCGTTCTGGGGGGAAAAACAGGATTTTTTTTTTTTTTTTTTTGTGAGGGTGCTGAGCTGATTATAATGGACCACATTTAGTGGTCCATGACATGAGCATTTAATGAAGGTTGCTGTGACATGATGTTTAATTAAAAGGAAAAGTGAGTCATTCTTAAGCAAAACACCATGAAAATTTCTACGTAACGCTTATCGCCCAACCTTAAATTAATATGATGCATAATCTTGCATGATCTTTTTGTGCTTGACATATGTCATGTGGATGAGTCACAGCTACAACCACATGCTATTTTAGCTCAATATACGTACGGCTGAGGCATAGCCGTTAATGTGCAGGCTGTGGTCGATAAGTTGTGATGGCCATTCTTATTTAGGTTAATCTGTTGTACTTTGTAGATGGACATTAGACGTCAGAGATCTGTCCGGTGGTTGTCCATTGTGAGGAAAAAAATAGGATGATGAGATTTGCAAAACATCTCAATTTCTTCATGGTTGTACACTTGATGGTAGATTTGAGTTTTGGAGCATGCATTAGGGGTGCACCGATTACAGTTTTCTGGCCGATCACCAATCACCGATTTCTACAAAGTCTGACCTGCCGATTCCGATTTTGGCCGATACCGGTTTTGTTTTATAAGTGACACTGTCTGGTGTTATAAGGTCACAATGCACTTTCAATTTTCCAGTACTATTTTGTTGAAAAACTTACCCTTGAACAATATCCTAGAAACAATACAAACTTGTTTAACTGGCCATGAGGTAGTGCTCTATAAATGAAGTTCAGACAATTGTTAAAACAAAAAAAAAATCGGTAAAATCGTTTTCTCATGAAGTATCGGCCGATTTCCCAAAATTAAGGAAATCGGGGCCAATAAATCGGTGCACCCCTAGCATGCACGGCAAAGACCACATCATTAAATTAATTATGTCCTGGCACATAAAACTTCTTGAGCTTTAATGATCAGAAGACTGAGGTCATTGTGTTTAACCCAAGCTCTACCACTGTCACTGATCCTGTAAACCTGCACTCCCTTCAGCCTCATCTAAAGCAGTCAGTTACCAATCTCGGGGTAGTGTTAGACTCGGACTTTAAGTTTAATAAACAGATCAACTCTGTTCTACAAAAGAGCTTCTTTCAGCTAAGGCAGATAGCAAAGCTAAAGTCCGTTCTGTCCAGATTCGACCTTGAAAAACTAGTCCATGCATTTATTACAACCCGGCTGGACTACTGTAACTCACTTTATGTTGGGGTTAGTCAGGCTTCACTCTCACGTCTCCAGCTCATACAAAATGCTGCAGCTCGGCTTTTAACAGGAACTCACAGGTTTGAACACATTACTCCGGTTCTGTCCTCTCTTCACTGGCTTCCTGTACGTGTCAGAGTTGATTTTAAAATTCTCCTGCTGACATTCAAGTGCATTAACGGCCTTGCACCATCATACCTCTCCGACCTTCTTCATCCTTATACTCCTTCTCGGGCTTTGAGATCATCAGACCAGCTGCTTTTGGCCGTACCAAAAACCCGGCTGAAGCTCAGAGGAGATCGAGCGTTCTCAGTCGTGGGCCCTAAACTCTGGAACAATCTGCCCATCAACATTCGACAGGCCACCTCAGTCTCTGCTTTTAAATCTCTCCTAAAAACACATCTATACTCATTGACATTTAACACAGGGTGATCAGCTTTAGATCTGGTTTTTCATTGATGCTGATTCTGTTTATGCTTTTGTTATTATTCCTATTTAACAAAAGGTCATCTGATCTGATTTAGTATTTCATTGTTTCTGACTGAGTTTATGCTTTTTGTTATTATTTCCTTGACTTTTGACACAACGTGATCTGATTTAGTATTTCATTGTTTCTAATTGTTTTTGGTTTTATATTTTTATTCCATGTGCTGTAAATATATCTTGCTACTTTTTATCTGATGATGTGATATTTTTGTTAAGCACTTTGGTAACAGTTTCTGTTTTAAATGTGCTCTATAAATAAATCTGACTTGACTTGACTTGACTTGACATAAAATCCTAGAATTAAAAGAGGGTGGACCTATTTCTTATTACCATACATAAGATTAGATTAGATTAGATTAAATTCAACTGTATTGTAACATCAGAAAGGGGTATTCATATAGTACAGATTTAACCAAGTATTTTATGGACAAGTTGTTTATATGTTTAGAACTAAAAGTTTTTTTAAAATGTGTTTACTTCTTTTCTTTGTTGTAGCAATGCTTCAGAATATATTTTAAAATGTTGGAAATCCTGTTTATTTTCCCATAAATGGTGCCACATTTGTTATTTGTTGGTTGAGCAGCAGATTTGAGTATGTGGGCTGCACTCATGAAAAATAAACTAAATCTTTTCTGCCATTGTAAAACAGCTTACTCTGCCTTTGACTCTTGTTTGGTGCCATTTATTGTTTTAGATCAGGGCTTTTCAAAGTGTGGGGCATGCCTCTCATAGGGGGCATCAGAGTTCTAAAGGGGGGCTAAACATGGGGGGGGGGGGGGGGATAATAACAGAAAAAGTAAGAGAAAAGAAGAAAATGAGTTGTGGTGATGTGGGGTGTTAAAAAAAGAAAATGTATTAAACATGTTTAAAAGCAGCACAGATGTTTGAAAAACATTAAACAGATGTTTTAAAAAGCAGAGATGTTTAAATGTTTAAATTAAAAAATATAAATGTGTACAACCCTTTTTTATATATGAATGGGTACATTCACAGCAACAACAAAAGTTTCAACAGAAAAATAGAACTAATGTACCGTATTTTCCAGCTTATAAATGGCTCCGGAGTATAAATCGCATCAGTTAAAAAACAACTTCTACCCTGAGGCTGTTAGACTCATGAATCTCTAACCAGGATAATCACTGTGAAAAATCACATCATGTTGCTGCTGATCCGTTTCATGTTTCTGCTGATCGGTTTCATGTTGCTGTGTTCACTCATACTCATCTGCTCACACAGACTCGTTCATGCTGCTGTTCGGTGTATTGTTTTTTTATGCTACTAGTGCTTAGTGTATTTTTGGTTAACATTTTTCTTAGTTCATGTCTTAGATCTTATTACTGTTTTTCTTTTACGTTTTAATACTTTTGCTGGATGTAACTGGGACCCTGTGTACACAATTTTGTTCCACCACATGTGCCACATGTGGTGTGTATGACAATTAAAGAATCTTGAATCCTTGAAAAAGCATAATGAAGAGGAAAAAAACACATATAAGTTGCTTCAGCGTACATGTCACACCACTGACAAATCTATACAAAAAACTTTGACTTATACGCCAGAAAATACGGTAGTTTGGGTGGGGGTGGGGGTGGGGGGAGTAGTTTCTTTGTTCTCTGAAGTGGGCTAATTCTCCCACACTTTGAAACCTGTTGGTTTAGGTCAGGGGTGTCAAACTCGGATACAAAAATCACAATTACAGAATTAAAAACTTGGTTCAAGCTATGGGCCAATTTCAGTTGACACATTAACTCAGGTCAGATATCTTGGTTGCAAGTTTTTCAACAGGAGTTTAATTTGTCTCATTTGGTCTTCTCTGCTGCTCTTTCCACATCAAATTAAATATTACTGAAAAATCCAACCTTTTTCCTGGCTTCAAAGTTGGCCAATTGTCATGAGAATTCTGCACTAAATGAAGTATGCTCAGTTCTCTAAGCAAAATAAGAAGCAATAAAAATACTTTACATTTTAAATATCATATTGTTAGATACAATGTTAGCAAAGGCCAGATTTGGCCCATGAGCCTTGAGTTTGACTCATGTGTTTTAGATGATTAAGTAACAATACATACTGGCAATTTATAGCATTAATTTATCCAACAGGAGCCTCGGTAGAATGTGGAAAAACCATACACAGCCACAACAACCAGGCACCTCCTCCTCATGGTGCTCACCAGCTTGGCCATGTACTTTTTTAGGATGGCATCTCATTCTTAACTGGCATTTTGCATCAACCAATGTAGTTGAGTTGGTCACTCTGGGAAAAAAGCAGCACACCCAAGCTGATCCCACAAGGGTTAAGGGAGGTCAAGACTGCAGGCAGGACGCTCCATCTTCTCTCACAAAAGCGTTTGGTCCCAGAAAAATTTAGGATTGCTAAGTGCTCACATAGGGTACCAGAAGCTCAGAACAAGAGACAATATCAGAATGAGCTGTTTGCCCGAGAAAATTTGGCAAGTTTTTCATGGGTGCAAGAACAATGTAAGACTTATTGCCAAGGAGCATTTTTACAAAGAAAGAGTCCACGTTAATTCCATCAGCTTCATTTAAAAAAAAAAAAAAAAAAACTTACCACATTCCATTTTCTGCTTCTTCCAGAAACTGGACAAGGTCACTGGTTCCCAGAGTGAGATCCTTGGCTTCACATGATGCGTAGGTGAGCTGGACCCGGTATCGGCTACTGTTACCCTGCAGAAAGAAATTACTTTCAACCTATGCATTTACCCTTATACAAAACACAGATTTTACACCAAGCTACATCAGTGTACCTGGGTCCAGGAGGGCTTTCATCTCTAACCAGAATGAATCTAGCCTTCCTCGAAGGAATGCACGTTTTAAACCAAGATTTTGTATTTTGATCTATTAGCACTCAGAATGAGTTATAGTTACGCTCAGCTATTACACACAAACTCTTAGCTCTGTATCTGTAACACTGATTAGGTTATAGGTATTTTGGGGTTTATTAAGGTGGATTAGTTGTGGCGGGCATCATAAACTGGACTGACTTGAATAGTTTATCAGTTGTAGACAAGCATCCAGTGGTTACATTTTGAGAGTTTCATTATTAGCCGTCTTTTCACGAGACATTTTGCTAAGAGACATTGTCCTCAACAGTTTACATTAAAGTTTTACCCTTAAGGATCTGTTAGCAGGGTACTCTGGTTTCCTCCCACAAACCAAAAACATGCATGTTAGGCTGATTGGTAACTCTAAATTGTCGTGTGAGTGAGAGAGCGAATGGTTGTTTGTCTCGTTTGTCTCTATGTGTCCCTGTGATGGACTCGCGACTTGTCCAGGGTGTACCCCGCCCCTCGCACAGTGATTGCTGGACATGGGCACCGGCGACCCCCGTGACCCAAAATGGAAGAAGCGGGTAAAAGATAATGGATGGATCTGTTAGCAGTCACAGCATGTCTTTGAGATTCCTGCAAAATATGATCAACCAGTTTTTATCTCAAAATTACTGAAAAATAAGTTGTTGTTTTTTTACGTTATCTTTGTCAGCCATTAAAAATTTAAACTAAGTGTCCAGAAGGTTGCAGGGTCGACACTCATCCTGGGGTCTTTCTGGGTGGAATTTGCATGTTCTCCTGTGCATGGGGGTGCACCAGTTTCCTCCAATACTGTAGACTAAAAACATGCATGTTAGTGTGGTGAGATGGTGTTCCACCCTCCCCATTCTGTGCACCAGATGCTGATCAGAGTGCACCACTGATTGATGGGTGTGGCAGATGTCTTTGGGCAGGTGGCTGCTACAAGGTGAGTCTTTGTTCCTCTTGCTGTACGTCGGCTGTTTATGTGGCTGGTGTTCTCTTGGGATCTGCTCATCTGAGATCGTAAGTGTTGGTTTTTTTTATCTGAGCAGCTGGAATTTGGTTGGTCTTTGGGCACTAAACCTGCTGTGTGTTTCTGCAGCGTTGTAGCTCCACAGATGTTTATGGCTGCTGCTGGAGCCCTTTGCAGTGCACGGCTTCTACCTTCTGACCTGCTGCTAATCTGCTCATTCCCCTGGTAGGCTGTGCTCCCGCTCCTCGTTAAGCTGCCTGTCATTTAGATCTTATTATTGTCATTTAACTTGAATCGAGAAAAAAATGTGCTTTTTATTTTTAGGCACGTGATTGAGCTGCACACCGCTGTGCTTAAATGCTCCAGTGCACAGGGATGATCTGCTGTCTTGTCTTGTCCTGGTTTGAGACAACTTTCAGAGTTTGGGCTGCTCCTCCACTGTATCCTTTGCTGCTATTTTTGCAGACGGTCGATTGGACAGTGCATGTCTCCTCTGCCCCTGCTGTAATGGGGTGTGGGACTGGACATTAACAGTTTGTTCCACCATCTGTACTGTGTTTGATTCATTATTATTGTATGTGGAATAACAGAAACAGAGAAACAGAGCCTTTACCTCATGCTCCCTTTGTCCTCAGGGATTGAGTAGCAGGCCTGAAGCCTGTGTTTTTAATAGAATGATCTGTTTTAATAAATGATAATGCTTTTGTAGAACTCTGGCTGTGTCGAGGTGTATTTCTGAACCTGTGGTGTTTTAAATCGTTGGGTAATTACATTCCCCAACTGGCGTTGAGTTTAATTCAAAACTATTTAAATGTACGCCCACCCCCTTCCCCCTACTGGCCACATTAGGTTCAATGGTATATTTAAATTGTCCCCAAGTGTGAATGTGAATGGTAGGCTGTCTCCATGTGTCCCTGTGATGGACTGGACACCTGTCTAGAGTCCCCTGCCTCTCACACAGTGACTGCTGAAGAAAAACACTAGTTTCCTGTGACCTGGAAAAGAGGAAGGATGGATGGATGATATGGCAACTATTAGCACTTAGGAAGCCACTGACAGTTCAGTGACTGTTCAACTCAGAATATGACTGAGTTAAAATCATGTATTTGTATTACCCTTAGTGGCCATTTTTTAAATTGCAACTAAAAGGTTAGGAGAATATTGACTCTACAGCTGGATTTTATGACTACCACTTCAAAGATGCATCTATTGATGATCACAGATAAAAAGCAATTAAAAAAAACATCTCATCTGAAACAATATGTTAACTATTATTCTTTTTAGCATGAAAATAAACAATCCCATTTAATCAACAGAAAAATCACATTTATCTGTGCTGTATGCTGGTTGGCTCTCCAGTCTGTGGATAAACAATGGTTTTATTTTGGCTTGGATTGCAGCGTGCATGTGCGTGTGGCTTCTTATTGCACGTTACACAAAGTGTAATGGCTCTCGAGAGGCTGACACATCCATTAGATATGTGAAAATAAGATGGCCAACCCTCCCCCACCCCTCCATCTCCCCCTCATTTCTTAAATGTCAGGTGGTCAGGGCCAACTGCTAACAAGACATAAGTTCACAGGAAGTAATTAATTTGGGTAGGGGTCTAATTTGATGGTGGTGGTGGTGGGGGGGGGGGGGGGGGGGATTGAGTAGAGCCAAACAGAAAGTGGAAAGATGAGAGATGGTGTGTGGCTGAATAAAAGGCCTAGCACTCCTTGAAGGAAAGCACATCATCCACCACCTTTCATGTAAGAGTTTTACATCATTTCTGATCACAGTTGGAACCTTTTTTTGTCAAACCTTGAAAACGACATTTCATGCATTCAGCACAGTGATGATTTAGATGAAAGCTTCAGCTAAACCTAAACAAGTCATGTTTTAAAGTAACAAATTGTAAAATTGCTCTTTGATTTATTTTGGAATCTGTATTTTTCATTTGTTCTTTCCTCGGTTTAATATCACCACATTAAAAAGGTGATCCAAGTCTAAATTCAGGTTAAAGATGGAAAGGCGTTTCAGCCACCCACACTCTTATTGTTGCCTTCATCCTCAGAAGAGTTGGAGGACTCCTCTGCACTGGAGGGAATTGTCTCAAAGTCCTCTGTGTCCATGGAGGGGAGACGTCTCTGAGTCCAGCCTGGAAAGAAGGGGGTCAGAAAAGTAGAGATACTGTCAGCTTGGTGGAGAATATCCCCTTTTTTGTGTGGGTGGGTTATTTGTTGCAAGTCATCATAAAAACTTAGTGAGTCAGTTTACCAAAATGAAACTCTTCTCTCACACAGACTGACTCTGAAAGCTTGTAAATCAAACAAAGACCTTAACAAACCCTTATTGTGAGGATTGACAGGGCAATCTGCATTTGTATCTAACTTAGCTTTATAACTCGAACCCCACACTTTCTGTTCTTTGAATTTAAGAAAGCTCCTCGGATGAGAAGCGGAATGTCATCTATTACAATTAAAGTCCAGTTGTTTTTTTTGTCTTGAACGTTTTTGAATTTACCATGTCCTGGATGACTGGGAATCTTCACTAGTGTGTAAATCAGTCTAGAGCACAAATCTGTGGTGACTCACTGCTTGTTTCACTCATACCAGGGATAACTATTTTCAGAAGCAAAGACCTTTCGCAGTTCATTTAAAGCTCATTTCACTCAGGTCGATGACCCGATATGGTCTCCATGACCTACATGACCTATTAGAACTTGGCTGGATGGCGGCAAATTTGTACCAAATCTCATTCATTGTGGAGGCAATCATGATACTGCTGCGCTATTAGTCCTCACCAAATAGGTTTTCCAAGAACATTTTCATGTCCCTGAGTGCTCTTCTGCCCCCTCAACACATTTTAAATGTCAGCAGCACATTACCATGACGTTACTACCACATACTGTATGTCCATGATGGCACCACACACCGAGCCCTGACATTGATCGACTCTCATACGGCATCAGGATTGAGGGGATGGTATGATCTGTTTTTTAATACACAGAAATACTTAAACTTTTTTAGTTTAAAAGTTTGATCTTTTGTATTGAGCTTAGCTCCGCCAGCTAAACAACATCTTTTATGTGCCACTGAAATTTGTCCACATTTAAATAAGGTCTCGTGCAACATTCAGAGAAAAAGTGCTCATATTTATATAGGTGTTAATTATACAAAGTACTGGATTGTCAAAGACCAGTGCTGTTTGTATGACCATCCACTGAGACCTGCTGGGAATTGTCTCAGGGGAAGAAACAAAATACATTTATCCAAAAAAGTTCAATCTGGTCCTCTGGACATTCAAAAAAAACAAAAGCAAAACAAAGCAAAAAAAATCTAGAAACGTTTCGTCTCTCATCCAAGAGACTTCCTCAGTCTGAGGTGCTGTTTTCAGCTCAGTCTCTAAAATACATTTAGCTCTCTCCTGCGGTGCTGCCTTCACAAGAAAATAAAAAGAAAAGACAGGAATGTGACAGAAGGTATAATTTGCTGTAACCAAATTTAAAGATTCTCTTCCATCATTTTCCTCAGTCTTGCAGAGTAACACATCAGAGAGCAGTGACTTAGATCATCTGGTTGATAAATTAGCAATTCTTTCCAAACTTCAATCGATAAAGCTGCTCCGCTGAAAAAGAAAGTACTGGTAATCAATCAGAGGAGATTGGCGCCTTCGTTCAAGTCTGAATTACATACTTTAAAACAGGCATCTAGAAAGCTGGAAAGAAAATAGCACTCCACTAATGTTGAATAATTTTTCTTACCTTAGAGAGATAGCTTGCTAACGTATAAAACAAGTGATCCATAAAGCTAAAACTTTATATTATTAATCTTTAATTGATGAGAATAAAAATAACCCCAGGTTCCTTTTCAGTACCATAGCTAGTCTAATGAAAAATCCTATCTATGTTGAACCATGTATCCCAACAACTATAAGCAGTGATGACTTCATGAGATTATTTATAAATAAAATTATTTCAGAGAAAAAATTCAAGACAAACTTCTTTCTATCACTATCTACTATCGCTTCCAACTATCACTTTTCCTACTACTAGTAATGAGTTCATAAGATTCTTTATAATATTTCATTTAGAGGAAAAAATTCAAACTGACCTTCCTACTATCACCTCTGGTTCATTGTCAGATGAGACAATTTTAAAAATGTCACTAGAACCTGATTTATGTTTGGACTGTTTTTGTCTTGTTGAGCTCTCTGAATTGTCAAAAATAATATCTTCATCCAAACCATCCACATGCCTGCTAGATCCCATCCCAACCAGGTTATTTAAAGAGGTATTTGTCTTAATTAATAACCATATCTTGGATTTGCTTAATTTGCCTCTAATGAATGGTTACGTACCGCAGCGTTTTAAGATTGCTGTAATTAAACGTTTACTTAAGAAACATAACCTTGACTCAGGAATCCTAGCCAATTATAAACCTATATCTAATCTAACTTTCATCTAAAAAATTCTACATAAAATTATTACAGGTCAGTTGTGTGAATATCTGCAAAGAAATAATCTGTTTGAAGAGTTTCAGTCAGGGTTTACAGCTCACCACAGCACTGAAACGGCACTGGTGCAAGTTACTGCTGATATTCTCATGGCCTCTGACAATGGACAGGTGTCTACACTGGTCCTGTTAGACCTCAGTGCTGCATTCAATACAGTTGATCACGATATTCTACTACAGAGACTTGAATATTATTTTGAGATTACAGGAACAGCTCTAAACTGGCTTAAATCATATCTATCTGATAGATTCCAATTTGTAAATGTAAATAATGAACCTTCTTCATACACCAAAGTTAGTCATGGTGTTCCTCAGGGCTCAGTGCTTGGACCAATACTCTTTACCTTATATATGCTTCCATTAGGTAGTTATTAAACAGCACTGGATACATTTTCATTGTTATGCTGATGATGCACCGTTATATTTGTCCATGAAACCCAACAAATCCAATCAGCTACTTAGACTACAAGCATGTCTTAAAGATGTAAAAACCTGGATGATCCTAAATTTTCTGCTTTTGAATGCAGACAAGACTGAGGTTTTGGTTTTTTAACCTGAGCTTCTTAGGATTCATTTTTTCAGTCAATCGCCCTCCTTGGATGGCATTAATCTGGCCTCCAGCTCTAATGTTAAAAATCTCCGTGTTGTTTTTGATCAGGACATGTCTTTTAACCCCCACATTAAAAACATTACTAGAAGTACCTTCTTCCACCTGCGTAATATCACTAAAATTAGGAACATCGTATCTAAAAATGATGCAGAAAAACTGGTTCATGCATTTGTCATGTCTAGACTGGACTATTACAATGGATTATCTGGATCTCCAAATACTTCATTTAAAAGTCTTCAGTTAATCCCAAATGCTGCTGCAGAGCAGTGGTGTAGTCTACATTTTTGTAATGTTTATACTGTGCTTAGAGTCTTAACTGGAGTTAGAGAGATCATATTTCTCCAATTTTAGCATCTCTCCATTGGCTCTCTGTCAAATCAAGAACTGAATTTAAAATCTTACTTCTAACCTACAAAACTCTCAACAACATGGCTCCATCTTATATTTGAGATCTTATTGTTCCATATTTTCCTAAAAGAGCATTTTGCTCAGACTGTAGTCTTGTGGCTTCTAGAGTTTCCAAAAGCAGAATGGGAGGAAGATATTTCAGTTATCAAGCTCCTCTCTTGTGGAACCAACTTCCAGTTTCTCTCCGTGAGGCTGACACATTGTCCAGTTTTAAAACTATTCTCAGCTTTCCTTTTTGATAAATCCTATAATTAGTGTTGGCTTGTAATCCTGCCGTAGGCTTATAATACTGGAAGACAAACTGACCTCATTTCCTTAAATTAATTGCTAAAATTGAATAGTTTACATTTGATACTATTTCTATCTTAACGCGATTCTCGACCTGTCATTGTGTATCTGTTCTTCTCAAACCCAGCCGGTAGAAGCAGATGACCCCTTGTCCTGAGTCTGGTTCTGCTAAAGGTTTCTTCCTCATGAGGGAGTTTTTTCTTTCCATTGTCACCTTCATGCTTGCTCAAGATGAGAGTCTGTGATGGAGTTAAATTCAAAGCAGTCTGCTCCTCAGATAAATAGTGTTAAATTATTTATATA